>NW_028185162.1:3038662-3084095 GCF_003343005.1 Rhea americana
CCGACGTCCGCGCCGTGGCCGTCGCCCGCTCCCGGCCCTCCCCGCGCCACCGGCATCCCCGCGGACAGCGAAGGGGCTCTCCCGTGCGCCCGGCCCCGGCGCCCCCGGCAGGGCATCGCCCGCCCCGGCCCCAGCCCCGGCCGCGAGCGGGGAGCAGCTGCCGACTCACCAAGATGGGCCTCGGCCGGGGAGCAGAGGGCGGCGAGCAGGAGAGCAGCCAGGGCGGCCACCAAGACCTTCATGGTGCTGCTGGGGCTCGGGACTTGCAAGAGGGGGACTGGTGCCGCCGGGCTGCTCTCCTCCGCCCCGTGCTCGTGCTCGGAGCCAGGCCGCTGCCCCCTCTTATAGTGGAGCCGCTGGGCGGGCCCAAGGTTTCAAAGAAAGAAAATGAGCACATCGTACCGGGGAAGCTGTGTCGGGATGAGCCCCGTTTTGCTGAGCTGGAAGATGCGAGGAAGCCGCAAAAGGGGAAGCGCCGGCCCCAGCTCTGCCACTTTTGGATTCCGTTTCCCTGCCCGGAGGCACCAGCCAGAGCCCCAGGCCCGCACACCAGCCCTTCGCCCTGCCCRCGCCACTGCTGCAACGAAASCCACCGGCCTCCGCGGCCGGCCGAGACCCGGCGCGGCTTGGAGAGCTTCCCGCCCGCTTTCCGTGGTGGAAATCCAAAGYGGGCGACCACRAAKTGCCYCCACCAACCTCCTGCGCAGGGACTTGCCTCGCTACAGTGTGTCTGTTAGAGTTGTGGTACTGAATTATCTATAAAATGTGTATTGCATATGCATTCACCTCCACAACGGTGATACTCTGTTGTTCATCTAGGAAAGGAAAGGTAAAGGAGGGACCAGGTTGGGAAGACCTGGTAGATTCCCTGGGGGTCTCACATTTGTCCTTGGCATATTTTCATGCTGGAAACCTTGTAGAGAWGTCAAGGACTGAATGCCCTGGGAACACTGGACTCCTCTGTTGTCCTGGTGGGTTCAGGCTGCAGCCTGTCCTGCCACCCTCCTCTTCCTGGGCCTGAACAGAGGATTTCCACCTCTTTACCTCCAGACTTTCATTTTGTTTTGGTCTGCAGCCTCTTGACAACTACTCTACAGCTGTTCTGGCTTGCCCACTTCTCCCCAAGCGGGCATAACTGCTTCTGGGGGCTAATTCTGTTCAGAGACTGGAACTGGAAGAAAATACATTGATGGAAGAGAAGAGAACAGAGCCCTAAGAGTAGGAGCTGCATGGAGGACAAGGTTTGCTGGAGCCTGCTGAGATCAGCTCTTTGTAGCCTTGCCGATGAAACATCAAGGCGATTATAGCGTGACTGAAAAGGGGCTGCATCTGCTATCCCCGAGGGTAATTCCCAAAGGCCCCATTGGTAAGAAAGAGATGAAAAACTTGCAACTTCCTCCCTCTTTTTTTTTTTTTTTTTTTCCTGCACTTGCCCTGCCATTGCCCCATGGGTACCACAAAAGGTCGGTTGCCAAGCTCTGGGGCACCACACAACCTCCCTGCCTCCCAGCGCCTGCCCTCTGACCATCCCTCGGTCATGACTAACGCCCGCCACGCATGATTCAAGGGAAAGGTTTGGCTTACTCAGCTGCTGAGTAATAGCTGTGCCCATCCTCATCCCCACGGCAGGGCAGGGGCGATGCTCCCCACTTGCACTCCCCCATTTCATATGYGGGGATAAACCTCACATTGCCTGCAACGTCCTTTTCGCTGGAGAGCTTTTCCTCTGCCAAAAGGTCCACATCTAAAGGACGCGTCCCTCAGAGATAACACTTATTTGATATGAGATGTAGGGCTGTGACAAGTGATCGTGATTGTTTCTTTTCACAAGAACAAAAGGGGAGAGGTGACAATAGGTGTGAACATCTCATTGGAGACCTTCAAGAGGAGCTAGCCAACACTGATGTGGCCTCAGAGCAATGGTACAGAGAGAGGTGACCCCTCCAACTCCATCCTACTCTCTTTGATTTAACTATTTCTGTTCAAGCCATCCTACGCTCTTACCAGTCAAACGTCTCTGAATAGAGAAAAGCAGAAGGAAAGGGCTCGATCCCTCAGAAGACTGAAGACCTGCCTGAGGGTGTTTTATTTTTTTTCTTTTGTCAGTGCCATTCTCTGCATACAAAGCTCAGGTTTAGGACGTAACCCAGCAAAAATCTCATGTGTTTTTACAAACCTCTCTGCTTGCAAATCCAGTCTCTCCCACTAAGACCTGTTCCAGGTGTTGGGTTGGGTGGGATCCAACACTTATGCCACCTCCAATGCTGCACCACCATCACCTCCATCAGGGACCTCTGCCCTCCGAACACCTCGTTCTGACATCTCCCTCACCAGAGTTGGTTTTGCCTGCCCAGCAAYACGACCCGGTCTCCTCAAATGGACTCCTGACTCTGCCGCGGGTCTGACATGAGAAGGCTCCAAATGCTCAGGGCAGGAATGGAGCCACCAGCCACGTGCAAATGGGCTGATCACCCAAAAAGCAAGTGGACAGAGTCAGCTGCATTGGGGAAAAATTTAGTCACCACAAGGATAAAACGGGAGAGGCAGCAGCAGGCAAGGCTGGAGGTTGTAAGTGATGCAGCCTGAACATGAGTAAACCTTAGGATGACACTTGAGGTATGTACAGATAAGATTGTCTAAGGCACCTGATGCTTTTGTTCCCTTAGGAACCAACAAGGCCAGAGCTACAATACTCAGCTCAGCTTCAGAAGTGAGATCTGCAGCAGCAAGGAGGATCACAAGTCTGGGAAACTTGAAGCTCCCAGTTCAACTGGTTTAGTCCAGCAGAGAAGCATGAGGGAGCACATCAGTACGCAATAGGCTGTTACAATTAAGGCCGCAAGCAATTATTCTTGGGGTTCACTGCAAGATGCTGAGCTACCCAAACGCCAGTGAGGGATACCTCCGGGGAGAGCAGTCGTGAGCCAGAGTCGAGCTGRGCTCAGGCAAGAGAACCGAGACACAGGACACACAGCGGGGGCTGACCAGTGGCGGTGGGCGATGCTGGCTCCATGGCTGGCAGGGGGATCCTTCGCCTGCCCAAGCAGAAAGAAAAGAGGATTGGGAATTCCTCATACTGAAGCTGTTCCTTTTTTTGGAAGAAAGCGAATATCTGACACAGCGAAACCACCACTCGGATGTAGCTGTCCAAGAACTGYGATCCTGCTCACGCCACTTCCTCATCCGTGGGCTCAGCTCTGCTCCTGCCTCATTGTCCATCGGGTAGAAACATGATGGACTTTTAATGTCCCTCAGTGCATGCCAGCGGAGACACAATTTTCATCTATCCAACCCCAAAGCAATTTATGGAGAAGTCACTATGACTAGCATTATTCTATGCACAGAGAATCAGAGGCAGTGTTTCCTGCCTTGAAAAAGTAAAATCACCCTGTTGTTTATGTAGAAACCCTGCATGAGGCTCCACAATTTTCCAGGTAAATAGGAGGCCTGATAACTAACTGCCCAGTGAAGGATGGCCAGGAGAGCAGCAACATGAAACAGCAAACGCCAGGACAGTGGTAAGAAATATCCCATGCCCCCACAGATACTAGAAACCAAAGGATGCAAGATAAGCAATTGTCACAGCAAAAAATGTGATGGGCAATGAGCACTGGCTTTAGCTGTAACCAGAGGAAAACTTGTCATTTGGTAGGAATCACAGAAACTCTAACAGTTGCAAAGATTATTTTTTGATGGAAATGCAAAAATATTTCCTCTTTGTTGCAGAAGCGGTTGGCTGAGCTTTCAGTTCTCCATTTACAGCAGAGCCGGATGGGACAGTTTACGGGATGCTGATGAAATACTTTCCATTCTAACTAGAATGGAGGAGGATATTTCAATGAATTGCAACAAATTGCAGCTCAGTAAAAGTAGATAGTTTGTGTTCAAGTGTGTTTAAGGAATTAAATATAAGGAACTGAAATAAAGGGAGAGTGAAGAAATGACTTAGGATTTTAATTTGCCTGCAGTAGAAGACCTCAGTAAGCAGACRATTTTCTAATCTAGTAGAGAAACACAGAAGTTATTCAAAAGGTGTATGGGGGGGGGGAATTGCCTTTTTATGAGAAGCACTTCCYAGTGAAGCTTTCAGTACTCCTGTAAGCAGCACAGGTGAGAACAGGGAATTAAAAAGGGGGAAGGAAAAKGTAGACAAGGCAGGTGTGGTGAAACAAGCAGGCCCCAAAGATTGCCCTAGCACCCTTCTGAAACAGYTCGTGGCCACCTCTGAATCACTGGTGATTAACACAACTCACAYTGGGTGGGAGATACACCAGAAAGCCAGAGATGAGCAAACATGGTAATAGGCTTGCATTATCCAAGGCTTTCGGTACTGCTCTGCATGATTCTCCCATGCAAACAAATGAATTGTGGTCTAAAAACATTACCTCCAGGGTCTGTGAACATGGTTAAAAGAGCAGAGGGACTGTCATTACCGACAGTATGCAGCTGACAAAGCAGAAGGGGACAAGGCAAAGCATGTCCCTGCCAATCTGCCATGCCAAGTGCTGCACCATGAAGGCAGCCAACAAGAGCAGGAATGACACGCAGTCAGAGCAGACCTCAGTTGCAAGTACAATGCTGCCACAGGAAAGGTCCCTCTCGTTCTGGCTGCAGCTGGTAAAGAACTTGCCTCTTTGGGCTTCACATCTCAAAAAGAGGTGATAAACTGGAGAAGAGCAACAAGGATGCCCCAAGTCTAGATTGGGAGGACAGACAGTGTCACAGGGCTCATTCAGACTGAAAGAGAAGATGAAGGATGCCCTTGGTCATCATGAAGAGGACAGTATTGCTTCTGATCCCCAAGCTCACTAAGGAAAGCAGAGACATAATCACCTAAGGCAGCAGCCAACTTTAGGAAATTCTCCCCAACTGCCAGGATTTTACCCTGAGGGCAAATTCCTGCTGAGCAGGAAGTGAATGAGCAGGAAGCAGCCTGTGATTCTTACTGAGGRTCAGGGTAGAGGGATACTGTTAGCACATTATTTGGGAGTTATTGTCAGACACACGGGCCCTGCATTTTGCCATGCTAAAGGGATCACAACTGCCCCTCTTCCTTTGCCATGTGCCAGTACGAGACAGAAGGAAGCACAGAAATAGAGGAAGAGGAAACCACAGGCAGAAAGAAATGAAAGACACAGGGCATTGTGCAACAACCCTCTGGGAAGTGACACTCGTCATTGATAAAAAATATGCAAAGGGGTCCTGTGGCTGGAGGTTGTGAGGGAAAAGCTGACCAAACAGTCTGGCCCTACCATGAACTATTGCTGATCCTCGCGTACATTGTTTAATGGGACAATTCAACGTTCTGGATGAATTCCTGCACCAAGCCTCACTGATATCTTTTTAATACTGATCCCTGATCGTCCTAACACCCTCAACAGATCCTGAGCCATGTCTCACAAAAAGACACATAGCCAAAGACAGGAATCTTCCTGTGATCCTGAGCCAATGATAGAGCTGTTTTCCCTCCACTTGAGTGACTTTTACAATTAAAGGGAAGGTAAGATTGCAGAAGGAATAAAAAATAACCTCTTCCCCAGGCAGGAGACTGCAGTATACCCATATGTGTAGGCATTCAWGGGCAATCACCCTTTGCAGGCAATACCCCCCTATCTATGGAAAAGCATCAGGTGAGGTCCAACAAAAGAAGAGTGAATTCACCCTGCAGACAGATGTGTCTGACACCACCCATCCAGCCAGCACAGTTACCAAACCATGGGAACACACAGAGCAGGTTACCTTCAGCTCCATGTCTGAGGGGCTTGGAGACCACTCCTGAGAAACATCGCTCTCAAACAGCGCTGCAACCTTGGCTTCCCCCAACAGTCCCTATACCATCTTCATAGCTGCTGAATCTTCCACTGAGACTTTGTCCCCCAGATTCTCCACATCAACTCCAAGTCCCCAGCCACAAGCATCCCCTACTCCTTAAGACAAGGAGATACATCACTTAAAAAAATAGAATAAATAAATTTTTAAAAAATTGCATGAGAAGAACCCTGCTTCCCACAGCCAGTATGACTGTATCCCTCCAGCTACAATAGGGTTCAGAGCACAAGGCACAGCAAAAAAAAAATTTAGAAGTTCATTTGCCAGTATTCTCCACTCTGCCTGTGGGCATCCTCTCATTACACTGTGAACCCCACTTCGCTATGTCCCAGCCCCCCAGTCAGCACCTACATCACACATCCAGATCCTGCCATTTCTCTCCCAAGCCTCATAACTTGCACCTGCAGCCCTGTCTCCAACCAGCCCTCAGTTGGAAGAAATCCCTGGGGGCTAATTTTCATGAGGGCTTGCTTTGGCTTTACGAGGGCGCACAGACTCTAGTCTCCCAAGTGTACTGACTTGCAGCTCTTTTGCATAGTTTGGCAGAGCTGGCAGGCTTCAGCTACTGCCTCTGCCAAAATCTGTGCCTGTCCATGTGAACACTTCATTAGAACCTTAAAAAAACGTTGCTTGCTTGCAGTGATTTCAACTGAGAGTTTGTAGACACAATCATTACTTCCTGCACCAGACAGCAGATTGCATAAGCCCTATTTCCATAAAGACAGGCTAAAAATAATTTTAAAAAATATCTAAACTTACTTAACTGGAGTTATCTCATAGCCATGCAATTGCTAGTGTCTTTCTTCTCCTCCACTTTTTGCCTTTGGTGAGACCTTCTGCCAAAGTTTCACATGCTAATTATGCCTTGTGTCAAAATATTTCTCTCTAGTAAATGGTTTCTCACTTTAAATGGATGGATTCTGTCTTTAAATCACATGGATGTTCCTTTGTTCTTCTCCTGCAAGCAAGGGTAAATAATCAATGCTGAATGTTTATTTTTAAGCTCCCTTCATCTGATTTGCCCCACTCTTTTCCATCTTTCATCTCTMAGTCGCTAAATACTTTTATCACCTAGCTCAAAGTCTTCTGTGTCACCTCTATCCTTCTCTGAGTCAAAATGATCAGAGGTGAATGTGGCACCTGGAGGATATCATCCGGCTGGTTTCTATGAAAACATTATGGCATTTGGAGAACTAGTTTCTGTCCCATCCTTCATGTCCGCMAATATTCTGCTTAATCCTTGGATTTGCAGCGCCAAAGATCAGGAGATGCTAAGTCTCATTTTCCAAAGCAAATGGCATTTAGGGGACTTGAATGTCACTGAAGAGGAATGAAACAGCGACTTCCAAGTCACATGGGCCAAATACCCAGGAGCTCAGATAACTTTAAAATCTGGCTTAAACTCGATTTAAAACATTACCCCAGGCCACCTTCCTTCCCTAGTAGCTGTAATTCATTTGATCCTAGAAATATAAATTAGTATTTCAAATGACTCCTGAGTGCATTTGCCAACAGTGAATGTCATCTGCTAGCATGTTGCACAGTCATCTAACTTAGTTAAACCCTAGTCTTCTCCAATTCTGATTAATTTAAATGATCTTGTGTTTTACAGTCATTTGCCCCCCACTAAACCCCCCTCTCCAGACCCTCAGGGCATCACACAAAGTACAGAACACCCACAGTACATCATGCAATATTGGTCCTGATGTAGGCCAGCAATAACCTAATAGCTTCCTTTTATAAGTTCACAGATATTCGCAACCAAGGAAATGGAGTAGATCTCACTTGTATGGGCTTCAGTAAGACACTTGAAATGATGCCACACTGTAAATTATTAGCTAAGTTGGAGAAAATGTGACTGGCATATGAAATGTAAAGTGGGTGAAGAGCTGCCTGAAAGAGGCATGGTAATTGCTTCAGCTGAAAGGGGAAGTGTGAGACTGAGGGGAGTCTACCAGCACAGTTCTTTGAGTTTCTGCCTCAAAAAATGATTTGGCTTAACATTTACATTAACGAYCTTGGCACAAAAAGTAAGAGAATGCAAAGGAAATTCGCTGATGATGCAAAATGAGATGCTATCATCAATCTAGAAGCGCCTGGAATATCACACACAGGTTATAATGACCTTGAGGACTGGAGTAATGGAGGACTGAAGAAGAGATTTGACCCAGTAGTGCAGATAGTACCACTGGGGACAACAGATAACAAGAAGAGTCGTTGTACTGTGGGAGTTCATCAGCTAGAAACGTCTGGGGCAGAGGAAGACCTGTGCTACAAATCACAGGGTTGTGATGAGACCCCAGCGTCATACAATGCGAGAGGAGGCAGCAGCAAARAGCCCGGCTTTGTGGGGGTTAGGAAAATGAGAGGGGCCGTGACTTATCAATGTGTATACATCATGGAGATGAAAACTAAGAGTGGGAAAGAGCTATTTCAGCTAATGGTCACTGCTGGTATAAGGATATATAGCTAAAAACTGGTTGTGAATACAAATAGGTGGGAAATCAGATTTCCACAAGAAAGCAGTAGGTTTCTTATTYAGGCTTCCAGACCAAGCAGGGCAGATAGAAAACAACTGCTGTTAAGATGGACTYTAGTCCTACTGTCCAACCAGCAAGCCTAAGAAGCCTGCCAGCTTAAAGATGTGATTTCCTTCTGAATTTGGGCTGGTTTGTCTTGAAAACAGCCTGTTCACAGAGACATTTTAGAGTCCTGTTTTAAAAGGTGTCACTAATGCTCTTTTGGAATGAAATATTCCACAATGCTGTACAAACGCATTTGACCTRGGCAGAAGGCAGCTGCGTGCTCTACTGTTCCCAGGGCAATTGCTGGATTCACTTGTTCCCCTCCAGGACTGGAGGTGGTTTCAGTGGTTGTGGGGTTTTGGTGAGCAATTAACTGTTTCACTCTGAAATCCTTCTGGCCCACTCAGCTTAACTGTTTGGCTTAGAATGACTGAGTAAGACCTCTTTTTCTTACAGATTTCCTCCAGAATATCCTCTGCGCACACTCCCATATCTAACAGCTCCTCTTTTCCGTGCTCCAGGGGTACAGGGCTGAGGTAGGGCCTCCTGCAGTCCAGTCACTTCTGCCCCCTAAATACTCATGACCACTTGCAGCTCCTGCTGCCATAAGACAGGCATTTTGTTTTGTGGGCTCACCATCCTCGCGGCTAGCTTCCTGGGAGCAGGGTCACCTTTGCAGCAACACATGATTGCATCAGATCTCCTCTAGGTMCACTGGATGGTTCTGTTCCTCTCTTTTCGTTTTCCACTGCATACCTGGCTCTGCTTACCTCCTGCAACCCCCTCAGAACCTCCTGGGCAGCCTCTCTGCTAAGTCAAAAGAATTTTATAAGATTATTTGAAATTTTCAGGCTTTTTCTATTAACTTCCTCTTTTTTTCTGGAATCTCCCTTCTGAAATTACTGGCACAATACTATTTCTGGGGCCAGTTTCTGTCCTTTCCTCTTGCTCCTTTCCACCACAGGGTGCAGGACTGAATCACACTTTAGGYAAGATTATTTAACGGTCCTTCTGGGGCTCGCGTGTCTATCTGCCCCAGCCCATGAACCCCAGCAGCCACAGCATCCCCCTGCTCAGCTCAGTCATGAAGCCTCTCTCTTTGGATAAGCTCTTATGCTTTCCAGCTGATTTTTACTTCCGTGAGTCCCCAGGCACAGAGGTTTATGGCCTGGCAGATAAGAAGCTATCACATGTGAGTTTTGCTCTTGTGGCCAAGCCTAGAGCAATAGCAACCACAGGTAACTTTGTAAACCTTAAAAGACAGCTCCTTCCTGGAAGCCTCCTGSCAGGGTACGATCCTACTGTTTTAACAGGGCAAGACCCTCTCTGCCTAACAGAGCTATTTCTCCAGATTCGAGGTGGGCTCCAGCTCTCTTTTTGTGAGTTTAGAATCAGAGACACTCCTGAAATTGCTGCCCACAAAGGCAAAAATGCGTTTTTTTTCTAGGGTAGTATTATCCCATCCTGTGCGCTCCAACCCCAGGCCCCTGGGGAAGTRTGTGCACAGCAGACCCCAGTCTGCAAGGTCCCACTTTCATGAGTTTTGTGTCCTGAGATCACCAAGCACCTATGTGAGAGGCTGGGCCACCGCAATACAACACTGGTCTAAGAGCCTAGATTTTGGGCTGTCTGGGTTCCCRCTGCCATCTTATCTGTGATTTTTGCACCAGTAACATATTCCAGTTGTCTCCACACCAGTGCTGTCTCCACCACAGTCCCCATCACTAAGAGGGGCAGGCTGGGAGCTCACACGGTAAGGGCGACTTAGGGGTGCACGCAGGGCTAGCGTGCCTCATGCCCCTTTGCCTCCTTAAGTTTGTACACAAGTGCCAGGGATGTTCTTGCAGAAGTTGGTGGCTACTGCCAGTGACAGAGAATAAAAAGCCCGGCCACAAGAGATAACGCTGGACCCTCCCGGCTCAGAGCGCACAGGGCAAGAGAGAAGCGAGGTAGCAATAAGATGTTGGCCACTGAAATGAGRTGCCAGCACAGCAGCACACTTGCAAGGAAGAGGAGGAGGCAGCTTGCTCGAGAGCAATTCTACAGCCACGAGCAGCAAAGGAAGGATGTGAACTCATCACACCGCTGGTGACTGGGCTCCTCAGAAACAGCAGTACAGGGAGGAAAAGGTCAAGGGAGCAGATGACTCAGGAGTCAATCACCCGCACCACAGCRCCCATCTCCCCGGTCAGGGTTAATCCTAGATGCAGGCCACGTGAACAAGGACCAGCTCATCTCCAGCAGGCAGGGCCCTAGAGTGGAGATGCTGCCTCTGAGGATGCTGAGATGCCTCTGCKTGGTAGTCTTAGAGCATCAGACCCTGAGACAAGGGCAGGCAGAGAGGCAGCACTGGGTGCATAGCAATGCTTTAGCCTATCAGCCAGGAGCTGGATACAGCTCTGGTTCTGTGACGCTGGGTCTGGCAGGCAAAGCCTAACAAATTAAACTCCATTTGCTCACTCCTACAACTCAGATCAGGAGTAGCTGGCTGAGCAAGAAAATGCAGTTGCCCTCTAAGGCGTTTAGGAGGGGAGGGAGAGCCTCTATGAGTTAGAGCAAGTGTTTTTTCAGAGAAACATAGAAACCGGAGCAGGGGAAGAGTTCAACTTCCCCCCCCCCAAAGATCAGCACTCACTGTGTCACCCCAAGGCAGACTTCCTCCCTTTCCAGATGATCTACCAGTACTTCCTCGCTGCTGCAATGTTTTGTCTTCTGATTTTTGCTACAGCCTGATACTAGAACATCGGAACTTATCCCGTATGGACACACAGGAGGAATTTGGCCTTTCTGCTTCGTAGTAGCAGTTTACGTAGTTGCAGACTGYTTTCAGGCCTCCCTTATCTTCTCTTTAGACTACACCCTACCGTCCCATCATCCTCTGCAAATTTAACAGGCCTATGCTTGATTCAAATGGCATTAATGAAAATATCAAATAGCACCAGACCTGTAGGGTCTCATTGCTTCTGGCAGCCATTGATGAAATCCACTCCGAGGGCTATTTTCAGTCTGGTGATGACAATGATGTGTCAGGACTATTACAGGCTCCCTCTGTAACACAGAGAGCAAGCTCATACCCATAGGACTAAGCTGTTTGTGTAATAATCACTTCTCAGACTACGRAGTTTACACATGTTGAATCCCCATCAAAAATTGTGTCAGGTTAAACTCCAGGAAGAGAATATCAGCAAGCTGAGGCTAGTGTGAGAGCACATAAATCAGTAGAGATTCTCAAAGAGTAACCCCAGGTTTCCCAGCTAAGCCTTTCCGAGCTGCTGTGGAGCACAGCCAGACTTGCAGAGCAAAGCTGCATTGCAGCACCATCTGCTGACTGCTGCCTGCAAGCCCACAGGCCTTCGCCACAGCTGGGGTACTTTGGGCCTCAAACGTTCAAAGAGGCTGAGAGCACCCTCACATAAATACCATGCTCTTTAGGATGACATATCTTGCAGTTATTGATTGGAATAATGTGTTCTCTTTCTTGCTTTGGGGGGAATTCAGGCCTCATGCTTCTCACATTTACTTCAGGTAAAGCATCACATTCTTAAAACAGGCAGTGCAGCTGTGCTAAGGAGAAAAGTAGTTAATTGTGCAAGTACTGAAAGAACTATCTGAAGTATCAGAAGAAATGACTTACAGAAAATGATTGCTACAAGTATTTATTTTAGAATTAAGCAACCTAATTCCTGGGTGCACTTCTCTGCAGGCTCCCTCCCAGCAACAGCCCAGTGCACCTGAAGTTCCACAAGCATTTCTCCAGCAGATCCCAATGCCTCCCACGTTCATGTTACCTTTCAAACACCACCTATCAGGGATATAATAGGAGCATTGTCCTCTGCTGCAGGAGAGCAATGCAGAGYAAGAACCCCTCTGAACCAGCAAGCCAAAGGCAGCTTGTGCAGACAGGCTTCATGGTGAAGCTCACAGCAGCATGTCCTTACAGAAGAGGGCCTCTCCTGGTTTTCATTGTGACATACAAGATTTTCCCAATTGAGGCCAAGGAAATGAATCAATTGAATATGAATGTGGAGCAATTCTCTTCTCTGCACTGCTCATGACTCAGCTCAGATGTGACAGTGAGGGGAAGCCCCAGCACATGCAGCAGAATAAGGGCACAAGCTTGATTATTTATGGCAAGACCAACAAAGAAGGAACAGGAAGAGAACACAGGGAGAACCCAGCACATCTGTCCTCCCTCCCTCAAAATCTGAGGATGCCAGTTTCAGAGCTACTGTGTGCTTTTTTCCCTCTAGGACCATTTCTTACCTCACCACTGTCAAGCTCTGGTCAATGCCACCAGCCCAGCACTGGGCCTCTTCCCTCTTTGTCTCCATCTCACACAAAAGGCCTTTCCCAGACAGATCAGAAATCACGCATGGAATAGTCAATTTTCTGCAAATCTGTCATATAGCAGAAAAAGAGCCATGAACAGAATTAACACTCCCCTCCTTCTGCCTACCAGAGGTAGCAAGTACTCTCAAGGCTGGGATAACAAAACAAGACAGTATAGCAAATAGCTGTAATGTGCATCTTGCCACCTAACTATCATGACAGCTAAAAGTCCGAGGACTGAGCTGGCTACAGATGCTCTCCCACAATGTATTCTCAGAGTGTTGCAGATGTGTACCCAGGAGATTCGCACATTTGTTCGAAACTTGCCTTGTTAATGTTGTTTCAGTATTGACACGCTATTCAGCTCAAAGCAGCTACTAGCATGTAGAAATTGAAGCTTTTTATTAAATGTATTTTTTTAATCTTCGTTAATCTTCGCTTTTAGGACTAGATGCTTAAGAATATTAACATCCRTTTTTACATCACAACTCACACGCTCAACTGTGCTACTACTGTAGCTACAGCCATGTATCATCTGCTTCCCCAGAAGTCCTCAGACTGACGATTTATTGGTGAAAGACAATTAACACAAAACCAGAACACGCAGGTAGGTTTCACTAAAGAGGCAGACATTTTCTTGCATGCACCTCTCAGAAACAAGTCAAACTTTAGCAGACACTAATAGCATCTTTTGTCTTTGTCTAATTTGGGAGCTGTGTTGYGCAGAACTGGGAAACAAGTTAATGTATGCAAAGTTCACTGCAGCAGCAAGCAACAGAGTGTTTGATACTGACAGAAACTGTAGAAAGAAACAGAAGCTGTGCATTCCAAACAAAGGATTCCCCCAAGAATGAGAGGTGTTTGAAGATGTCCACCTCTATGCCTGGAATTACAAGCTGAGATTTCTCGCAGGGAAATGCAAATCAATTAGGTGATTAGAAAAACGTTTTGGGAGGAAAAGGAAAATATTTGGCAGATAAACACTAAAACGTTCAACAGCTGAGAGTCATGCCCCACAGAAAGGGCTGAAAACTGAATTCATCTATTGTGTGGATAAGCACCAGGCTCATATATGAATTTTCTTTTCCTCATCCCAAATATCTCCCCCAGACACTAGCTGCCTAGCCTCCTTTCTACACAAGTACTGTACTGTACTGATAGTCAGCATGAAAAGATACTGGGGGAGAGGAGGGTTTAGTTAAGTACAAAGTATTTCTCCAAAAGTGCATAAAAAGTAAACACAATGCTCTTCCAGGGAGGTTTCTTTGCAGCTATACCCAAAGACTAGCTATTTTACCCTGGCAGTTGTAGGGCTTCCAGCTCACGCTGCCAGTTTCAAAGCTGAATAGCACCACACTAACTACAGAACCACACACCATTTTATGCCATTGCCTGTCAGCACACAACGTTGTGCAAATGTCCTCATACAGGTGCACCTTGCAGCAGCCAAACAGATTGTCACCAGGTTCTACCAGTCTGGTAAGGAAACAAGAGGCTTCAAATGTAGATCACATCCGAGTCATGCTGCTGAACCTATGTGCAAATCAAATAGGAAAAATTAGTTCCATCCTAAACTCCTACCTAAAAGGAGTCTCTTTTGTCCAGTTCTTCCTCTACCTCTGATTCTGGGTCTCTTGCCAGACACCCTGCAATAGCTTGAGGATTTTTTTTCTCCTTCTTGAAAAAAAAAATTGTCTTACCYCTGCTATTTGGATAACGTTGGTCTTAAAACAGTTGCTTCTGTTACCTGCACTAGGAAGAGCTGTTTTTTCACCTGCTGTTGCACGGAGCTCAGTCCCTTATAGTTCTGAGCCCTGAGGGTTCCAGTCTTGAAAGTTACATCCTAGAGCCTCTAATTGCTCCTGAAAACCCTTGTGATACAGATAAGGAGGATAGCTCCATTCTGTTCATATAAAATAGCAAAAAATACATCAAGCTTCCTTTATACTTAATACCTTGCACAATCAGCACTGCCTAGAGAAAGCTAATTTCCTTCTAACTGTTCAAGAGCTGCATGTCCTTGCAATCCTTCTCAAATACATACTTGATTCTCCACTGTAACCAGTGAAGTTTAAAAGTAGATTTTTTTTAAAAAAAAAAAAGCCCCAGTTTACTAGCTCTGTAGAATTCACTGACAGGAATCAYACATTACTTTAGAACTGAACTGTACGAAATCTAGGCACTTGTTACCTTACTTCCTACCTCTTAAAATGAGAAGTTAGGCACAGTTTGTTTTAAGCTCTTGATATTGACAGTACATTCTCCTTTCCAAGCCTAGTTGATACAAATAATTTAACACAAATCTTTCTACTACACATGGGCRCCTGTTTAATATTGTGAGGCTTACAGCTTTGCATTGCAACTTAGATCATAAGTGAAAAAAATAAACAAAAAAACAGGTGGCCTTAAGTTCTAAACAGCCCTGGATGGTGATCCAGTGCATCGTCTCCAAACTTGTCTAACAGCTATGCTTGTTTGGCATTTGAGAGGCTGTGATAGAGCTGGACAAAACACTTCCMTAAGGCCAGCCATTCTTCACTTCTTTGAACTCCGAACTTTTAGGCAACATTTGGAAATTTACTTATGAATCTCATTACCTTTATAATCTGTTTTCTGGTTCCTGTGCCCACACTGTTATCAATCAAGGAATTTGATTGAAAAGATGACTTTTCCACTGGCACTGTGTGTTGAATTTTGTTGGTACAAGGCCAGCTGCTTGTAGTATTTAACGAGTAAGCAGGGAAAGGTCTTTGAAGATTTACATCCAATGAATCTCTACTTTCAAAGGTTTTCATCCATGACGGGGTCTTTAAGAGAACAGAACACATGGAAACTTAAATACTCTCACTACATCAACATTAAGTCAAAAAGAATATTAGATGCATAGCCAAAGAATGAAGTTTTTCTTCATCTTTTTCCAAGCTTCCCTTCTGTTTCTAAAACAATTCACAGCCATTTTAGCTAGATGTGGAGCAGTCTTGAAAACCAAAGTCAATCCTATTCTTGCACAGGCTGGAATGTTTATAAACAACAAGAAGCTTACAAACAAAATCTGTTTTAGTTCTTCACTCCTGAAGAGAACAAGATTGTTRCAACAGATAAATAGCAACCCCAAAACACATGCATAATAACGCAAAGCAAGCTAGGAGAAGCTACATTTAAATATGTTATATGTTATTAAGTTACAAATACTTAGTTTGTTCTGAGACCTTGAACCCTTACTATGACTTCATGATCTGCAAAATATGATTATTTTGCTTGTGATACTCATATCCCACCCTGGAAAAGCTTCCCAGATTTTCATGCAAGCTTTCATTGCCTCTTGTAATATTCTACTATCAAAAGTACTGAAGAATCTGCATTAAACTGAAATATAGCAATTACCTTTAGCATACATATTCAGAACATTTATGGTTCATGCTGCAAATAGAATCTGACACTTTATTTTATACAATCAACTTGCATTTTCTGATTTTGCTTCTATATCTAAAACCTGTGTTTAGGGTACATACATTTCCTAAGGAGCGATCCAAGGATCCCAGTACTTCATTCCAATGACAGTAAAGCCCAGACTGTTTTTCTTCTAATTTCAAAGCATGAATTTCAGACTTCAGTTCTTTCAAACGATCTTCAAATTTTTTGCTTTTTTCTATGTAGTCTAACCTGCAGTCCACACATTGGAGATAAAAAAAAAAAAAAAAAAAAAAAACTTGTTAACATGACAGAGCTCAAGAACAGGTATGCAGGGAAGGAGGAGAGAGATAATTCTTTGTTTCATTTTGCCTTTTTGACAGGAGGGAAAAAAAAAAATCAAATCTGACACCTGTTGACCTGACTTCCCCTGGCCCGCTAGAAAAAAGGATTTGCTGCTCCATCCCTCAGTATTCACACACTTTCCAAGTCTTTACCAAGAATTGCCTTCTAGACCAGCAAAGCAATACTGTCCCTCAACACCAGAGGGAAGCTTCTATGCTCTCATACACTATTACTCAAGCATAGCACTTTGCACAGAGAAAATGCATTCTTGTGGCATCAAGCCACAACAAGTCCAGACACTTTTTGTCTTAGAGAGCATTATAGAGGTGCAAAGAGCTAGTCTTACACAAACTGCATCAGCTCAGTAGAAGGCCTCCAGCCACATGTACAAGTAGGAGGCCATCCTGAATTGTTAGAAGGGTAAACTGCAAATCCCAGAGATTTTCTGTACTTTCCAATATTAACATATTCCCATTTATTTATACCATGAGCATACTGATACCTCTCTCTTTCTATCTCAAAGGACAGTCTCTTGAGGTCGATGTCTTTCAAATCCAGCTTTACGGACCCTTTTTCAAAGTTGGTATCTCGGCTGTCAGTTGGTAAGTATTGTGGGTACTTGACCATGTGCTGAAAGAAGCAACACAAGCACTGACAATGATTTGATTGTTTGGTTTTTTGGTTACTTCCCCAGCTTCTGCAAGAATGGCAATGCTGAGCCATTTCATAAGGTCCCCATGGATTCTGAGCTGCACAGAGGCTACTGCAGCCCTCCCCCTCTGAGTGCCCCCAGATGAACAGCTGAAGTCCACGACTCATAGATCCAAAAGTAGAGAAATATCCTGGCTGCAACCTTCCTTATCTATTGCAGAGAATGGACATCTATTCCTAGCAGAAGTAGAGTAGAAGAGGTAGTTGAAGCAGCAGCCTTGACATCCCCTTCTTGCTGGAGACAGCTTTCTCTTTTGCCTGAGCAGACTCATGGGCTCTTCACATGCCAGGCTAACACAGCTGGTTCAATACAACCCCCTCCACAAAACATTGCCCCACTGGAACAGCCACATGGAGTCAGTACAAGCCACAAATGCTGGGAAAACAATCCCTGCCCCCTAAATCCTGATACTAGTCCCAGTCTGTGTGGGTTTGGGGTTTTTTGTTTGTTTTTGCTTTGTTGTTTTGTTGTTTATTTAAACCATTCTCTTTATGGTTCTGATGCACTGACATGAACATATACAATTTCCAAACTGGTTACACCATGCTCAAGCACCATTTGGTCTCAATAGGTGTATTTGTTTCACAGATTGAGGAATGCCTCTACCCAGCCTGACTGGGGCTACAGATCTAAAAATCAGACAGTTATTCCTTAAGATGAAGTGATGCCCACCAGAACAGAAACTTACAGGATAATTAAGCCTGGTTATGTCTAAGAGTTTCTGCTTTGCTTTCCGTTCAGCCTCTCTGGCTTCATGCAGGTCTTGCTTTAGATGCTCTGCTTCCTTGGCTCTGTAAGACAAATATCCTGATATGGATGGTGGATTTTGAGCATAAAGCAACACATGGATTTGAGCTATGTRCCCCACTAGTTTCTGGAAAACAAAGTCCATTACTCTGATTCTCCTCCCCAATAACATYTGTGGTAGGATGATCACATGGGGGAAAAAAACTGGACACAGCACAACACATTCTCAAGGACAATCCTGCATGAACTGGCTGAATTAATGTTTTTTTCCTACACCTAATTTCCATGGGCTTGGATATATCCCGCTGATATAGATTCCCCAGGCTATCAGAGATCCTCCCTGAGAAGGGGAGAGGCACAATATATCTGCTCTTTACTTTGGCAAGTTTTTTGGCAGTATCCTAAAACAAACAAAAGGCTCTCAATAGCAAGGTTAAATATCCTGTGTTGACACTGGTCTGCTCAGCATCTTTAGGCAACAGTTACAGAACATGCAAACTCCCACATACAGATATGTCTATACATATCTTATATTCCATAGGCGCATACGTGGTTTATGCTTTTCAATGATTTTAAAAGTCTGTAAGAAAACACACCTTGGCACTAATGAAAGTCTCAATTCCCAGTGTACAGAGACTGTTAAACTTAGCTAGCTAGGTAGTCAGTGCTCTTTTGATAATGCTAAATAGAAAATGCTTCAGCACAGTATTTGTGGATCATTAATGACAAAAATCTCTAAAACTGTCAGATCTTCTGTAAACTCTTATTGATCTGAATCACAACCACCAGTACAAGGTGCAACAAACAATATACAAGAAAATGTAGYCACTCCAAAGCATTGCTTGGGAAAACTCCTTCCCTCCTGGGCTGAGCTCTGCAAAGAGCAGCACTTTCTCCACCCAGGCATCTCAGTAGGGCCCAGATAATCCCACCCAAGAAAATCCAACCTCCGGTCAGATTCCTTCACCAGCTTCACTGCTATCAGCTCTGCCTCCCTCATCTTTTGTTCCATCAGGCGTTTCTCTTCCTTGGTTTTCAGAGCTGTGATCTCCAGCCTCTGTCGCTCTTGCTCAGCCTCTGCAGCGTTCTGGGCAAGCAATTTGGCCTCTTCTTCTGCAATCTGAGCTTTCTCAGCCAGCAACTCTGCTGCTTCCTGGGATCGGAGCTAAGAGCAAACAGTTCTTCTTAGATGTTCTGTCTAGCATTTACAAAATCACCCCTGCAGTCAAGATGATGACATCTTTCCCCAGGAGATCAAGGGATAAAAATGTTAATCTTTAAAATAAAAATCAAAGTAAACATAATTATAGGATCTGTCCTTTCCCCTCTGCTCCTGAATTGCCTATCTTCCTTCCTGCCTCTTACCTCTATAAAGCAAGGAGAGACATTTGGTTCAGTGTTGAATAAAGACATCGACCAAATGCTGACAAAAGTTGCCCCCTTCAGCTGTCAGGGCCATATGCACCATGCCCTTTCTCCCAACTTCAGCTCCTAATGCTGCATGCATTCCTTCCTCTTTGCCTGAGGAAAGCACTGTGAACCAAATACAGGGAAATCAGAACGGTTCACAGCAAATGGAGGCTGGGCAGACCAGACTTCTCCCAGGTATTCCAACGTGTCCCCCTCCCACTTGGTAAAAAACTCTCCTGCCTCACCTAAACCACAGCTTCTGCTGTCTTATGGGAGCCATAAGAAAAAAAACCTTCTAAACCAAGACAGCCCTTCAAACACAAGAACATTCAGACTACTATGCTACTCACCAGGGCCTCATTGGCTTGCCTGGCTTCATCTTCCAGCTGGAAAAGACGCCTTTCCAGCTCCTCTTTGGCTCGCTCAGCTTCTTCTCGGAGCTGCTTTTCCCTGGCCAACCTTTGATTCTCCATCTGGAAAGAGAATGAGCAATACAAAGTTTGTGAGTTTGCAGCAGAATCCTGAGGCTGCCAAGCGGACTCACAGCAAACAAGTATTGAGGAACTGACTGCTCTCTGACTGGTAGACTGAAGTCCACCAGAGACAATGCTGAAGCAACCTGCTCTCAACAGCACTGAACTCCTCTAACTAGTAACATTAGTTATTTCAGACTGTTGGGGAAAAAATTTGGATTGGTCTGCCATGTACCCCAGATCTTTGTGGAACTGAACTGAAGTGGAACTGAAGAAGCGATCACAAACTTCACTTATTTTCTCGGATGCTACAAACACACACGAGTTGTTCCCACACATGCTCCTGCTGCACTTTCTCACCTCCCATACACGTATTGATGAATGCATGGACAGTAAGAGCACCAGCTGGAATAATAATCAGTATTTTCAGCAGCAGAGGTCTACCTTTTTTCTAGCTTTTTCTTCTCTGGCCTGCGCTTTCATTTGCTGGATCTCTATTGAGTCCACTTTTCTTCTCCTCATAAACAGGTCATGGTTTCCAATGCACAGCTGCAAAATCTGCATGGGAAAAACAAACCAAACATGACTGAGATACACTTGTACTGCAGTCAGAGGGCTACAAGCCCCATGGAGGTCTCACAGGACAAAAGCTGACACTGACTTCAGCACAAGTGCTGGCAGTTCTTTGCCTTCTGAAAAGAGCAACACTCAGGGCAGGCTCATAGCCAGGTATGTAATGGTTTAGAAAAGTTCCTAATAGGAAGAGGGATTCTTTGTCCTTCACCCTTCTCTGGTTCTAATTTCCTGGAAAAGGAAAGGCGATTGATTTCAGCTAGAAATACACAGGAGGTAGTTATGAGAACAGTCACCTCCAATGGTCCCTCTACAAGCACACTGAAAAAYGACCCAACCCCAGCGGTGGGGTTAGGAAGCAGTTAGTGATGATACACTTCAGTCGATTACATCCCTTCCTGTTGCTTCTCTTGGAAAACAGGAAGTGGTACCTAGTTAAGAACCTACAGTCAGACAGGCAGATGCTGCAGTGACTTTGCACCTTTCCATATGATGCCACCTCCCAACCTTTCAGACTGCAAAGAAAATTCAGATTTCTTTGCAACTTCAGCCTTCTTTCACCTCTCACTTTCCACTCATCATCGACCCAAACAAGGTAGGACAAACAAGTGCTCCCTGATTTCCCAGACAGAACAGGGAAACATGTTGAAACTCAGTGTTCCTAGCCTCTACATGGGCTTCACAGGCAAACAAGAGTCCTTATTCACATATCACTCAGTATTAAAAGGCTCTGTTTTAAAGGAAGAAAGCAGCACACTTACCAATTTGTTTACTTTGAGTTGTGAGGAAAAGAATTTGAAGACTTCTGCTTTTTTGTCAAGAGGTTTAATAGTTAACTGTACAGACAAGAGGAAAAAAAATAAATGAAGCACAGGAAAAATAAAGATTAAAGTATTAATACTAATGCAAACTTTAGTCCTTCTCTGCATCTCTCCAGGAAATTACAAACCTATGTTAGATATATGGATAGAGTGAGGCAGAAGTGTTTTGCCCAAGAGAATCAGAACCAGGGCTGTTCTCTATTACACACATTCCTCATCTGCTTTTGTAGTAGGCCAAGTCAGAAGACAATGCTTCCCACAGACCCACACCTGGTAGCAGTTTGGGTGGTGGTTTTCATATTACCACCTGTACACTGGAAACTACTGAGAACACTGGAACAGTCACTGGTTTTTAGGAAAGCAGAATACATTATTAATCCCCAGAAGCTGTCATATTCTTAAAGTCAGGGAGATGTTAAATACCTCTCTGAATTCAAATAATGTCAGGTGCAAATAAAATGCATCATAAAGGCCCAAAGTATTCRTGTCTCTTCCTATCAGATAGCATCATGGAGTTCCCATTTTCTCAGATTTTCAGTCCTATCTCCCAAGATGTTTTTAGAGGACATGAAGGGCTTTCATACTGCCAGGTCAATGCTCAGTGTTTCACTTCTTATGCTGAGCTCAGTTCAGCTGCATAACAAAAAATAGCTTTAAGACTCACAGGTTAGCACACTATTCTTACAATTCATTTGCAATGCAGTATATAATTTCAGGCCATCTGAGTCATCAACATCATAACATACTGTAGCTCATTTCACCCAGTAGGCAACAATCAGTTGAATGTGTTTGCCTGGCAAGAAGCAGGGCTGTGAATGTCTTTGAAAATAGCAGAGTTTTAATACAGGGCTGTCCAACTTCCCAATTGTTAATTAAAGCAGTTTATTCACTGACCAGCAGGGAAGCTTAATGTTATGTAAGGAAAGAAAACCATTAGAAGGTAGAACGCTCCTGTAGATTGCCCTGCCTGATTCRATATATGTACATTTAACTCTGGACAGTAAATCTAACTCTCAAGGGGGCTTTGGTTGGCTGGGTTTATTATTTGTTTAAGACCCACAGAAAGAAAGGAACAGGCTGTACTGTCCTTTGGTTGCTAGTTTCCAGGTATTCCAGTACCAACATTTTTCTGGTTTTGTTTTTCTGATTATAGCCTTCCATGTAGCCACATCCCTTTCATCTGAAAGGACTCACAACTTCACCAACTCCCTGCTCTACTTTTTACAAGTAGAAGATGGGCTCTGAAATCAGAGTGAAATTTATGTAATAGTGGGGCTGTGCTGAAGACTGAAATCATGCACTGATAAAACTTGTAGAATTCAGACATAAAACCAGAGATGTCCCTCTGCATATCTCTTGCCAGTGTACTTCAAACACCATCTACAAATATAGCTTCTGCAAATGAAACTGAAGTTCTTACGGACCATCTAATCCCTGCTGAGATGACTGAAGCCAGCCATAGTGGTGTTTGCAACATAGATCTTCTACTAAGAGATCAATGCACTTGTTTTGCAGAGGTCAAGCAGCAGGGAAGAAATCAGAACAGTAGACGGCACAAGTATGAAAAACTCAGAGCAGCCTTTGGCTCCTAGGTAAACTGAGGTTATACAGCACATCTGAAAGGCAGGTCTGCTAGTTTTAGTTTGGTAACAAACCTCCCTAGGTTTTTTTCCCCCAAAATTGTTTAAACAGAGACAGCTATCAGCCTGTTCCAAGAATCCCAGGTCCACACCCTTTGCATATAAAAAATACATTAGATCTATCATACCTCTTTCTCACTATAGGAAATGTTTCTGATAGCGCTCCACTCAAATGACTTATTCGGAGAGAACCTGTTATTAATGCTGTAGATATGAATACCTTTGGCATCAACTCCAAGTAGTAGATCTGTATGGTTTTTATTTTGCTAAACAAAAAAGCACACAGCAGGTGTCAGTAAAGAGTATTCACAGTGACACTGAACCACTGAAAAGAAACAGTTATTTTAAGATATTGATATGTATTTGTATTTTTAGAACATTCATAATCTGTTCTACAGAAGTACCAACGTGGTCACTGCCAGCTAACAGATCTAGTCCTCTAGGTTGATTGAAACAGCTCAAACTGTTTCTCTCCCTTCCTGCTATTACATACCCAGAGCCACCCAAGAGCTTTGACAGATTTTAGATTACTGTTTTATTCACTAACTCATTTAGCAGGCAAGTAAACTGTGTCAGGGTGATCATTACACAGCCTGCTAGTGGCAGAGAAAAGCAGAACCCAGGAGTCCCAGCTCTAAGCTCCCTAGAGGAATTTAAAATGACACTATCATACTCAASAGCAGTTGCAAATTGCTAAAAGAAAACACTTACAGCAATGGGAAAGTAATTGACACCATACATTTCCAAATCTTGGGCAATTTTCAGGTAGTTCATCTCAGCCTCATCCCTAGAGAATAATAATGTGATTACACTCGGAAATTTTTATCCAACCTTTCCCCTCCTAGCTGATTCTACATTCCCCACTTAGAAAAGAACAGACAATATAGTTCTTGGCACTTTCTTTAATTTTGCTGCCTTGCTCTCAACAACGTAAGCAGGGTGATAGAAACAGCATCTCTACAGAAAAAAAAACAGTAAATCTTTGCCTATTTTGATCTCATGAATCATGTATAGTGCAATCTTYATTAAAATTCCAGTCCAATCTTATCCTTGTGGGTTAGGTTTGCCACTCCATCATTACCATCTCTTGGAAACCTCCTCTCCCCTTTTCTTCACATCATAGAAGACTTTCTTTAGGAAGTAGAATTCATTGAGAAATAAATCCTGAACAAGTTCTAAACAGTGGTTTGGGCAGATTCCAAAAGGTGAGAACCTCTCCACTCACTGTCACTCTCCCTCCAAAGCAAGACACCAGCAGGTCTTGAGGAAAATATTCAGAAAACATAGTGCTAAGAAGCATCTACAACAGCCAAAGACAAACTGAAGGATTGGGAAAGGCTGCCTCTGGGTGCCAACAACTCCTRCTTCTTTAGTTGAGTTTCCAGGCATGCTGAATGTGTTAGAAGTAGCTGAATGTCCGCATGGGAAGGCACTAAATTCATAGTCCTGGAACTGCTATGCCATGTCTACTGTTTTGGTTCCTTGCTAAGTGCACTGACACCTTGCTGAGCCATGACTTTCATAAGGTATAAAATAATCAGATTCCTCCTTTGTTCTAGGGTTAGAAAAGCCTGATACAGTTCTAGAAAGGCAGCCACTGTTCAGGGCAGACACCAGCAACTCCAGGTACTTAACTGATTCCCTTAAAAGACTAATCTCTTAGCACTAACAATGTCAACCTAGTGCTCAGGAACTTTTCTGCTGGCATACCAAGCATCTGCCAGGACAGGACTCCCTATTCTAGATAGGCTAGGTCATGAACTTCAGCACAAGCCCTCAGCTTCTCTGCCCACTTCAAAGCAAGTCCAACTTACAAGCACTTGGTGCCCTACACAAGATGACACTTTGTACCCAGAATGAGGAGTATGCCCCCCCCAACTTAGAAATAAAGGAACCTATTAGAAGCATGACTTGGAGCCCAGTGTCTCTTTGCTCACTTACAAAAGCCAAATTTTACTGAAGACAGCAAAAAAATGGTTATTGAAATATATGGGATTTTCAAAGAATGAGATCATATCAATACCTGGCAATACCCCTGTGCTCAGCATACCAAGCAGTAATCTTTTCTTCCCACATCTCTGCCGTCAACTGATACTGCCTGAGGACCTACAGAGAAGGGAAGAAGTTTGTTTTGCCTTGAACATACAAATACATGTGCTGCCTCTCTCAATGAATGTAAATATAGCAATGCAGTTCACAGCATTTTGCCAAGTTCAGGGCAAACACAAAGTTTCTAATGCTCTGGTTAATCCCACAGCAGTATCTGTGATGCATTAAAGAGCTGATTCAAAGATTTGTTTTTATACATAACAAAGACTTACCCTTTTGGGTAAAAGTTCATCATGGGCTAGAAAGCCTGGCTCATGAAAATTCGGATCGTAGTCACCATACTGTCCCAAGAAAAGAAAAGATACTTCAGCTTACTAGATGTAGAATGCTGAAGAACTTCCTGGCTGCATAGCTTTTGTTTCATGCCAGTTCCTGACATTTCACACCCTCTGAGCTATGGGCTAAGTTCAGGAATGTATGCTCATCTACCTCTATTGCAGCAGGCCTGCTGCAGATGGCCATCCCTGCCAAGAGATTGTGTTTGCCTTCAGCTGTTGTATGAGTTTGGCTCCAGGTGACAATCAGTTCACTTTATCCTGAAAGATACCTAAATCATTACGTCCTACCATGAGTTAGGCAGCTAAGTGTGAGCTCAAGGTATCAGCACCTGCTGTACGCAAGGACATTTTTCAGAACAGGAAAATTAACCAGGAGAAACCTCATGAAAAGGTTAGGTCCAAAGAGGTCTCCAGAACTGTGTAAAACAGCAAGCAAGCTTCTCAGAATCCTTGCAGTGGCTCATRATGGCATGCAATGCTTATTAATGCCTGTACCTATACCTTCCTAGATGACCTATTTCTTTAACAAAGTTTAGCACTTTTGCACATTTTACTTAACACAATGCAAACGTATTTAAAAAAAGTAAAGAGTACCATTATTCACAAACCTTGGCCTGAACAGCATAAGAAGCCAGTAAAACTGTTGCCTCTGGAGAACAATAAATTTCCTCATCCAGTATCTGTTTCTTAACCTAAAAAATCAAGAAATAAATGGGAGCAAGTTACAGAAGGAGCTCAAAGTCAGGACTTATGTCAGGCTTGAAATGAAACTGGACATGCCCAAACTAATAACTTGGCAATCGTCATCAGGAGTTAATAATAGCAACAATAAAGCAGCATTTATACACAGAAAATCTTTACTTAAGGTTATATTGAATGAAAACCCAAAATTTTGAAAGCTAAAATATCTTAATTTAGGTTCATAGAAATGCCAGTCAGCTATCTCCCTACTCTTAAATAYGGAATCCTGAAAAAGAATGTGCTACAGAAGACGAATTTTATTGTCTGCACTTCATTTCACTGTTTTTCTTTTCTCCTTGCTTTGAAATAGCCCTTCATGTCTAATTTAGGATAGTTAGGTTTTCCTAATGTTTGCACTGCACCTTGAATAAAGGTGATTTATAAGTGCAAAATATTATCAGATGTTATCTAAAAACTACTGCAAGTACTTTCTTGTAAATGCTCCTTGCAGAGAGCAGAGGCTTCATTCTAGCTCTCAGTGAAAGAATCTTTATTCCAGTTTGGCAAAACAAACTTACCTGCATTTTCTGGCTTCTRTATGCTGCTAAAGGATGTAAACAGATCTGTTATACTAAATTCTGGTTGTAAATTATAGTTCTGGAAATAAGCACGAAAGCGAAACAAATATTTTTAATTTCAGTAAGACAACTCAGTGAAAAGACGACAATCAGTTGTTACATTCTCAACCAAATTATTCCCAGCTTAGAATAAAAACATGTCTTTTCCATAAATCAGCAAAAAACTTTTAGTCTTGTATCATTAGGGTTTTTCTTCATACTACCTTCAAACAAATATAGTGAAACACCCTTTCTCATGCTCCCTCTTATTACCAACTCATACCCCAGAACGAAGCTATAGCAATTTTGCCTTCAACATTAAAAAAAGGCAGGTGAGCTCCTTAGCTACTGCAAATCACCATAATCTCTTGTATTCAATGGTGCTAAACAGGCTACACAAAACAGTGATCTGACCTACTACTTAGAAGGGTACTAAAAGCCTATACAACAAAAAAAATGCAGTTTTGTTGAAAAACAGTTACCTTTACAACATGTAAAATACTGAATTTCTGGAAGGAACCTCTGGAGATCATCCAGTCAAAGCAGGTCCAACCAGATCAGGTTGCTCAGGGCCCTGTCCAGCTGAGTTTTGAATATCTCAAAGGATAGAGACATTATGATGAAAACATTAGGATGTTTACAAGCTGTCCAGAAAGTAAACCCTCAAGGAGAACAGACCTGCCATGTTCACAAGCCAGTGTTGCAGTACTGGAGAATGAAGGAGAGCCCACAAAGGGAAACTGCCTAATAGAGCACTGAATCTATTCAAATATTGTGGTCCAAGTACAACAAAAAATGTAGAGGCTTAAAAACAAAAGCAGAGAATAAAAGAAGTTAAAAGACTCTTTACCATTTAACTTTAATAATCTCTGGTGCTACCATGRTTAGAGGTGTAATAGTATAAGATGTTGCTTGACTTTATACCTGCTGGGTTTTCTACCTCAAAAAAACTAAGAGGAAAGAAGAAAAACCCCACTAAATCATATTCGAAACTTGCCTCAAATATAATGAATTTAGCCTATTAACAAGCACAAGATAAGAGATTTGCATAATGCAGTCTTAAACATTTTCAAAATGGAAGAAAGAAATTACTTGAGATAATACTGAACTATCTACAAATACAAGTTGGAACTGTAGGCACTGTGAACTGAAATGAACCAAAAGAGTTTTTCTTTTAAATTTAGCCTCTGGTGAGCACAGTATATGAACTTGAGTTATAGTGTAGGGAAAACTAAGCTGTAAAATGGAAAAAATGAAAAGATTTTTCTTCCAAATTGGAAAGCTGCAGCTTTCATATTCCATGGTACAAATGATATCTTTCTGAATTGAGGAAAAACTTAAGATAAATCCCATATATATGTGCCTGAGTTTTCAAATAAAATCTTATAAGGATGTTTTCTTATGCTCCTTTATAAAAGAGAAAATTATTTAATCTTTAAACAGAAAAAAATTAGCTTTAGTCTTAAGTTTATTCATGTTTGGCAAAAAGCTGGTATGCCACATTAATATGTAAAGGTCTGAATAGTCMGTAGAGCTGAAAACTGTAAGCATCCAGATGTCTGTACATGTTTTTCCTATTAGTATCCAGGTGTGATCTTAAGTCCTTATAGTCAGGAAACTTGGCAAGTTCAAATTTGTTTCTGTCTTGTTTTTCAACTGTGGAATGAGAAGAATTTGCTAATTGCGTATCTGCCAGTCAAGGCAGGTTCAAGGAGAAAAGAAAAGCAAAGGCAAAAAAACAGGATTAAAAGAAAGATGAGGAAAAGTTCTGCCCCTCTCATTCCTTTCCAAAATTAGCTTAAGAAACAAATTGCCAAGTGGTTAAGGGTTCTGGATGAAGTTCTAGCTCATATATTAACCCTTGGAACAACAGCATTTTCTCATTACTTCACTAACATCCTCCTCAGGGAATGAGTGTATTCATTGTGCTCATTTACAGATGCAGACCAATTTTTCTCCATATATCCAGTCTGCTTGCACAGACATGTACTGCTGAAAATTACCAGAAAGAAGTAACCCCTCAGAARGCTGCAACTTGCAGAGGATTCTGCAGCAACTCAAGAAAGAAGCTGGATTAGCATGGATGTTGGAACAGGCAGCTGACCAACAAGGGACCATCTGCAACCCCCTTTGGAACTTACTAGATGAACACACCTATGTTTCAGGACAGATACCAAACTACATGATCTTTTATCCCTACAATCCAAAATGCAGATCCCTGAAGGACAGGTTGAGTCCTTGTCTCCTAGTGATCGTGCCTTCTACAGTCATACGCAGCAAGATCTCCCAGTTTTCAGGGCTAGGCTGCAGTCACAGGTCCTGTTCCAGCTGCAGCTGATATGGGGAAAAAAACTATKGTCCCCAGCCGCTTATCACTGTTCCTTCCCTCTTCTCCACCTTCACAACTGCCACCATAATTGCTTGAGTAGTCACTCCTGCACATAGCTCATCCATCTAATAACAGGTCTTTTTCAATCCTGTACATTTTGACAGAACTGGGTTAGGGAATGGTTACACAAGAGATTTTACCAGCAGGTCTAAGAGAACAGTGACACTCTCAAGACCTCTCTTCATCCAACTTAGCTGAGGCCAGAGCAGGTAACAGCTGTCCAAGGCTCAGGAAAACTCTTCAGGCTGATGCAATGATAGTTTCACTTTTACACATCTCAGCACTGGATCAATTAGGGCAGAAACCTTGAGAAATGCAGTCTCATTTAAATTGCTTCAGAAAAATTACAGACATTTGCTGCTAGTCCAGTTATCAGACAAACAGCTAATAAGAGCAAATATGTAAAGTTTAGCAGAAAAAATGCAGTTGGGGTAAGTGAACCTGCCTGAGGCCAGACTGATGACCCAGGAAGTTTGGCGTTAAAAACAAACTCACCTACATCACATTATGTTAACCCTGAAGTGGTACACTGATGACCTAAAAYCTAACATAAGACAGAAATTTTCATAGACCTCAGAAAATACAATGCTGGTGACAAATACAAAAARATAGAAGTAGATCACAGTGTTCTAATTATATGAGGAAAAAGCCTTCATGTCTGGGCAACAGTAGAAATAAAGGAAAGAATAAATTAAATCAATCTAAGATTTCTTGTCCTCCGAGCATGAAACTAGCTCCCACAAATACTGCACTATATTGTCTCACAGGATCGGTAACGAGTGTGGCTATGGAGAACTGTTAGCGCATAGAAATACAACACAAGAAGTACTGTTTGATTTAAAGTGGGAGAGTAGTTCCAAGCCTATATAAAGTTTTGTCCCAAAATTCAAAATGGATTATGACCAGCCTTGCTGACTCATCTCCGTGACTCATACTCCAAACCTAAGTAAAAAATGGGAAGCTTGGCAAATTAATGTCCCTCTGCATATCCACCTGTACTCAAGTAACCTAATAATCAGTGCTGTCCTTCATAATTATGTGCTAAATCACTGTAGAATTCGTAAAAGCTGTACCACGCCATCCCAACAAGCTTTGAAAACATATTTTAAGTGCCTATATATAACAAATTACAGATACAGGGAGAAGAGGGTTCCATTCCCAGTTTTAAATGTTAAATTAATGAAGCAGAGCAAAATTTGGGGGGGTTTTGGGGAGGATTTTTTTTTTTTTTTTACTTAAAAATGTTTCAGATTTGAAGAGGAACCCAGAATGAATTGGCTTAACAGATCTGTTCTTTTGATCAATGTCAGGCCCAGGGCATAAAATACATTAAAAAAATAAAAAAAATAAAAAATCTCCAAAAATACTCATTTTTGCTGCTTTTTTCTTCTTCCACTAGCTTCAGAAGAGAAGGTTCTTCAAGCAGTGCTAACTTTGCATGGATATATTTTTTTAATATAGACTGTTGGGAGCAAACATGAAGCTACAGGTCCCACCAATTTGGCTGCTATTCCTAGCACAAACACAGCAAGTAAAGCAATCAAGAGAACAAAAACAACATTCAATTTAACATCACATAAAACCACAGTATTCAGGAGAGATGTTTGTATTTTAGAAAATGAGATATTTACAGGGACATCTCACATGGCTAAAGTAGACAGAGTCATTCTGAGACTAACATCTGTCAACAAGATCAAAGGCAATACAAAAGGAGTAGGATGAACACATAAGGAACTCGTGGTTAAAAAAAGCTGTTCCTGACCTGAAGGAAGAATAAATGCTGGGTAATCTCCTGTAACAGTTCCTCTTCTACCTTCTCTGGGTAGAATTTAGCCAAGAAGTGAAAGCTAATGGGATCTTCTTTGGGGATTTCTTGATCCAAAACCTATTTAAATAAAAATAAAATCAGCAAGAAAAATACAGAAATGTCTCCAAATAATATTCTAGAGAAAAAYCAGAAAGCAGCTGATAATCCACTTAAAGCAGCCTCTTCAAATATTAGTAGGAAGGGCAAATGTTTAGCTTTAATGTAATAACAATTAGCCCATATAATAGTGATCAGTGTGACACTCCAGGTCAAATGTTATACAAAGAGTCAGACAGTATAACAATGAAATTCTTTAGCCTTAAAAGAGATACCATCTAGAATTATGGGTTGTCATTTAACACACCTTCTTTTAGCTCCCGAGCCAAAAAAAAAACCAACTCTTTTAGAAGTAGAAATTGCCAGGTTGTGTTCCCCACACACGCTTCATTTTCTATACCTTTTTGTCCATCTTTAACCAGGTGCACATTCCTTTTATTGTGTACTGCAATCCAAAGAACCAAGTCTCTCTTAAACCAAGTGCTCGGCACACCAGATCAAACAAGTCCTTTCCTTTCCACTTCATCTAGAAGAAAGTAAGCAAAAATGGATTTTGTCTTGAATAAATTTGCTACATTTTAGGCAAGCAAAGCAGGCTACCACTTGCCTTTCTCTGTGAACTTTATCTTGCCTTTAGCTTTTCAGTGAAATATACCCACCATTGTCTACAGCAAAGGAGCAGTAATTATGGTGTTCTGTCTCTTCTTCCTCTCCTCCACACTCATTCACAAAGCAGCTGTAGTCATTTACCACAGCATCAAGCACTTTCACAAGCACAGGGAATCAGGATCAATCTCCTAAGTATGTGGCAAGACTTTATTAATATTTGTAAAGTCTTATTCAACAGCCTATACAAATTGGAAAGACTGGAGGGGAGGCCTGGGGAAATTGAAGGAGTGCCAGGGCACAGTAAAAATGTCAAACGATCATAAAGCAAATCCATCTTTTGCATACCTCAGTTATTTTACTGGTGTTAAGCCAAGCCTTTATGCTACTTTGATTTAAATGAACAGGAGTCTGTCTTCTAGGAGCAAAATTTAGTGTACAGTACAGTCAGGATTTTTTTGTATCCAGAAAAAAAAATAGTGATCTAATCTGATGGGGTAGATACAGAATGAGAGTAATTTACTAGCTCAGCTCCATAGAAAACAGAGATTTTGATTAAAGGTCCTGAATTTCACACACACACACTATGTCTCATTTTTCATAGAAGAGGTTGCACATCTGTTTCTTCTATTTGGCTACGTGTTAAAAGATGATTTTTGTCTAATCGCATGGGCAGCCACTGAGAAACTTAATAGCAAAAAAATGAATTTCTAGGCAATAYTTGGATGGGAAGTAGGAAATCATCTCAGGAAAACAGCAATATTTGAGAAGTGAGGGATAGCACAGGAAGGAATATATCAAACCGGATTTGTTAACAAGGGTCCTTAGCTCTAAAACGTATTTCCAAATCCGTTATTTTCATGACTCTGCCTTCAGGTATTCTAGATCAATAAGGCACAGAAATGCACTGCCTATGACTAACATTCTGTCGCTGCAGGACTTAATGAAATACTAAACCCCTCACGAGACAGTCATCTCTCTCATTAAAGCTGTCAGTCTCACTGGACCTCAGTTTTCTAGCTCCTTTTCTCAAAATAATACATCTTTTTGCTTCTGTTGAATGATTAGGAATTCATCAGCCACACAGCTCTGTCTCCTGAACAGCACAGCCCAAATCATTTAGCAAYTGATCAGTTGGTATGTTTGTATTCTTCCACATTTTTCTGCAGRCATGATTTCTCTACCTAATTTACTAGATAGCCGTAACTAATAGAAGAGGAGCTAGCTTCTCCATTCACATGGATCATTTTTCTCCTCAGCTCAGAGAAAACCAGAGTCATTCTAGCTGAAGAAATAAACTGGAGTTTACAAATGGTAAACTCATATTTGAAGAAATTTCCCATGGAAATCATGGAAGTATCATTTGGTAAATTACTTTACAAACAACATATTTCAATGAACTCTGATAAGATTTCCTCATTGAGGGTGTCTTAAGAATCGTGCCACTTAAAAGAAATCGACATGGAAATAGGCACACTTACAAACAAAAAGCCTTGCATCACATGCTGTGATAGTGTGACACATTTTTATAAAAATAATGGATCGATTTTAAGGCAAACAGAATTTGAACTTTTACCCATCCCAAGATAGATGCAGGCCTTCTTTTTCTTTTTCTTTTTTTTTTTTTTTTGGGGGGGGGGGGCAGGGGGGGCACTAATAGTGTACTGCCTTCACATAACTTAGGCTAGTACTACCAAACTGAAGTGATATTTTTCACAGACTTTGTAGCTAAATATGGAAGTTAGAGCAGAGCAAGGAATTGCTCCCCTAACCTACTACTCTCTTCAGCCTTTAGTGATTCCATTCCTTTATTCACAACTACTGACTAGCACCTCARCTCCACCTGTGGCTTTTTACAGAATTTTGAGATATCTTTGGAATATCTTTTATATCTTGCTAATACAAAGGACAGTCTCCATCTCTTTCTAGCATTCTGCTGAGGACTCTTACCTCACAACTGAACTCCATTTCAGCATCCACTGTTACAATTTTGACTTTAAAAGTCTTCGGTTGTTTCTTCTTCAGGCCTCGGATAGACATATTTTTTAGCTTATGATAGCCACACCTGAAATTGAATACGTCTTACATTTAGGGCTGGAAATATAACAACATTTTCTTGGCTAAGTTCTAAGGTAGGATAAGTCCAAACTTGTATAAAGTCATCTTTCACTATGAGCTGTCTTTATACATGTTAGAGCATCCAAAAAGATACTCTGACCATAAACAAAAAAGGATCTAAAGTTTTTTATATCTATCTATAGATAGATAGATATAGTTTAGCATTGGGATCTACTCTTTAAAAACAGTTGTTCCAAAAAATAATTCTTGTTTTTTGTCTCATATCTGTATAAGCACTGGAATTCCACAGTACTAGAATGAGTTTCATTCAGACCTTATATTGCAAGATCCAGGGGTCTGCCTCTCACTACGCCTGAGGACATCTAGGGATCCTCCAATCCAGCCCTTGTGATCCATACAATCAACATCCATGCAATTCAGCAGTGTCTTGCTCTGAAACTCTGTAACAGATAAATAGGCACAGTTTCACATAGGTAACACTCGGATTTTGAGTCACGGCAACATAAACATGGCATTCCTCATCCCCTTCCCATATCCAAGCAAAATTCCTCCTGCAGTCTCTCTGCAACAAATGCATCAGTGGAAGCTCCRTTTGTAAAACATATGGCAGACAGCTGCATTATATAGCAAAAAAATATGGTATCATCCTTACGTCAACCCTTTTCCATCAGTTATGATGCCCTGAGCAACTAATCTGTTGCATTTATTCACATCATAGGATCTTAACTCCCTACAATAATAMAAATGCTAGTGAAATTAAGCAAAGTTTATGCTGCTCTCTTGAGCATACTAGCTCACAATGATGAAAGCTATTTGAAATGCTGATTTTTCCAGTGGACTTCTTGTAATGTGAAATTAAGTTCTGCATAGGCCTACCGAATATTCCTTCAAAAAGTTTATATTTTAAAATGCAATTGACCGCATGCCTTCAAAAATAAAATGCATGAAAACACATTTGTTCCATTGCCAGAGGGTTTTGAGGATACCAGTCAAATCAAACACTGCAAGCTAGGGCTAAATGATGTACTGTGAATTTGCACTATGCACTTCTCAGATGTTTACTTTTGAGCATAGGAAATAAAGCTGTAAAATTTTCTTGTTTTTCTTTCATAAAATTAATAGTTCAGATTTGCACAGCCTAGTTAATATCAGTGAGCTATAAAGGCTACAAGGAGACTAAGGCATTCTTGGTTTCCTACAAAATAAAGCTATTATAACCTGGCAGACTTCCAATCTCTCCTTAAGAAACTCCAAAATAAAAGTTCTAGTTTAAATTGAAAAGTTCCACTTGTCCAAATCTTTCAAGATTTTATAAAATATCTTGTCTTTCTTCCACTGAGTCTTAAAACGGCACACAAGCATACTGAGTATTTTCCACTTACTTTGCATTTGCCCCCTCATCTAAAAACCCCAAATACCTAAGAGAAAAAAATGTGTATGAATTTTTTTTTTTTTGACTTGTAGGGAAGTTGAGGCAGAGAACATATGAGTTAGTTACCAAATCACATGGGTATCAGAACAAATATTTGAGACAATTCACAGTGAGACGGAGAAGCTCAGGAGAAAAGTCATCTTTCTGACAGCACTGAGACCAGCCAGATGTCCGCTCCCTCCAGTAGTCCCTGGTAAAGCTTCTGCTGAAGTCTTGTGTCCAGTTTGGGGCAACACACTTCCAGAAAGACAATGGGCTAACTGGAGTGAGTCCAAAGGAGAGATTCAAGGGCTAAAAAACCCCCGTCTGTGAGGTAAAATGAAAGAACTGGTTAGTATAGAGAAGGGACAAGCATGATGAGACATGAAGATAATGTCCACTCTCTATGACCACAACAGTCAGGTCAAGAAATAACAGGCTTAAACTGCAGCAAGGTTACACATTGAGAAAAAATTCTAACAAYAAGATACTACGATGCTGGAAAAAGCTGAGGATGCAGTTTCCATCTTTCTGAACGAGTTAGACAAACCTCTAYCAGGAATGATGTGAGGGTACCTGCTCCTGCACCAGGACAGGAGGAAACTATTTCCTCGGGCTCTCTTCCCACCATGGTCCTCCAGCACTCGGAGACTGCTAGGCCTCCTATTGCCGATGCTAGCAGAAGTCAGTTCAGGCTCCAGAGGATCAGTGCAAGAGAGCACACTTCTGAGACCCTAGCAAAATTTGATTCAGGGAGACATATCCAGAGCACTACCAAGTACCTTCACTGCCAGAGTACCCCCTTGTCTTTGGGAAACATTTTTAGGGAAGYGCAAAACACAGATCTCCTCACAGAGTGCCTTTTCTCTATAATTTAGAGACTATTTCAGGGCATATGGCTTAGCAGAGCTCAGGTCCTTTCTATTGGTATATGCTATACTCATTTTTATATATTTATATATTTACATATTTGCATAAGGTATTTTAAATTAAAGGAAAATGAATATTTTGAAAGCATCCAAGTCACCATAGTAGCATGGTGTAATGTAATTGCAATAAGCATGAGTGTCAGAGTATCATGTGAAGGTATCCAAAACAGCAGCATAATTATTCCAATAAATTTTTAGTCTCTGATCTGCAAGCTGCAAAGCTGATGGTAAAATTATTTTTCACCTATTACATTCCAAAGGCCTTTCCTGTCCAGTTTTCCTCAATATCTGCAGTGTTACTGAAAGAGAGTGTGCCAGTGTGCCATTGGATACAGCAGTTAAGGTATTAGAAGTATGAACCACTATGAAATACTGGATACAAACCCTTCTATTAGTTCTCCTCAGAGAGAAAAAAAAAGGCTGAAGACAAAAAGGAAAAAGCTTCAGAGTTTATTCTTAATATGTAATTTGAACTAGCCAATTCAATTATACAAGAACTTAGAGTYAGGGACGGTATAGAATGCTCTCAAAGAGTCCTCATATGGAAAATGCTGAACAGATAAAACTGAACTATTTCAAGAGAATGTACCCATTTTCTCAAAATGACAAAAAACTCCAAAGCCCTTCATTTTTACTTTGAAGTTTTTCCCCCCCCTCTGTATAACACAGTTGAAATGACAATATAATTTGTTCAAGATTGCCAATAGCACTTTTTTTTTCCTTTCCAGAATTTCCATTCCATGGAAAAGTACATTCTGTCTCACAGTAAAAACACATTTTCAAATATTATATTTTCCCAAGAAATGTATACTCCATTTTAATCAGCAATACTAGGAGAGAAATAAAAAAGATTCTCACTGAGTTTAAATGAATGTCAGCTACTGATAACATAAGCAAAAGCACGTAAGTATTTAGAAAAATAACTTTTCAAATAAGAACATTCTTGCAGAATAAGGCAATTCAGGTTTGCAATCTTTGATTTAAATGCAAAGTGATACACTATCAAGCTCTCTTGCTAATAACAACAGCTTTGAACTGTGAATCATATGCAACTTGTTTCAAGATACAGGYTCTGTGACTGAGTTCCAGTGATTTATTTATGCAGTTGCCAGAGGGCTATAAGCTCAAGATCCAGAAGCAGCAAAATGGAATAGCTCACAGCACGTTATCATAACCTTACTAAATAACATGTTAATCCAAAACAGGGTGGAGTGAAAAGAGATTCCTGTGCAGCCAGAATCTGGGACTTGATAGTTTAGAAGCTGTGAATGTCCACAGCTTCCTCAGCGMCTAATAAAAACTAAGAGACAGATAAGAGCTTTACTCAGTGGGGTAATCGGAATGCAGAAATGAGGAATGTAACCTGCAGGAACTGTACAGTACTAAGACTGCCTCTCTGTGTGTCCTCATTAGATGAAAGAACTAACATTCTCCAGCTCCTACTGGATTACAATCTGCGCCCTTCCTGACAAGGGGAAACCAGCATCAGAGTAAAATGTGGGGGTACAAGGGAACCCAGGAACATCGGGCAACAGCAAGAASAACTGGCAAGGCATTTCTTGCAAAGACTGATGCTTATCTACATAACAGCACTAGATGGGCAGCAGTACTACACCACTGCACCATACAGCTTATCAAATTGGGAAACAACACATATACTAGATATCACTTACTTCTACTGTTAACTTGAAAGTACAATCTGAAAGAAAATGAAAACAGCACCCCCCCGCTAGCTCCATAAGTCCTCCAGATTTCAGTACATCACAGATGCTGAGACACTGARAAATACCTTGACTAGCAAGCTGTAATTAGCCTTCCCAAGAGCGAGAGTATGATTTGTTTTCAGTTTAGTATTTCCAAGGTAAATTGATGGTTCGCAGGRTTCTGCACAGGATATAAATGTTTTCCTCTACAGGACACTTACTTTCAGTAACAATTGTGCATGAGGCACTACCATCCAGTCACACTTCAGTGAGCCGAACTCAAGTGAAAAAAAGCACCTCTGCTCTAACTCTGACACACATGCACAAAGCCAGCATCACTTTTTAAGGTGAACCTTAGTCCTAGCAGTGGACAGGCTAGAAAGTGGTRGAAATTGAAAGTCCCTTCTCTAATAGCCCCCAAAGCAGTCTATCTTTCCAGGTTAATGTTCAGTACACGCACAGGGGCAGTCCACCCACCAGAAAAGTCCTTACCCGAGCTGAAACATATAAACCCTGTGGGTGCAGCGTGGTTTAATGAAACAAGGTYTAGGAAGCACTTAAAGTGGCACCAACAGCAGATACATGATGCACCAAGTGCAAAGTACATTAGCAGAGACACTGCTACAATTTGAAAGTCCTTTCATCACTGAAATATTTACTGTAACTCTTACTCCTAAGATCCCCTTCCTTGTCATGTTTCTTTTATCTCCTGAGTTTCTAYACTTAAGCTCAGAAGTTAATGCAACTAAACTTAATACAGACAATAAAGGAGAAAAGTAAGCTTGTTTACAGTCATTGACTCATACTTCTGCCTGTGTTCCCTGCCCTGCCTAAATAACAACTGAAGCAATTAATTCATTGTTTTAAAATGGGTCAGCGATATAAATATTTTTTCTTACCTCTCAARCTAAAAAGAAGTTACCTAAAGTCACCAGTTGGAATCAGACTTACTTCCCAGATCCTTTTCTGAACCAGCATAGGAAAATAAAATCTCTTTTGATCCAAAATTCCATATTTCTCAGCAGACATCAACGTTCACCCCTCACAAGTTCTGCCACTGAAAATAAAATTCAAGAACAACTTTTATAGTTGATCCCCTTTCCTTTGTTTCCTATGAACCGCAGCATGTTAGCGCCCTCTGAAAAACCAAAGAATTGCTTCCCCAGGTGATACGAAGGACTCTTAACCGTTTCCTGCCTGTGCCGGCAAGACTCCTCCCAACTTCTCTCCACTGCAATTCAAGCAGCAAGACGCTAAAAGAAGCACAGGTTTCAGGAACAAGACCAYGACCCCTGACTTGCAGATTTCCAAGAACTGATAATGAACTCTCAAACAATCTCTTCGGCAGTATTTAATAAACTACTTCAACAGTGTGTCCAGCAATACAAATAGTTTGTTCTCATCGTACCCAGTCACCTCAAATAGCAAAATTGCAGTGCTGTCCTATTAAATAAATACAATTCCTATCTGCCTTCTTCCTGTGGTGACAGACAATGGGACAGTAACGCCTAAAGAAAATRAGCCTGAAAAACGGGCAGCACCAAAATATTTGCAAGTGAAAAAAAAAAAGGTGAGTGAACACAAGTTAAAAGATGTAAAGCTAGCCCCAGGCTGAAGTCACAGGCGCAAAGTGCAACAGCACCCTCCAGGAGCTGCTAGCAGCACATTAGCTTGAGTGCAACGGCCGAGCCAAGGCCCTTATTGCCATTATTCAACCCAGAGATTTCCCTAGGTGCTGATTTTAGACACAGATTTAAACCGAATTTCTACCAGAGGGTGGGTAAGCAAGGACAACAGGCCTGTTCTCCTCCCATTTCTGACRCGCTAGAATTTCAGTAGGTTCACATGAAATCCCCCCCATTTAGCCCATTTACACATCCTTGATCTAACTGTGGGCAGAAGAGCACGAATTCCCGTGAAAACACACAGCCACCCACAAAAAAAGAGTCACCTTCCCCCGCAGCTTTACCCCCTTCCTCATTCGAGGCGCAAAAGTGGCTCCTCTACCCTCACACCTGCCCGTGCTCCCCCCGCGGGCTGCCCCGCGAGAGGGCCCCACGGCGCTCGCACCCGTTACCGGCACGGGGAAGGGGGGAAGGCACCGCGCCACGGCCGCCCYGCAGGCTCGGGCGAGGCCTGAGGGAAGGGGCCCAGCGCGCCCCGCGCCCCAGCTGCGGGCCCAGTCAGCGCCACTCAGCCCGCTGTGGGGAGAAGCGCCGCCGCCCGCCCACGGGGGGACGAGACGCGGGTGGCAAGGCGCCCCCGCCCCCGCCCCCCCCCCCACGCGGGCAGGGGGCGCAGCAGCAACAGCCCCGACCGCAGGCGGCCGCCTGCGCCTTTAAACCCTCCCGCCATGACACCGCCCCCTTCCCCGCCATGACACCGCCCCTCCGCCGCGCGGCCCTTCCGCCCGAGGCTCCGCCCCTTCCGGCTCCGGCTCGCTAAGGCCCGTGAGGCGCCGCGGCAGCGAGCGGCGGCGGTGAGAAGGGCCGGGGGAGGCGCGGGCCGGGCCGGGCCGGGCCGGGCCGGGCCGGGCCGGGCCGGGCCGGGCCCCTGGGGGGAACCTGGGGGAGGAGAGGGCTGCGGAGGCCGGGAGGGCTGCGGAGGCCCCGGACCTGTTTGGTTTCCCTTTCCCGAAGGTGCCGGGCCCCGGCGCTTCGCGGCCGCCGCTTCGCCCCTCCTCTGTCCATTAGCCCTAGCGCGAGGGCACTTCCAGATCCCTCCTTTCGACTGCGAATCTTGCAAGGCTGATAGAGAAAACTGCCTGTTTAGGCAAAACTAGTAGAGTACTATTGTAATTCTTTGTACAGGAAGAGCTAACTCAAAAGTGGTTGCATAAATGTTAGATCAGAGAAATTGAATATTTCATTGCTTTAGGTTTCACTATCTAAACTAGTAGTTGTGGTATGCACACTTTTCAAAGTCAGTTTATAGACTGCTTTACCAATCCCTTTCATTTTGCAGTCTGGTTAACTCTAGTTGCACTAGGAGCTGATGKATAACACCAACTGTTGGAGCATGAGTTCAATTTGTACAGACTTCAACAGCTAAATGTTTGTCTTTTGTACGTAACAAAGTCCTTGTGGTTTAAATGAATCTTGTGGACCATATGGAAAAAGATCTTAAACTATTATTTCCATTGTCATTGCCATGCTGAAGTAACTTTTCCTTGTAATAGCAGTATATTCATATCCCTTCTCATAATACCATTAATGCAAGACTGAAGTAATGCAGTATTTGMAAGTTTGAACTGTTTGTATCCAGCCTTTTTATTCCCCCCCAAAAATATGATTGAATTCTTAGTTTGAAATCAAAATTGTAACTTTGATACTGATTTGTGTGTGTGAAAATAACATATCTGCTTGCTTGTTACCAGGCACTGGATGATCATATCTAAACAATGTCTGTACCACGTGGAGCTGTCCATGCAAAATGGATAGTGGGGAAAGTAATAGGAACCAAAATGCAGAAGACTGCCAAAGTGAGAGTGACAAGGCTTGTGCTAGATCCTTACTTATTAAAGGTAAAAGCTGATTAACAGTATGTTTTAAAAAATAATTTTTGTATCCTATGTGGGAGAAGGTTTAATTTGACTCTYGGAATTTTAAATAGCTCTTTATACTGTAACTCACTGAGGGACTTGTATAATGATTTGGCTGTGGGGGTGACTGTAAAAGATGAAAAGTGTATTATCAGTCACTTCCAATACAGAAAATCTGCTAAATGTTTCTTTGGAGTGCTTTTTAATGAACTCTGATCTGGGTTGGGAAAGAAGGCTTTGTTTCATGCTTAGATTGATAATTTTTAATATTAATTTGGAGTATGGCTTATCTTGGAAATTTGACATTACCTAGACACTTTCCCAGTACATTTTTAGCTGTTTTCCAGTATGCATAATTATGAGYATACTTAGTATTTTAATCTATATTGTAGTGTGCTAGAAGAGCCTTGCACTTATAACTTCTTGTCAATGCATCTAAAGCAGAGAGGTTAAAATTAATGTTTTCYCAATTTTAGATGAGGTGGGTATAGCACAGGTGGGTGAAATAACTTCTCCTTGGAGACCAGAAGGCAAGGGGTAGAGTAAGGTTTTGAGTCCTGGCATAATAGGTCTTGTGAATCCCAGTCCAATGCTTTATCCAGTCAAAGAACCTGTTGATTTTYTCCTTAAAGAAGAGATTCTGAATCCTGTGGTATCAATAAGAATAAATACTGTACCATTACATTAAAAAAAATGAATTGAGCAAGAAAAAWTGAAAAAAATGACAAGCTTTGCAACGCTACCTAGGACTGATAAGCTTTAAGAATGTTAGAATGGGTAAGAATTGATACTTGTTCCTGAAGTATAAACTGTTCAGGAAAGTCGGATTATTCAGCTTGGAAGAGTCAAGGCAGCTATCTTGCTGAAGCAGTATGGAAGTGGAGCATCCTAAGGGGAGRGAGAGAGAAGGCTAAAATGGCAAAACAAGAACTGTAAGCTGAGAAAGCCAATGGAGAGTGGTGATGCTAGAAAAGAGTGTCTGTGTTAAGTGAAGAGCTTATCTTTTCCTGTATCYCCATACTCACTGCCGGCAGCTTTTTGTAGTTTTGCTTTCTCACCTTCTTTTCCACAAACTCTTATTGGCCATAAATACAAGCCAGGARAGGATGGTAATACTGTGCTTTCTTTGAAAAGACAATACTGTGCATGGTTGCGCTTCACAATCCAAACTTGAGCTCATCAGAAAACTAAAGGCAAATAATTATACGAAACTGTAGTTCTCATTAGAGAAAGCTAGTTCATTTTGTATTAAAAATATATTTATCATTGCTTTATTTTGAAACCTAATGCCAAGGTTTACTCTTCCTTCCACAGTTCTTTAACAAGCGAAAAACGTATTTTGCCCATGATCCATTGCAGCAGTGTGTTGTTGGAGACATTGTTCTTCTAAAAGCTTTGCCTGAGCGGAGGAGCAAGCATGTAAAACACGAACTGGCTGAAATTGTTTTCAAGGTTGGAAATGTCATAGATCCAATAACGGGAAAGCCCTGTGCAGGAACCAGGTTCCTTGAAAATCTGTCAGATTCAGAAAATCTGACAGAGGCAGATACTACCTATTTAAGTGAAAAACTCCAGGAACTTAAAGTTCRTTCAACAGACAAATAGAAAACATTTATGTGGGGGACTTTTCAGCTGATCTGTGAGTGGTGTCTGGGGCCCTGTTGTCATATGTAAAATGTTTCAATGATCTTTGGAGTCACAATAAATAGTAAACATAGTTGCTTCCAAAACTGGACGTTATAGATTGAGCACCTCAAGTTTCTAAATGAAAACATGGAGAAAGTGTCAGTTGTTAACACTACTACTTCTTGCATGTAKTTTTGCCTGAGCTCTTAATAGTCTCAGAAGCCAGCTGTTCACTTAGAATGGCTCTTCTGCATTGAGAAATAGAAGAATATAACTATATAATGTTTAAGTTGTGGGGAAGGGGAGGGTCTGAATTTGATTGTTCTCTGTGGCAGACAATCTTTTTTTTTGTCCATAGGGTTATACTTAAAACAATGCTATTAAAACTTTTGAAAGGARGTGTAAAAAATTTAAAGCCAGCTACCTATGTGTGTCCTTACTTCCTCCTAGTCATTTAAACCATATGGCTGTATTTTACAACTTCCAGAATCTCTAAGAAAAACACAATCACTTGCCTTTAAATATTCTCACTTTACTGCTGTTATAAACTTTGGGTAGCTTGGCATAGTTCYCTTTGCAGGAAGAAATCTATATCGAATTTGCTAAGCTGCCCCAGTGAGGGCTGGAAAATTAAGAACTTTCTTTAAGGTTATTAGCTCTCAAACTGCTGGATAAATGTTCTTATTTCAGAAAAAAATGCTTGCTTTGCAGCTGAGTAACTTGCCCAAAGTATTCAGTTTGGGGGGAGATGGAACTTTGAACTGCCAGCAAGAAGTAGAAGGTGATGAGAATATAAAGCTAAAAAAAAATGAAAGTAAATATGCTTATACTTAGTCTCATCAGAAGAACTAGTTAAAGCAACACATGGGGAGATAGACTGGTACTGATTTGCTGAATGCTGTAATGTAAAACAGGAAGGCCATAGAAATTCATGATTAGATACTACTTTATCCTCCTACAGCTCTGGGTATCATGTGTCCTGTCTTCCCAGACATAAACTGAGAGTATGCTACTGTTACAGTAGCCTTTTGTAGCTAACTTTGGTTTTGTATTTAGATCTAAAGGGAATTTGCATCAAAACACAGCMTTTGCAGGGATGGAATACCACCCTCCTGAATGGAAGAGAGTGGGTATATCAAAGCTTTGAGGAATCCTGTGTGAAGAGGTGTGTGCTTGCCTATGTCATTGCTCTTTGCTTAAGATAAGCTGAACAAGGAATTTCTGAACAGAATTCTTCTGCTGATGACTTGAAGTATTTCAGTTTTTTTGAAACTGAACCACTCTACGTGTAAGCTATAAGTTCTTTATCACTGTCCTAGCRTACTGTAAATTATTTTGGTTTCCTTCACATGCCCAATTTTGGCTGTCCCCAAACTGCTGGCAAAGTCAGATTGAACTCAGATAATTTGGACTAGGAAGAATGAGATAAGGAAGCTTCAGTGTTTCTGAACCAAAATATTACCTTTTTGGATGGTAGACTATTTCTTTCTCACAGTCCTCAACTAATATCTACCATATTTCTCAGTGAGATCAATAAGCTGAGGTGTAAGACCTTGATGGAAACTTATCTACTTAATAATGTGAACTTGGTCTTCAGCTTTGAGACATCTTAAGTGTATGACTTCAGGTAACTCTTATCGAACTGCCTTTGAAATGGTTTAAGTTTATGTAAATTGTTTGTTTTGTAACTTTAGCTGGCTGATTAAGGCCCTCATTGAAATGGAAGAAAATCTGGACTCCTGCTGTTCAAGTGAATCCACCATGTGGAATTTCATCCCTAATAAAGATTGAGAGAAATCAGTTCTAGGCTAGAGCACTGCCCTGGGCAGCAGAAAATACAAATTTAAATYGCATCCAGGCAGTCAGTAAAGGAATCTGGACAGTACTTACAAGTGAGTGTCCTGTTAACTAAGGAACACAAAATATAGGAGTTTTYTTCTTGATTAATAACTTGTAGCTACCTCTAATTGTGATCTTAACATGCCTTCAAATCAAAATGTGATTAAATACACATGCAGTAATTTTTTTTAAATGCCAGTCTTAAAAAGGTCTTGAAAGATGCACCACAGATTTTTGTATTTTACTGATGTCAACACTGCATGTGTCCATTCATCTTGCAGTGTGTGCTGATAATGACTGACAGTGGGATTTGCATAATGAAATTTTATAAACCTCATTTAGATGCGCTATGTAGAAACTTAAGGCTTGTTCATAAACTTACTTGCTGTGTTAATTGTTCCTTTAGTAATGTCTTAAAGAGCTTAGTTTAAGAAAGTTTGTGTTATTTGATGATTTGATTATTAGCACACCACCTTGTTTAGCTAAGCTAAGTACTACTCTGGCAGGAACAGGTTAAGAAGGAACAGTTCAACTGYATGTGGGTGAAAATTTGAGGAGTAAGAAACTAGTTTTTGCAYGTGATTCAGAAAACATCACCTGGAATCTTTCTTGGTAAGTGGTTTGCATGGGACATCACCCTTAGTGTATCTTTTTAGCTTGTGAAAACTTTCTGCAAGTTCGGGAGTGAGTTTAAACCGGTAATTTCAGAGGGGTTGGATGCTATAGCTGAAGGATTTCAGAGGTGGCAGTGCCCTTGCATGCCGGCTGGGCAAGAGAAAGCGCCGGCTGCTTTGGGCTCCCGGGAGCGCTGCTCTCTCCCAGCCCGAGTAGTGCTGAAGAATGCTCCAGCCTTCCCGAAGGCGGGAGRGGTGCCTTACGCGTGTTGTGCCGGGGGGTTAGAACCGTGGGGAGCGGCGGAGGGAGGCGGCCCGGCGGCGGCCCGGCC
>NW_028185162.1:3084744-3155970 GCF_003343005.1 Rhea americana
CGGGGCGCAGGCCGCCCCGCCCGCACATCGCCCGCGTGGTCCGGGCGCGGGCACAGCCGCATGCCCGCTGCCGTCGGGACGTGCCGCCGTCCTGCCCCCCGGGCCTTCCCCTGCTGTCAGCGTGTGCGCCTGCCCGTGCGACCCTGCACCACCTGTCCGCTGGGGCTGGGCTGCGTGGCCGTGCACGCCGCAGCGCCCGCGGAGGTCGGGGTGTGAACCCACAGCGGCAGGTTGCACCGCAGCCCTGCGCCCCTGCCCCATGGAGCGGTGGGGGACGCGTCTGTTCCTCACTTACGTATCCCTCGGAGGCGGGTGAGTGGCCGCACACACCAACACCCCTGTGGTTTCAGGGTGCACAGCTGCACGTACACTGTTTGTCAAGTCACAGCGCTCTTACCCTTGTGTGTAAAGCTGTGAGGTGTGTTTCTTGGGTCAGGGGTGCAGCCGTGCACATGTGCACACCCACGTATGYGTCTCTGGTGTTGGGGTGCAAGCACTTGCATGCAGCTGCTTGCACGTCAGGCTGCATATCTATACGTGCATACTTCACACCTTCAGGTGTTGGTGCGTGTGTGTGCGCCCGTGCGTACGTCCCCCAGGTGTCAGGGCATGCGAGCAGATGTTCACACAGCCATGCGTACAGCGTATGAGAAGTCAGACACATGCACGCCTCTAGGGTGGCAAGGGCATAAACATACACATCCAGAATTCCCAAGTGTCCGGGCACAAATATATACACGTGGCCCTTGGGTGTAGGGGAAGCAGATGTGCATTATGTTCTTCGCGTGCTGGAAGCACAGGAGTGCCCAAGCTGGAATGGAGCTATACCCATTTTTTCTCCCTCTTTTTAAAACAAGGGAAGCTGCTGTCTCAAGCCTCAGAATGGGCAGCAGCCCCTGTGCAAGGYTAAAGGGATGAGCTCTGGAAGCAGCTGTTGGGGTGGGAAGGGAAGGAGTTGTTTAGAGTATACRTTAGGAGATTTTATGCGTACAGGTATTTTTCTTTGAAATAAACTTTGACAATTATCTAGACAACAAATAAAAAACTGTCAGTTTATAGACAAGTTTTTTTTCTTCCAGGCAGGCATAGGTTAGTACAAAATCTAAGTATTTGACCTGATACCTCCCTCTCCACCCAAGTTATATTTTGTGCTAAAGCAGAAGTTAAGTGGGATAGATATGTTTTCACCAGCATTTTTAGTCTAACATAACCAAACTATTAAGTGTTCCTGTTTTGTGTTTACGAACGGATCTTTGTGGCRTTGTGCTAGGTTCTAGGGGTGAAGCTTAAAAGGAATGGATCAGTCTGTCAGTAGTCCACAGGAATTAAAAGCAGAAAAAGGATAAGCTTAGGCTTTCAAAGTCATGATATTAATCTTTCAATAGCTAAAAATGCCAACAGAACATAATAATGGAACAACTATTTAAAATGCTTTTAACTTTACTTTTTTTTTTTCTAGTAATTAAATATTGACTTTTTCCTCTACATTTTGAAATGACACAGAGRAGCTGACAATAACTTTTTTGAAATGTGGATTTCTTTCTCCAATCATTTGCTGTTTCTCTGCTCCATTCTCACAAACATGCTATTTCAATCATTGGATTAGGTGCAACTACAGGGCCTGATTTTTGAAAAAACTCATGTACATAATAAAAGCTAAGCTCATATTTGAACATTTGTAGGGTAAGAACCTCCTAGCAAAGTCTAGCAGTGTTTTAGAAGATTTTGTGAAAGCTCTTCCAATAAGCATTGTTCCCAAGAAAATAAAAAAATTGCAAAATGCAATTATTAATTAGTTGCATTTAATAAGCAGTTAATTCCATATAGCTTGTCTACATTCATTCTGTGCATATGTTTGTATTTACATTAGCCACATTCACATAGTTTGCATCCAGTATCTGGTCTGCTTGGAACATGTCTTATAATATTCTGGGGCCTAATGGCAAGAARTTAGTTAAAAGTAAGTCCTTTGGATGATGGAATGTGCTGTTTTGTTTGCATAAAGATGCACAAATTTGTGGATGATGCTTACAACAGGCAGTTGAAAAAAGTGAATTTAGCATTAGTGTAGGACTTCTCAAAGGATAGAGTGATTAAAAATAAGACCCTAGCACCCCAGAACAGGCATGCTGTATGTCTGTTTTAAAGAACTTCAGCTGTTACTGTTCTTTATTGTACATAGTTTATGAGGTGAGCTTTATCCTCTCCCCAACGTGGCATCAGCTGGGGCAGCATGTGTTCCTGTGATCTCTGATGCAGTTGTGACAACCCAACTCCGCAGTCACCTGGCCCCTCTTCTTCCCCAGCTTCAGATCAGAGATGTGTCTACTCCAAGCGACTGCACRCCCTCCATTCTGGCAATATCCTCATCACAGAGTACCCTTTTACATGCTTGTATTCAGGAGACACCTCTTAGCATTCAGCATAGTAGCATGCCTGTGGGTTTGTCTGGGGCCAAAGCAAATTTCATTTTCAATAAATAGACCAWTAGGATATTTACCAATTATTTCTTAACCTTGAAGATCATCTCAGCTGTGTTGGTTTTTTGGTTCTTTTAATTTCTTTACTATCAAGTATCTTTTCTTTCTTCCGTACTGCTTTTTCAATGTAAACCGGTTTATTATATTATTTCCAGACATCAGGACTGAAAGACTGCCTGTTACAACACATGGTTAATGTGAACTATTTTTATATAATGTAGATAGGCATGTTCATAAAGGTATTTTTCTAAAAGGAAGCTGAGAGATTTTCTCTTTTCCTCGCACCCCCCACCTTGAATGGTTGTCTCAACCTTTTGATAATATGAAGGACAGCTCTATAGCTGGAGATTAATACCTGTGTTCTGGATCTCCTAAGCAGAAGGTAAGGGTGAAGAGTTGACTTCTGAGGCATAGGTTTAAACCTCCAACTCTGATGCCATATTTTTAGAATTTCAGAGGTTCAGCAGAATCCCTATACCAAAAAAGAGGCAAATAGAAGGCAATGTTTTTTAACGAAAGAGAAGGAACATTTGAGTTTGGGGTCCCCTGTCAAGCATTATAGAGAATTAATTTAATATACCAGCGTTCTTGTCGGTCTAGACAACTTCTAGTAATTCCAGGGATTTCCTCCAATTGAAAAAAGGAAGAATAATTCCTCTAACATGGTTAGAGACCGCAGTTATCAATTGTAATGTTTGGGCTGCTCTGTGGTTTAGAGGGAAGTGGTATTACTTTGAAAGTATACTTGCAGAAACTGCATAAAGAATAGATTAAAAAAGAAAAAAAGTAAGTGAAATCCTGTTTCACAGTAGGGGAAACTGAATATTGTACAAAGAAAATGGATCTGTATCTCTACACAGTACAATTGCCACAAATTGGAATTAAAATGTTAGCAGGCTGTTTGTTTCCTGACATTCATAATTTTTCCCAAATTAGGCTTTGGTTATATTTTTTTCTCTTGAAAGATGCCTTATTTAACTTTTCCTTTCCAGAACTATATTTAAGTAAACATAGAAACATATGGTACTTTCCTATTTGCACTGTACAAATCTTTCCTTATGCACACTTTTTGCTCTTTTTCACTCATCTGTTTACATCAAGACAGATCCAGCTTCCTTGAGCAGAAACACTTGATTAAAAAGAAAATAAATAGGCAGCAAAAAGCAGCCATCCATCCATTCCCTGGCAAGCTCACAAAGAATGAAAGCGCATAGTGTATGGTTAACTTTACTGAAAAGGTTTCTAAAGGGTAAATCTCAGTGGGAAAAGAACTGCCTTTACCTCGCTAGGAAGTGGATCAATAGAAAGGTTTAGCAGCAGCCCTATATGTAACTATATGTTATGACTCTGTTTGTATTAAACTTGATCTTGCCCATCTTTCCTGCATTGCGGACCTTTTCAAGACACCTTCAGTGACAGTGTAATGTACTTGTTAATGTGTAGGGGGCTGGTATCATCAGCTAACAGACCTCGTGAAGACAGTTGGTTAAAATCGCTATTTGTTCGCAAAGTTGATCCAAGGAAAGATGCTCACTCCAACCTTCTAGCCAAAAAGGAGACCAGCAGTCTATATAAACTACAGAGTGAGTGATCTTTTTATATTTAACATTTTCATTTCTTTATTCTGTTATTGCATTTCTCATCTTATGTCGTTGTTTCAGTTCACAATGTAAAACCAGAATGTCTAGATGCCTACAACAAGCTTTGGTAAGTGTGCATATTACTTTTTCATGTTTTAGACAYGTTGATTTGATCACAAGCTGTTCCAAAAATTGACGGATAGCATAATTGTTCAGAGGGGAGGTGGAAAAATTCTGCCTTTACTTACAGACTACGATGGTAAATAGTTTTGTTCTTGAAGAGAGATGGCAAAGCTATATAGATATTTTATTTGGTTTACCCTCTCTCTTCCCTCTTGGATGTGCCATTTTCCCAAGCTGCAACTTGAGGTGATGCTTTTTGTAGGTGGAGTTTGCTGAACACCTTTCTCCCGTCCCTTAGTTGTCTGTCAGTTGCTGCTCCTTGTGAGTAGATGCTGATGTGCTAGCATGCCCCACTCCARCTGATTTGTTGCGGGGAGGGGGAGGTTGTCTGCATACAGGAAAGGGGTAGGTCATTTGTAAGTAAGACTGTATGCCAGTAGTAAATAAAAGTAGAATTTGGAAGAGATTTTAACAACCCTGGATTTGACTTTTACTCAGCTCACCCAGATCTTCTTTCTACAAAGTTATGTTACTGAGATCTACTCTTAAAGAGGTATGCAAATCACTGGATAGGATCTTTGCATTGGGGTGATACCCTTCAAAGGGAACGGTGTTATATGGGGTTTCCAAAAAAGTTACAGTTTTTTTAAATTCTRTGAAAATGTATGAATAGTAATATTTTAAGTTTACTAACTTAAAGACCAGATTACTGAAATATCAGTCCTAATTTAGCAATGCAATTACTCCTTTAGAGCCAAACAACTGCCGTTTTAAAGAACTGAATGCTTAATTTTGGAAATGCAGTGAGCCTCATTTGTACCTAATCACTGTCAGTGAGAAAGCACTGCTGTTTATGTTGTCAGTTTAATATTCCTAGCATAATGATATCCTACTGCAACCAATTTTTAAGTGTGGTGTGTTGACTAGAACACCAGTTTGGCTGGAGGGTGGGGAAGAAGTTCACACCTCCTCATTTATGTTCTCAACACTGTTACTGGCTCAGCCATAAGCAGGTAGTCTAACATCTCTTTGCCTTAATATGCTCAACTTTGAAATGGGGATGGATAACCAATATTATATTCCTTACTAGTATAAATTTAGAAAATTCTCTAGAGTTATTTTCAAATTCAAGTTATTTTTAACTTTCATGTTTAAAAAAATACATACACAGAGAAGTGCAATTAGTGTTCAGTTGGCTTTCTGTGTAAAGGCTTAGTATAAACACGTCCAATTACACAAAACAGGGAAGGACTTTTCAACAGTGTCTTGTGAGCTACTGAAATGCTGAGTGAGAGCAGAGGCTCTTATTTTCAAGGGAAAAGACAATAATAGAGAAAGAGACTGCYGACAGCAGTCAGGTGAAATACGTGGGATTTGATTTATTTGTTCCAAACCAAAGTATTCCAGGGAAGGAGAAAACGTAAGAGTGGAGCTCAAGGAGTAAAAGAGATTGAAGCATCTCTAAACTTCTCTCATTCCTCTCCCTAAATTAAACATGAGGAGGTAAACTCATTATTTTGCATGAAAGCAGGATAAGAATTGGCTGTCATGTATTAATAAAGAAATAATGTAACAAAGACTATTATGAAAGTAATTCCTGAATCAATGGAGCTAAGGATCCCCTTCTGAAGTAGTAGGAACCAGTTATTTTTAAAAGGTATAACAGTGATGTTCATATCTGTGAATGATCAGGTATCTGTGTTTTTTTTATAGTTTACAGCAAATTATATTTTAGGATTACTGTAGTAATAATTTAGCATTATTGTTAAGGCTGCTTTTCTAGGATCTCATTATGCTTTGCAAAAATGACCTCATGGTGACTGGAAACATCCTTGGAGAGTCATTCTATTGTATTATTTCACTGCATAGCGAAATGTTGAGGTACAAATTGGTAATGAGATTTGCTCAAGGTCATCTAGAAAGTTAGTGGCAGAACCAAGAGGAAAATTCGTATCTTCTGACTCCCAAGCACAGGACCAGCCTACTTATTATTTAATATGATACAAAGACTCTTTGCCTATGAGCCAAAATGATTAAGAGTAGTAATAATCAAGGGAAAAATATTAAAAGGCAAAGTTCAACCAGAGGAACAGGCTTATTTATCAAAGTACAGTGCAGTGAAAGCTGTCTTAACTAAATCAGCAACTGGTAAACCTTAATTTCCTAATGTTAATGTAGGTCACCTTTAAAGTTCGAAAAAATACTAGAAAAKATTAAAAAATAGTCATACAGAAATTTTGTGTTTGTGATATTTTTAGGACAGTTTCACTGTATTCTTTTAACGGATGGGCTTCTTCAAACTAGGTCTGCGTTTTGAACTGGTAAAAAGCAGCAAGGCTGTATACTACAAAGTACAGTCATCATTTGATCATATTCATGTCCATCAAAATACTTTTTTTTTTCATTTGGCACAACAGAATTAATAGCATTGGAACTGGTACAAAATACTGTCTTTTTCTACTTTTGTGTATTTTACCTGTCTTGATACAGAAAACATTTTTGTAAAGCAGTGTAGATAGGTTACACTTCCTCTAAGTGACACATCCAATATTTATTTTTCTTATGCATCAGATACCTTTTAGGTGACATCATATAATTTATTGCATCAAAAGAACTGTGCCAGGCTGTGTATTTGTCATACAATCTAAGAAATGGTCGCACTTGCATTAATTTTACATAGTGTTACAGCTATCTTTTCCCTTGTATAGCAGATTTGTGTATTTCAGCTTCTCTTCTGAAAGTAGAACTTGCGAATTTTCATACCATAATGATGAACCTGTGGTGATTTGTTATACATATCAACTGTAGCCTCCCTGAAGGAAATGCAACATAGTGTCTGTATTCCTTGTTTTCAAGTCAAGAGGTGCTGCCAAAGATTCATGAAGAAAAACACTACCCATGTGCACTGGTGGGGACTTGGAACACGTGGTACGGAGAGCAAGATCAGGCTGGTAGGAGATAGAAGTACAACAGACTGTAAAACCATGCAAGTGAAACGTGTGCTTGGCAGGTTTCTTCTCTTTAAATCATCTCTGTTGGTAGTAAACCTTTAGCAATGTATACAGTGAGGATGTGCGTGCACCAGTTACCGGTAATATTTTAACATTTACAGTGTTTGCTTTTTGTCTTGTTGGGTTTGACAGCGAAAGTATTAATTCCTAAAATCTGTCCTACTGTTAATACACTTTCATGTCTTGCTTGTGATAGATTAACAGTTTTTGGAAACACATGTAAAATTTATTCCTATAATATTTTATAGGCGCAGATTGTGTTCCTGAATATTTAGGTCAAAGGCAAAGGCTTACAAAGACATTTTAACTCATATCAGCCACTATAAAAACTTTACTCAGACTTTCACGCTATAATTGCTCTATGATAATGAAATGCAAATCATGCCTACCATCTGAAAAAGTGATTGCACTGTAACCTTGAAATAATTAAAGCCATTACTGGTGGAAAGTCAAGTATTTCTGTTCACGTTCATAAAAGGATACTGCCTAATCACATACAGTGAAACTACGTCGAACTAGAAATTATCGAATAGCTGCTACAGAGGTAACTACAAAGTGTCTAGTGTAGATAGAAAACCTGAAAAAATTCTAAGGTTGTGAGAAGCTGTAGGATAGCGAAGCCACAAATATTGAGTGAAGTACTGATATTTGTTCTGTAGAAGAAGCTCTGTTGTTAGAGCTTGGCTGACATCAAGGTTGTTACTTCACTATTGAAGAATATACTCATGTACACATTAATGTCTGCTGCATTCATAGTATGTTGCAATATTGATGCTGAAAAAAATGTGAGGAAATAACAGCAGAGAAATGGAACATTGAGAAACTGTTCTTAAAAGTTGGAGGGAAATTGGGGAATGAAGGCAATTGAAATTAAAATATCTTAGCCAAGCCTCTTTCATTGTTTTCATAATGTATTAACACAGACTGTATCTGTAACTGCATTGATAGCCTGCCTTGATAATGTTGTAGCAACAGTTCTAGCAGTGTAATAATACACATTAAGGGGGTTTGACTTGTTCAGTATTTGTGCCCAGGCTGGGTTAATAGTAGCTGAATATATCAAATTTGTCTTGGGGATTAGACAGCAGCTGCAGGCACACTGGATGAATCTGTTCTGATAATGAAGTGCCTTGCATTAGTCTCCAGTTTGCTCTCTTGGAAAAGGCACAAGACAGCATTAACTTCTTTATATGAGAGGAAATAGCTTTTGAGAGTCTTCAAGGAAAGGAAAGAAGGAGATTTGAAGATGAAATATTGTTGCCTTGCTTTATTAAGAGCTTGTAAATAAATCTTGTTATTGAGAATGCTTTGAAAAGCCTATCAAAAGGAGGTGCCTATTTTGAAATTGCTTGGTGGGGAAAATCCTAGCAAATAAAAAAATTCTAGTATGCTTATGTATCTTCTGGTTTGCCTTCTTTAATTTCATGTTTAGGTAAAAATAACATTTGCATTTTTTTTTTCATGTCTCTCAGAAATTATGTTACACTCTTTTTACTTGAGTAATTTACTGAACTAAAAATTCTACCAGTCTGTTGCTCTCATGTGAAATTGGTATAAAACACATCTTTGGAATTAAGTCACCCTCTTAAATTGCATCTCAATTTCAAGTACAATCATGTGAAGTCAACATATCTTACTAGCATGGCAACAAAAGTTCCTTTCAGAAATCTTCCTGTTAGAATAAATTGCAAAATTTTCTGAAGAGAACCTTTGTCAAAAAGCAAATGATTCCATTAATCTTAATGTACAAAGATGAAGTGCTTTCTTTAATGAAAATTCATTTTTGAACCTGTTACCAAACTTCTGTTTTTGTATGATTCTGTATTATGAAGAGTCTTTTATACTGTGATATTCCATACATTTCAGCATTTTTAAAGAAGCTTCCTTTTTCTGTTTTAGTTCATCTGTGGAGGTATGAGGGAGGCTATCCAGCTCTCAATGAGGTCATGAGTAAACTCCGGCAAAATAAGGTAAAATGCAGAGATTTTTTGAAGCTTTTGCTAGAAATAGCTGATTTACTTAGAAGAGAACGTAGAGTAGTCAGAGCAAAAAATTGGACTTTTGGACACCTCTTTTTGCTGTATCTCATCACTTGCTGTGCAACTGTAGATACTCTGCCTGTTTGGAAAAGGGATTATTCCCATTCAGAAAGGCTGAGGTTTAATATATGAATATTTTATGAAATACTTGCAGATTCTCATCTGCAGTGTAAGCGTGCCAGTTGAAATTTTCAAGGATGCTAGGGAAATCTGGATGCCTTTAAAATTTAAAGGAATTGGATGTCCAAAGCCCCGAAATAGCACTGAAAAATCTCAACTGCTGTATGGTATAGTATTGTTTATTGTTGATACCTAATATAAAGTTTGACAATAATAACATTATTTTTAAGGAATTCACAGAGTTTCGCAAAGAAAGAGGTAACATGCTTCTCTCTCGGAGGAATCAATTATTGTTGGAGTTTAGTTTCTGGAATGAACCTGTTCCCAGGGAGGGGCCCAACATTTATGAACTAAGATCCTATCAACTTAGAGTAAGTTTCAATTTTCATTTTTATTTTTATTTTACAGGCAATATACTGTTGTAAAATATTCAAAGCATGTTTGTACAATGTAGATGGAAAACAGATCTCATCTTAAAAATCTGGTTCTTACCAAATTTGATGGCAGAGTTGCTGATGCTCTCGATGTGTGGCACTGAAATATGAAGGCAGGCTCCAACAAGATACTGAATATCACCTGTGAAGGGCTGAATACCTTGTGTTTTGATCTGAGATAAACTTCAGGCAGAATGACTAAGAAGTACTATAGTAAATAAACACAGTAATTAACTTATCTTTTGAAGGAAGTGATTTTGTTAATAAATGGTGTTTTCCATAAGTAAATGTCGTGAAAACTGTCCAAATATTTTAACTTTCTTTCAACTACAATTTTATGTCTGTTTTGTTTTTGTAGCCTGGAACAATGATTGAATGGGGAAATTACTGGTAAGTGTTGTTTTATCGCTTGTGCTCTCTTATTTGAGAGATGTATATTTAAAAATCTATAAGGTGGAAGTGACAGAATGGTACCAAAGGTTTCAGTCACCTGATTAATGGCCTGCTGCTGTTCTTACATAACTTGTAAAATAATTGGCCTTCAATATCTTCCTTGAGCAAGGAAAGAGGAATCTGTGTACAGACAATGCTGTGTGCTCTGTGGTCTGGCTTTCTTTTACATAACCCTTTTAAGTTTGATGTGATGTAGCAGAAACCTTGGTAATCTTTGCTTTCAGTGGAAAGCACTGCTCATCAGAGAGAGAGAGTTAATTCCTTAAGACTATATTGATCTTTCACCGCTTCCTCACTGCTGGAAGCTGGCTGACTTTTAGTTTAAATGGCTTAAATCTTAGGTCTTTTCATCTTTAAATGTCAAACTTTCTTGGAAAGTATTGAGCATCACATTTGTATTTTAATATATAGGTTAAAAGCATTTAAGATGGTCTTCTCTTCAGTATATGCTTCTGATTGTGTCTTGTTTAAAACCAGTGTAAGTTTCTTTCAGTTTACATTCTGTAAATCCTTGTAGTCCTGATGATTGATACTTAAATCATTTGGAATATTTTTAATTATTTTCACAAGTGTGAGGACTTGGATTTTTAGACATGTAATTGTCATCAATATAATTTATTTAATTATAAATATAATTTATTTAATTATAGTAATTTGCCAGTAAATTGGATTTTTATATCTACAGTGATAGTAGTTCTATTTTAGAAGGTGCAACAGATTCATAGTTAAGAGATAGTTATACAACAAATCATGGAGTTTTGCATAGTACAGCTGTGTAACAAAGGTGCATGCGAATAAAAACRCTGCATTCCACTACCATGAAATCTGTGGTAAATGAATGTGGTAAGGATGATATGCTGAAACTCAAAGATCAGTTTTGGAAGAACCTCTTATAAAAACATTCTGCCACTTTACACTGTTCCAGCAATTATCAATATACTGGCTCTAATGTTGAAGAAACAAATTATTAACATACAGGCTAATGAAACAGTAGGCCTCYAATTAACCCATTCTAACAAGATGTATAGATACATTTTAATTGCKCAGTGCAATAACAGATAACAAATCAATGTGTTGTGGGTTTTTCACATTTTTAGTTGCTGAAGTGTACTGCAAGTGCTGTTTAACATTCATGCTTCTTTTAAACTCTGCTTTCCTATCAGTCACCACCTATTTCCTGCTGAGAAATCTGCTGTTTTTTTAAGAGTTGCTTTGATCTTTTGTAGGGCTCGTGCAATTCGTTTTCGGCAGGATAATAATGAAGCAGTTGGAGGATTTTTCTCACAGATTGGACAGCTGTATATGGTTCATCACCTTTGGGGTAAATTTGTTTGCATTCCCTGCTTTTTTCTTGCTGAGTCAACCCCTAAGAGACTGTTGGTTTTGCCTGGGAAACAAGATTCTTACAAAAGRCAAAGAAATGTCTTAATTGTTTTTTGGCATCAACAATGTTGATTTTCTTTATTTTTGTGTAGGCAACTTTATTTTCTAAATTGAAGCAAACAAAAATGAGCATTTCTTGTCTTATACTATTTCCATCAATTGTTTCTCACAGCCCTTTCTTATTAGAGACTACTAATTGTTTGCTTTCAAAAACATAAGCCTGAGAACTTATGTCCTGCCATCTCTTTTTTCTGGCCACATTCATGTTGAAATCAGCTTCTTACAGATTAGTTTCAAGCATCGCACATACCACGCTTACAAGAAGAAAGTCAAGTATTTATTGACATTAGTACATTATGCTGGTTTGATTTTCTGTTCATGTTAGGCTCCACCAACATGCAGCTGCTTTCCACACATTAGGATATTTTCAGCTTGAAGGAGCTCATTGCCCAGTATTTATTTAGGGAAAACATACATTATCTCCAGATCTCAAGAACTCAGAATATTAAGTTCCAGCACTAAGAATCTGACRCCTCCTATATAGAACTATATTCTGTGGCATTATTTGTCTTACCTGTTTCTAATGCACCTCCTGCCCCCATGTTTAGGYTTCCTCATACTGCCCTTTGTATCCACTGTCACACTTAAAAAACCTTATAATCAGTAGATGCATTAGTTTATTGATATTGTGACKCTTAATGGTTTTTGCTAATTTCTGCAGAAATCCAGATAGTGCTTCATAGAGCACTGTTTGATGGCTCTTTGCCCATCACCACCCAAAATGTTCCAGCCATGCAGTACTTACATAGTGTAGCGTCTGCAAAGTATGTTTTTCTCTCTTTCTCAGTTCCTTCCATTGGTGTTGGTTTTGGAGTTTTCCTTTTTATGGAGAAGAACAACTGACTTTTTTCCTTTCCAATGTTTTCGTCTCCCAATTGTGTATTGTGTATTACAATGCTTTTAAGGATACTCTTCATGCATCAAAGGAAAAAGAGTTATTTACAAACTTTGTGCTTGTCATTTTCCCTCACTAGCTTACAAAGATCTCCAAACCAGAGAAGACATAAGGAATGCTGCCTGGCATAAACCTGGCTGGGATGAACTAGTCTATTACACAGGTAACATTAACTTAACTGGAATGATAGAGGCAGACTTTTATGCATGCCATTGTTTTTGTTCCTCAGTACATTGCACACARTGATAAAAAAGTTTTGTATATGGTGTTTGTCTGTGTGTCAGTTTTGCTACTGTAAGGGAAAGGAGAGACATTTCACTGTAAAGTGAACTTTGCAATTGACTGTACAATGTTAGAGAGCTTACCTCGTAGCTAAAAGAAAGTGCTACATTAATAGTAAATGTTTATAAAAACGCTTGTCCTGTAAGGAAACAGATCTGTGAAATATTTAAGTTTGTATCCAAAAATATAGGCAGTACATATTGAAATTTATATTATTTTTATATTTTTTTTTACCTCTAATATTTCATAAAATACTGAAACTTTGTTAAATACTTACCTTTGAAAAGGCAAATCAGACTTTGGAGCTAGRAGCCAGAAGATCTTTGAGATCAAAGATGACTCTTGTAACAGAACTGTCACAAAAGTATGCTAAAAGTTTCAGATTTTGGTTAAATAGGGTAGATTGCAAAGGAAATGTACCAGAATAATTGTAAGATAGCTTTAATTATGGTGAGAAGTAATAGAAATATTTGTCTTCAAAAGCTGTTTTTGTTCAAAGCATCAAAGCAGATTATATTAAAAAGATCACTGTTCAGTATACAGTTAAGGGATTGTCGGTGGTTACTGAAGGTTTGGCATGCTGTAGCTAGGAGAGTGATCTGAAGACAATAATACCTGTTTAGTCTGAGTGTATAGAACTACTTAGGCTTTAATTTCATTAATAAAGATCATATCTCATTTTTTTTCAGTGCCCCTAATTCAGGAAATGGAGTCCAGAATCATGATACCRTTGAAGATTTCTCCACTTCAGTAACATCATTGATTTACTTGTGCCTGCATAGATTAAAGTGACAAGTATTTGTCTTAAATTAATTTATGGTATACATTGTATATCATAGTCAGAAATATAAAAGTACTGTACTGAGCTTATAAAAGAGACCTCTTTTCTTCAGAATCTAATGACCTTTTACTCTTAGAAAAGAAATGTAGGACTGCAATTTAAAGGTTGCTTAACTATAAACACATTCAAAGACATACGCAAGTTCCTTTGTGAGACAGGCTTCTCAGGTTAAATATACAGTACTTAGTGTCTTGTGATTGTAAATGCCCACTGTTCGATAACAGCGAAGGAAGGAAACATAACAGTTGCTATGGCCTTCATGCAACATTACATTGACTGCAGATTAAACAAGCAGAAAGGGGAGTTCTGAAAATAGGAGCTCTAATGCCCCAGGCAGCTACGATGTCTCTGTAATTCTGAAATAACACCTAGCTGTTTTAGTGGGACTGAAATTGGTAAGTAGCTCTGAAYTTAAAAGTAGGCAGTTATTAATTGAGGATAATACTGCCGGTCAGGGGATAGTTTATGGACAGAGAATAGTGCATTCCGTTTTGCAAGGACTCTGAAGCCTGGACATTTGTCTAGATGTCTACATCTGGAATTAATTTTGTGAAATTATTTACAGACTTTTTGGAAGTATGACTCATGGTGTTCAAAGTGATTGACAACAAATTGTCTGAACATTCTACAGGCATTTGAGTTCAGTTAAACACATGTATCACTAAAAAGAGCATAGAAGTCTAGGAAAAGGGGTTTTATTTAATAAGCAATCATGCCTTCAGACATATGCTTGGTCAGGTGTTTCACTAACTATACAGTAATTACTTATGAATTGATGTGTGAAACCGGAGCATGTTGAGTCAGTAGGATTGGCATAAAGCAGTGTACCATTATGTCCAGTTCTGTTTTGATTTCACTTTTAGACTAGAATATATCAACACTGTTAGTGTCTACAATGATGTGAACATCTTGTAAGTGAAAGTAATATTCTTCAAAGTGGCTGCAAGAGTCAGTGTAACATACAGAATGTACAAATCAATTACTGAATGTCCAGTTTGTACATTTCGATGAGTTTTCAGAAATAACATATCAGTTAATAAAATCCTTTTAATTTTCACATATTACTGGCGCCATATGTGTATTGCACCGTCTGTGATTTATATCATCTTGCACACTGCTTATTACAAAAAATTTGAATAATTGCATAAAATATTTCAGTTTAGGTAGCCAATGTCACTTGCTATGTCAAGAAAAGCATCTCCCAATATTCTGCTCTGCTTCCTCAAAATGAGTTTACAGTGTCTCCTTAACATTTAATTTTGCTAAGTACTCTAGAGGTCCTAAGTGCTATAGTGATAAAAAGTATTTCTTATGATTTTTCTCCAAAAATTATGCTTAATTTTTCAGATCTGATTTCTTCTCCTTTTCCTCCCATGTAAAGTACAGTGCACTCTTAACTTCATTTGAATTTTATCTTGAACAAAGTCAGCATTTGGTCTGGTTCTTGTCTGTTTTAGTATTTTGCTCCTGTTTTTGTTGTTACTGATAATGGCATTTTACTGAGTAAAGTTCTGTATTATATTAGCTTAAAGTTCTTAGCTCAGCTTATGTAATGGGCTAATTATATCATTTAAGCTGTTCCTTCTTTAAATAAGCCACGTGAACAGTGCTATCATTTAGGGCTTTCTTTTTCCAGACCTTTTGGACTACTGTTTAGCTGCAATGGAAAGAACAGATGACAGTATTAGCTTCCAGGCCTCCTTTCCTTGTTATCCCTCCATGTGTCTTGTTCCTAGAGAATTCTCCTGGTAACTTATCTTTTGTTGCCAGCAATCTCAGTTGGAAGTGCAAGGCAAAAGACATTTCTGGAATTGAAAGATTTTGTGGGTTTTGATTCAGTCTGTGTTTGTTATCTTCAGCCATGAGCACTAGGAAATAAATCCAGTCAGGCAGAATTCTTAAGGTCTATGAAGTTTTGCATGAATAAAAAATCTAAGGTGTAACTGGATGTTCTCTGGGTAGCATCACCATGGCACAAGTCTGTTCAGTCTTAACATACCACCTAAGGTCTGAATTGTGTACTCCCAGTAGTGTTATTGCAATGCATTATGAATGTGYCTCTGATCATTCAGTGCTTCCAAGTTGTTCCCTGGCCATCATCAAAGAGACACTGGTTCCTGTTATTTTACTTACAAATAACTGTAAAATCGCAAGCCATGTCATGGTAGATAAGTAAATAATGGCAATCCTTTTTTACTTCCCTTTGCCTGAGCCCTTTTTGAAGTTTATTTTTCCTTGCTGTGAACTCTGTGTTGATTTCCCCTTTTAATATCATGACTGAGTTTCACTTCTTCCATTGGTTATCAATCCATCATCATTTCTTAGGGTAGAAATCATGAAGTCCAGAACTTAAGTCACTTTCTAGCGATTGGAAAGCAGGGAATGATGCCTGGAAGGATATCTGGTAATACATCAATTCCTGTTACATTTTGTAACACTACAAATGAAGAAATAATTAAAACTCAGGTTTCAGTTGTCCCATAGTTTTCCTATAAAGACAGCAGGGTGTTCTTTTAATAAGTTCCCTCATGCAGATTGAATATATAACTTAAAGCAGTAGTTCTGCACTGAATTGATTACATTACAATAAAAAAAATTTTATGTGAAACAGTATGCTTTCTTGTGCTCTAAGCAGGAGACCCACTGGAAGACCAGATGATTACCTGCCTGATTATATGTGCTACTCTCCAGGCTTTGCTCAGTTGTGATACGTTCACATAAATTGCTAGGTTGGCTTTAACATTGGGACTTCCCTCTCGTGCTTTATTCCCTCTTATTTTTTACTGTCTTCACTGTAAAAACTAAATTGTTCAGCAACTCAATAAGCTGAATACTCATTTTGGTACCTCCGGAGCAAAGGTAGGGCTTGATATTTGCCCAATGGAAAGGGATGTTATTTTTTTCAAACCAGTCAGACATACAGAGCGCTTGTGAAATCATTGGCATGRTGCCATGTTTCCATAGCAGTCACACGGAGAGAAGATACTGTGATGAATGTTAACGTCTGTGTGCCACAAAGCCTCATGCGTAGGCTTTTCATTGTTGCATTAGTGAAATTAGGTACACTTAAAGTAAAGCATGTCTCAGTTTTTGTAGGATAGCTATAGCCCATAGCTATAGTCGATTAGCTAGATGTTGATTTTTTTCTTGTCTTTTAATTCAATACAAAATTGCACCATACAGAAACACTTGCTCTGTAACTGTAGAGTTTCATCTTGGAGGAGAGCGGAGGAACACACTGAATGAGAATAGAAAGGGTTTACACTTGTTCTACTTATACACTCTTGCTTAAACAAAAGCTTTATTGTACATGAGCTGCCTTGGAGCTGGCTGAGATTCTTCTCAGGAAGAATTTAAAAGAGATCATGTTTAGCACTGAAGAGTCCTGGTGAACAGTCTGCCAAATACTGTCCSTCATGGCTTTCATGAAGTTTTTTAACCTCTGTATATAGATGCTGTTTATATGTCTGCATTTCTCTAAGAAGCCATCAAAAGTTTGTCTGAATTCATTTTCTTTTAACCATTCTACTTACTTAGAATTTAAGTACTTTTATGCTTATGTAACTTCAAGAAATGACTATTGTTTCTGTTTTTGCCAAAAGCATCAGATGGCATCCTTGCAAACTGCCATTCATCACTGTCTGTTAATGCTTCTGTTTTACCTGTATCTTCTCTGATGATGTAGCAGAATGGACAGAAGCACTATTTGTTTTAATTGATGATGATGCTCAAACAGTAGGACAGGAGTTCTTTCATTTCACCTTGATTTAATTTTATTAAATTAAGGAAAGTAGTGTAAGTTGTGTAAACCAGCAGTGATTCTGGAGACTGTGAAGTTCTGGAAGATAGGCATATAGCTTGTTTCTCTTCCTATCTGTCAAAGGTGTTATAGGATAGAAGAGGAGAACCTGAGAATTAAGGCACTCAACCTAATCTTCAGTTTCCAGAGAAATACTGGAACTGTTCATAATCACCCAGAAGATAAGTGCCAGGATAGTCGGGCGGTTTTTTTTTTTTTTTTTTTTTTTTTTTTTTTTTTTTTTTTTCCCAGGACAAATCATGTCATATAAATGTATCTTTCTCCTATGATGGTAACAAGTTATGTACATAAGAAGAAGTGGAAGAGATGATATGAACTTTGATGTTAATAAAACTTTTTACATTATCTCAGGTGACATTCTTTATAAGCATATCTGAGCAATAAAAGTCTTGATGGAAGTATCATGTTGCTTCAGCAAAGCTGGTTAAAAAGACACGCTCAGAAGCGTTTTCAGTGACTTGCCAAAGAGGCAGCGTTTACCAAGTGAGTGCTGTGTAAGGTCTCTCTTGCATCAGACAGTGCAGCCACAAAAGAGAAAGCATTAAGAAACTAGGATTTGTCAGTTCGAGCTCAGAGAAATACTTGTTTAGAACAGGTTAGACATATTTCTGGCACAAACAGTTTAAGGGTAATTGACCCACACTTGAGGCAAAGAAAGAGACTACACTAATATTTCCTAATGTTTTCTTAATCAGTAGACCATTTGTAAAGATAGATGAATCAGCTTCTATCGAGTTACAGGTTGATAGGGCAGGGATTGTTAAATAAATAAAACACTTAAGTAAACAGTGTGACTGTTTCACAAAACCATAGTTTTGGACTTTACTTGTAAATATTTTAATGAGATATTGGAAATAGCACATCACTAGCTTAAAAATAGGCTCCTTGGATACTGATGAATGTTGCATGTATCTCAGGTTTGCATGCACCTCATGTCTTTGAGACTACAGGCTGTGTACCAGTGATGTTGAGTAACAGATCACATCTCAGCTTCTCCTGTAGCCCTACTTTAATGAAAGCAGAGATGCTAAGTGATAAGGAAAAGTATACTTCTTACCTATCCATTTAACTAGTTTAAACTAGTTCTGAGATTCTTTGGCATGGAAAGTACTTACCATATTTTTCTACTTCTTAAGACTTTTTTATTGCTATTTATTTATTTTTTATTGGTAACACAAACTTCTCCCTTGTGGTCCTTCTATTCTTCTTTTACTACCCAAAATAAATATAGGTGTTAGTTTCAAAGATTTTGAAGCAATAGGTATCTATTAATAATACATTAATGGATTGGTACCTGGTTAATAACTTATTGATGAATTCCTACCTCGGGTGTTCACTAGTGAGTGAATAATCAACTGACCTCTTCCACCTTGAAAAGATACTTTAAAAAAACTAGCACTTTCATTACAAAATATTTGAGTAGCATGGGAGCATTTGCATCATGAGCTCCAGGTCAGAAAGAGAAAAATGATCATCACCCAAAATCATTTTAAAAATCCAGAACACAACTTTGCAAACAAATATATGTTTAATTGCATTGTATTTATAGTTGTTAAATATATTATTTTACTGTATAATTTATCGTTCTTCCAGTTCCTTTAGCAGTTCGTCAAAGTGAGTAATGTACCATTTAGCTTTCTCCTTTACTTGCTTCCTGATTACATTCCCTCCAAATCCAATGAAGCAGTCCTAGCAAAAAAGAAAGAATGGGCACATATATTACCACAGTCCCAAATAAGGGATGGAGCTTTTCTGCAATTAAGTTTGTTTTTAAGATTGAACTTCAAAATTACGGCATTTTTCCCCTACCAAAGATTTACTATTTTACTATGCATGTTTATTTTTCACATTTATTACCAAGAACTTCATTAATGCTCAGTTTTGCACCACTTCGGCTATTGGAGTTTTGTTTCAGTAGCAAAGTTGCGCCTCAGTACCTTGCATATTAACATTGTTCAGACTTCACTGAAAATCTGATGCAACTGTGATGCAACATAAATGCTTAATATTCAAGAATGAGTTAACATCTGAACATCCCTGCAACATCTCACAATTATCCCTATACTGTTTATCTTAACTCTGTTTACCTCATTTGATAGATACCAGAAGCAATCATTAACCATGTCTTCAATCATTAACCAGGATCAATCATCATTTCTGGCTTTTAGAAAACCAACTGCAATGAAAGTGCAGTGTTTAAACTTCCCCTGCTTTTTTTTTTTTTTTTTCCTTCAGGTAGAAAGCATTAAGCAAATATTAAGCTGTATTTCTGGTGCACATATTTAATGTTAAGGGACTTCCTGTGTATTTCCATACAACAGGATATCTGTCCCCAAACATTGGTGAAGCAGGGGCACTGCAGTATTTTTCTATAGAGAAAGGCACTCAATGAGGTGGAATTAAAATCTCTTCTTCTGTAAAATAACCACTTTTGAAAGCTTTCTATTATTTTCAATTATTTCACCCTGTCTGGGCTGCCATCTTGAAAGATGTCATTGCTCTACAGTGAGATGAACCTTCTTGTTATGCTGACACCAGGTAGGTGTGTACCAAATCTATGCAGGGTCTTCATGCTATAAACACCATTTATCATCGTTCAGAACTGGGATCTTGGTAGTATTAAGACCTCTGCGCAGAAGCAAGCACTTAAAGCCGGGAAATAGATAGGAAAGGCAGACAGGCAATGATACCAGCTTGATGTGAGGCTGGTTGCTGGACCGTTTGCAAATATATGAGAATCTGGTATCTAGAGAATGCCAAGCTATCTAGCTGGCCTCTGAATGCACACAGAGAGAGCAAGAGCGTATTTATGTGGCTATACCAGAATGAATGCATAAGAGGAGGACAAATGGCCTGTATTCTCATTTTATCTTTAGATGATGCTACTGGTCCCTGTCAGCTGGCTAGAGTGGGTGAGACGCTTTCTGAGATTGTCTGGACCGAGAAAAATCAAAAATTGTATGACACAGCCTTTCTAGAGAAAATTACCCACACAGATCTCTAGGTTGCTGAAAGTGCTAAAGTTCTTCCTTGTAATCCTAAGGAGTACTCAAACAGCTTTTTTTCTTCCAAAGCATTTGCTCAGAGGGAATTCCAGTTCTTTAATACTTACAGCAGGTGGACAGGCTTCCATGTCTGTAGCTCCATCACCAATCATAACTACATTTTTAAATTGGAACTGTTCCTTCAAATGAGTAATAACTTTTCCTTTCCCTCCTGATTCAGCTGTTGGTTGTGTCTCATCAAATCCTGCATATTCTCCTAGAACACAGCAGAAGGACAAGTTAGACATAGACAGCATGTGTAATTACTTCAGAGGGTTTATAGCAAAGTCCATGTATTGGGAATGATATCAACAAAATCTTTGGAAATGAAGATAGATGCCTATGGTCTTTTCTTCAGAAGACAGCTAATTACATGCAGTCAGGTAAGCCCCACAATCAGCGCGTGCTAGTGAACTAATTAGAAGGTAAGAAAAACTGGGATTTTACCTAAGTCATAAGTGGAGCTATTTTGAAAAAGCTGAAGTGCTAATGTAAAAGTATGTGTAGCATGATAAATCCATTCCCAGTCATTCTGGTCTAAACCTGAAGCAGCATCCAAACTAATGCATAAGAATGTATGAAACATTAAGAAAGAAACATCTTCTCTAAACACAATTGTGCTTGTTTGCACTAGCATGAGGTCCAGAGCTGCTGTACAAAAGTTAAGACCATTTGGTCCTTGTACAGTCCTTAGTCATTGAAATCAATGTTTGCCTATAAAAGCAAATTTGCAAAATAAACTATTTAAACTTGATAGAGCAAAAGAAAATTAATCTCTGCTGTCAACAGCTGTAATGCTTACAACTTTTGGCACAGCTTGCAATTAAAAAGTAACCACAGCTGTATTTCGTATGTCTAGAAGGTGATCTGAACTTGTATTTTGGGGGGCATGTAATTTCCCTGCCAAGAACTAGCTGGACTGGTATCAAAGTGATGTAGCCTGGACTGATGGCCCACCCCAGATCCTGTCTGACTTAAAGGCCACTGTAGTCCAATATTCTACTTCAGTTTGAATTCAAAAAGTGGCATTAATTAGCACAGAAAAGAACCAGTAGGTGAATCTTACCATTAAAGTAAAACTTCAGCCTGTTGGCGAAGACGTTTGCTGTTGGAATGTTCAGCTGCAAGGCCACGTGCTCCACGATGCTCTGAAACCCCCCGGAGACCAAGAAGACCTGGACCCCTCGCTGATGAAGCCTGTTCACCAGCTCCCTGGGAAGAAAGAATCACCAGGTGTGAGAGCCTAGCAGGATCAAGGTGTGCTGAAGGGATAACAAGGAGGCCAAAACACATCTTAAGCAAGGCTGCCCATATTTTGCATTACTGYGGTGTAACTGGGATGTCTGCTGCTTTCCGGCTCCATCCTCTGCCACCTAAAGCTTCTCCTTCCTTCCTTTGTGTCTTTGTGCATACAGTTTGCTTGAAAAGAGCTTAACAAAACCATTTTATATCCAGAGGCAAATAGGTATTTAGTTGCTCAGAAACAAGGGCTCCCTAGAAATATTTGTGTGTTTTTTCATTTTGCTCACAAAATGAACAAAATGACAGCAGATCCAGTTCAGAATTTTTTCTGAAGTATAAAACAAGCAAGAAAAAGTATCTATAATACAGAAAATGTAAGGAATGCAGGGGAGATACAACCACAGCACCAAAATACAGAAGTGGGCTGAAATGTGTGCAAAGTGCAGACAATTTCTAACTCAGAGATAGATCCCTGAAGACACTCGACAGCAGTAATAGCTTTAGAAGATGTCAGTAACTGCAGAAAAGGAATCATGGAAGCAGAAGCAAAAAGTTTTCAGACCCAGTTAATGTCAATGAGACCTAAAGGCAGTCAAAAGTTTTACAGGATTTGGCTCTACAGTCAGAAAGATCAACATGCAGCAAAGCTAAGTAGTAGCAATAAAAGCAGAAACACTAAATACTAAAAAAGAAAAGTAGAGGCTTAAAGCAGGCTACACAGAGAAGGAAGAAGAAAGGGAAGGAATGAAAAGGAAAATCATGTGATTCTAAACAAGGAAACAATGACCCCTTTGTAGCTATATCTAGCTATGCTTTCCACAGAAAAAGCTGAGCATGCGCTTTGTTTTAAGGAGAAAATGTAAGCAAATATAAGCAAAAATATAGGAAATTACAAGAAAATAAATTGTCAAGAATGAAGAACTATTGTATGAACTAAAAATATTTCAGACTTAAAACTGTGGCTAGATTTCATAAAGGAACAATTTTCAATTGAAGCAGTTTGAACGGGAAAAAATATTTTCAGTTTAAATAGTTGATGTTTATTCTAAACCCAAAGATGAAAGAATACACATATATATGTTTATAAAATATGTGGGGGCTGGGGGGTGTTTACCCTTAATGATTTTTTAATACTCTGCTAGTGACTTCAGTACCACATGAGTAGCTCTTGATCCCTGAGCAGAGTCCAGAGGTACGAATGCCCACAAAAGTGTAAAAGACAGGTATTGTAATTGCAGCACAGACCAAGCCAAAGCACTAGATGTTAAACCTCCTAGCTGTATTAGCCTGGGTGTGATTGAACAGATTATTTTCCATACCCATTCAATCTGTGACTGGAATGTGAGCTTGCCAGCCAAAAATGTCTGTTAACACATAACATTATTTTCTTTGACATGAATGCTTATCTACTTGACATGGACTCAGACCATTGTAAGCTCCTGACTTGATCTTTGTATGCAACATGAAAATCAAGTAGGAAGAGATTCTAAACCAGCTCCACGGTTTTTACAGCCTCACTAATGTCAAAGAGCTTTGTTTATTTATGCCATGCAGTTTTGGAAAGCTTTTTCATTAGTTCATTTGAAATTCCTCTTACCTTATTCCTGGTGTTAGCTGAGGTGGATGGTCAGATATCAATTTTTGCACTTGCTCGTAAGAAGGACGTATGAGACCTAGTCGTGCTGTTAAAGCTGCCTTGAATGTCACAGTGCCACCCATAGCTCTGCGGGTCCTAAATTGTGATCCAAACAAAGCAAATCAGTGACATTTAAGAAGCTGTGGCTTCTCTCAAGAATTGTTAGTTGAGAAGGAATACCAAGGAACAAGTTAGGAGCCTATAGGTTCTAGGTTTAAGTGTGTCTATGCTGTACAGGAGATTGGTGCTCTGAGAAGGTTGGTAGCAACTAGTTGTAGGAGGGTTACAAGTTGAGAGAGATTGGAGTTATCCACTTCAGTTCCAAATTGCAAATTCCCCTCAAACTACAGGCAAAGATTCAGATTTAGTAACTTGGTTCAGGTCCAGCACTAGTGCGTGCAAAAAGGGACAATGATCTGTTATTACATTCTCAAGTTAGTTGACCAGTATTATGGGAAGAAATAAAGAGAATGGGAAACAAAAGACTGAAAATGTGGATTTATATAATCTAACAAAGAAAAGCTATTACTGAGCCTGGAGACCAGTTAGTACTTGTATGCCTACAGTCTGTCAGTTTTTTTGGACTCAGTGGAAGACTGCTGATATTTCTTAAGACAGTTGCTGCATTTTAGGAACCAGCAAGACAAAAGAAAACTGCTTCATTCCCTCTGTGAGTATATCTGTCAAAGCGGGACCAAAAATCCTAAACTGCAGGCTAGATGATGTTCTCTCAAGTTACTGGAATTTTTGCTACTAGTTTCAATGGAGATAAAATCAGCCTCAAAGAATTGTCACCAGATTTGTCCCCTCCCCTCCTTCTCATAGTAAGAGATCAGGTTTTGCTAGTGCTCTGCCAAATTTCAAGACAAGACCTGATCTTAGCCTTTCAAAGAAATTTATAGTATTTACTTCAGTATAATTTTGTTGACTGGCTCCACAATTCCAAAAAAGTAAGTTACTTCATTATTCATTAATGCTGCATATTATTCCTAAAATCCTTTTTAAACTATAATAATCTCCTGAAACACTGAGTTGAACTAATCCCTGTTGTAAATCTATTGTCACAGATTAACCTTATCCGTGATTATTTTTATTACTGTTCATATGAAGTAAGTAGCAAAAAAATATACATACATCTCTGCAACAGCATCTCCAACTCCACAGAACTTTGCAAGCTCATCAATGCCTTCTTCCCTGATGACTGTACTGTCCACGTCAAAGCATACTGCATCAGCATTGCGGAAGATTTCTTTCATCTCCAAGAGAGACGCCATCCTTTTAGGAACCTTTTTGCTGTAAGAGGGTAAGATAAAGTCTTTCTGTGAGTCACAGTATTGCACTCTGTCTTGAGCCATTGGAGTGACTGATCTGATCCTTGCAAGTAGGGTCGAGCACAGCCTGGTAGCCAGCTTTTATCAATGAGAGTTAGCAGTGGTGGAGGTCTGGCTCACTTGCTGATTTGCTCTCTGCTGTTGCTGCCTACTGATGTCCAATTTACGTTACAGGTGGGCAGTGGAGCTTTGTTCAGCTGCTGATTTGTTCTCTGCAGGCTCAGCCCATTGATGTTCACATGGGGTTCAAGGTTGTAGTGCTTGGCATTTGCTGAACCAACTATCAGACTGCCAGCTATGGTGAGGACTTGTAATTTTCTGTCTAATCTTCCCCTCATGGCTTGAATGGATCTTGATTTCTCATTAGAACAAGTCTCATGTGTAAAATTAGTTGTTCCAGGAGGTAGTAAAAGAAACCCAACCCTGGCCTTCACATAAAGATTTTCTTGATCATAATAGACATAGTTGTTTTAAACCTGTCAGTGACTGTCCCTAAATCATGAATGATCTATAACTGTATAAAAGATCAGGACATTAACATTTGGAATTAGTCTTCTATAAACCTCAGTGAAGTCTTGGGCTTAGGGAACCTAACCCCTTAAGATACCACAACATCTTGGCACAACTTTTTCCATTTAAAAAAAGTTTGTTTTCTTCCCTTTTTTATCTGCCCACTTGAGTATGTTGAGTACCTCTTCTGCAGATCAGAAACACAGAGTTTTATTCAGGTATTTTCTTATTCTCTACCCTACTCATCTTTTGATTCACCCTGTCATAAGAGATTTCAGTGTGGACTTCACTCTTACAACTACAGGTTACAACTTCAATACAACTTGCTATGGAAGAGCACATGGGGCTAGTTGGTACCAAACTAATGCACTGGAGACATACCAGATTCACACACAGTCAGCACCAGTACTATTTCATGAGGTGGACTCTGTCTGTTCACCAAGAGACCACAACTTAATAGTTAATGGTCATAGCAAGGAACGTGAATCTTTACTTTTGTTCCTGTTGCTAATACTGTGTATCCTAGTTTTATGGTCTTTTACCTGCAATGTGGCAAGTACAAGTGGTTGTCCAAGTGCTTTAAGGTATTTGGACTGAAAGCTGCTGCTCAAGTCTACACCATTATTTTTGACTTAAATCTTGAAGGTTTCATTTTTGTACTATTCAGTCCTTAGTTGCACAAAACATGACAGCAATTCTGCTTAACTAAGAACTGAACAGAAACTTGGGATCAAACTCAGCAAATTGCAGACAGCTTAAACTGATCGGGGGAACTGGGTTCTTCTGTTCAGAAGCAGAAATAAATGCATTTCTCATTAGAAAAAGCAGTGGTAAACTGTCCAGGATAATGTTTTCATACCAGCACTTAAACCCAGTCTAGCTGTAGTCTCAACACTTTCTTGATTAGTTGTTTTCACCTCTTGTTCTTAAAGTTCTCAACAGAGATCTGACAATCTTTTCTACACCCATGCATGTGAACCATTATCATGGCTAGTGTACTTTGCCTGAGTTAGACCCCTTGGAGTTATGGCCTTGAGTTTCTTAAAACACCACATCCATGGAAGATACCCTACACGCATACTAAATGAAGTGCTTTTGACACCAAATGGTGAGTATTAGGATACAAAGATTTTTATGACAAAAATGATCATAGTTGCTGAAAAAACATACAGAACACACATACTCATCTTGTAAATGTTCATGTATACAGAAGATGAGAGAATACTCCAGTCCTTCATTGAAAGTTAAAAGTCTGCATAAATGGAGAAATCACGGTGCCTAAAGAATGAAACCTGRGGTGAATATCTGAGAACCGTATTTTAAAATGTTAGTCTGCATTTAACAAGTCAGTACTAAATCATTACTAAATATGAAATACCAAGAAACAGAGAGAGTAAAGGCATGTAACATATTTTAAAGGCAAAATTATTCAAAGGAAGCTGTGAAACAGTACTATCTGAGAGGGATGTTCTCTCTATTCTTGGTTTTTGTAGTGTGGACACACGGCCATAGTAACCTAAGTAAGCTCAAGCCTTTCGCAAAAGGCTACAGTGCTTATCACGTGTGTCACAGGTGTGAGTGAGGATGAGAGAGCAGATACTACCCTGCTTACACTTCTCTCCTGAACATTCAGTTCGGGGGTAAAGAGGCAGGAAAGAGCCTGAGGTCAGCCTCCTTAGTGTGCCAGAAAGCAAAGGTGAGTGGGTACAGAGTAAGAGGAGACTTTAGTAAAAAATCTTTTTTGTAAAATTTTTGTAATTTTTGTACAAAATTTACAAAAATTTTGTAAAATTTTTGTAAAAAAGGAGAGTTTGTAAAAAGTGCTTTTACAAACTCACCTGGGAAAGGAAGAAAGAAGGACTGAACCATAATTTGTCAGGTGACTGTACATAAAAAAAAAAATAGTCATATACCATCAGCATAGCATATAAAAGAAACACCTCTCAAGCAGCCATGGACTGAGAACTTCCCTTTAACAGTCAGAGACTGATTTCGAGCTAAGGCTTGGCAGCATGCGGACACGTGACTGAATTCCAAGTTTACTTTGCRTTAGCCTTGACTTGACATTGATTCCTTAACAATGTGTTCGTATTTTCTCTGGAAGGTTTTGATTTTCTAAGCAGGGGACTATGACTTCAGGGCAGGCCTTGAAAGCCATTTGCTAGATATATTTGTGCAGTGGAATTAAAAAAAACATTCACTAACATTTTTTAAATAGCATGCTGTTAATTTTTTCTAGCCTACTGGAAATTATAAAGTCCATGAAAAATTGAGTCCTGGGTCTAGTGCCAATTTTAAAGATTTGCTCTGCTGGACAAACTTGCTGCATCACTATGACATGACATTTGCATCATTATGTTCCAGCACTGATTCCCCAATATGTAAAGATGTCACATTGCTTCATGCTAACCTGAGGCTACACTGCAACATTACCACATTATCATGCAATGTCACTATGTGGTGACATAGCACTGTTATGTGATTTCTTAGTGACAACTTGAAATATATTTCTGGATACATGTCTTAGTTTATTCTCTTTGAGAAAAACGTTATAGCTAGAAACACACTTTGGAAGAAGGGAGGACAAGACATCAACTTTTCCTTCTCCCTAGGATCCACAGTTTCCTTATTCCCTTCCCTTCTGGATATTCCCTAAAACAATGAGACTATTACTGCCAATCTGATTTTGAAAAACATATATACAAATTAGAGCAAAAATCAGGTGTGAAGCCATGGTTGGCATTAACCTTGTCTCCTCTTTGTTTTGCAGGAATTATTGCATGGAAGAGTTTCAGGCTATGATGTGATATAGTGTCTAAAAATGACAGGTTGCAATGGAAGAATTGTGTTTTGAAATGAAAAACAGATCAGTAGTCCCTCATCTCCCTTTGTCCCTGCCAAAATCTTCCCACTTTCTGCTATGGCTAGGAACTAAGTTCTAGAAAACATGGACTCATTTTTGGCTGATATATGATTAGATGTGTTTGAGAACTGAAGGTAGGGAACTGTAAGGTAGGGAAGCTCACACTGAAGCGAAGAAATGAACCTATGAAGAAAGCTTCAGCTATTGCATGGGTTTTCCTGGTGGGAAAAGTAAATTTTAGGGATTAAAGCTCAATGGTTTCACTTGGAGTAAAATCAGATTCTGCCCTTGTCCTCATAGCCCCAGGGGTCACCATCAGCTCTAGAGACTGGCAAATGCCCTTCCAAAGGGTAACTAGCCAATTCAGTGACTTGTAATTTTTCCCAGCCCTGAATCTAGGTGAGAGCATAAGGCCAGTGTTGAGTAATGGCCAACAGGAATGGAAGAAAAAGTGAGCAAGAAAAGGCAAGGTTCTGCTCCTCCCCTTGTTTTCCAAATTCTCACTAGGCCATCCTGGCACAGCATCCACCAGGAAACTTCATGTCTGGGACATGTTCTATCTTTTGAGAAATAGTAAAGTACACACGTACATGTACACACATACATGTACACACACACACACACACACACACAAAGAAGAAGGTCAGAGAAGGAAGCATGCTCCAATCTCTCTTGGGTGTTACACTGATATAACTAACTAATTTCTGATAGCTTTCTCTTAGGTGATAGTGGGGTATAAGGGCAGATTCAGTAGCTTGCTCACAAGTACATGTCACCTGGAAACATGAGCAAAAAGAATTGAAGCTGGGTAAAACTCTTCTATGGGCAAATCTGTAAAGGATATGGCAAGGGAGTAGCAGTTTTTGATTCCGGAGGGGTATAGTCTGCTATGGTTGGCAAAGATGAATTACTTTGAAACACAGAGCATCCACTTGCTTAGATGCATCAACATTTGTGTGAGATGGTAACTGGAATTCCCACAAACAATAATCATGAGTTCTGTTTCCATCTGGAAAACTTGGGTAGAAAATCTCTGATCCTTCTCCATTGGATTTGAGGTAGGAAGGAAGGCTTYATATTATTTCCGTGCAGGAAAAGCTTGCAAGCAGCAAACATTACAACGTGTCTGAGAAATTAATAAAATAATGAGGGGAAATGCCGAAAAGAAGAAAATGTGAAAGAGGAAAAGCAAAGGCAAAGAAGAGACCAGAGAAGACTTATAAGAAGAGAGTGACAGAGGAGAGACAGGGTGAAACTTAAGATACTTGGAGAAAAAARGAAATTACAAGGACAAAGTGGAATTCCCAGAAGATCTCCCTGCTTCCAGACGGTAAGTATTTCATTAAGCCAATGTCACAGACCAGCAGGYCATTTAGAAGAAAATCTGGCGTTTCCACAAGAGATCTGTTTCGTAACAGAGAGGGTGGAGTCACAGAAGCAAGCCCAGCAATTATGTAAGGGCACATGTTTAAAGAAAACAACTGAAATCTTTTCTGTTTGCTGACCTTTCAAAGAAGGGCATTTGCCCTGTGAAAAACTGAAACATCTGCAATATTTTTGACATGTCATGCAAAAGGCAAAATTAAATGATACTCAGAACCTCAGGTGTCCTGTGGCTGATGTATATTTGATGAGAACCTGATGAGATCTCAAAATCATCATTGTGATTACACTTGTTACCATATTTCAGCTTTCAGAAGTACTGCCACCTGCTACTTTGTATTATATTGAAATGTATTGCTGTGAAAAAAATGAAGATTAAGTGAATCTTAATGAAATATTACCTAAAATAACTCTTTAAATTGATCACTCAGCCTACACTTTGCAAACAGTCTCTGATGTTTCTGACTGTGATTCACTTTCCCATTTAACAATGTGAGATTGAGCACTTCACTGAAAGTTGTGGGCTACACAAAAGCCCAACTGTGAATTCATTTGCCTTGAGTCATTTCACTGCTATCAGTGAAGTTAATCCTAGTTTGCACTGGGGTGGGTGAGAATAGCATCACTTTAGARGAAAGATGATGTATTTAAGCAAATTAGTTAAATTTAAGTAAACTCCTGTTATTGATTATTTATATTCCTGCCAGTACTATTTAAAAACTTGATCCATCCACCCAAAATTGGGAGTTTCTGTGGTTTTGGATATATGAATAGAAAGGTTCAGTCCTTAAATTAGCTCAGGGAGCCTGCTTCAAACTTCCTGGTTTTCTGTTCATTTTTTTAAAGGTAGTAATATCAACCTGTATGCAAATCAATAGATGGACTGTTTGCAACTATACACAGATATCTGACAGCAGTGCTTAGCTGTAAATTTCTTTAAACGTCTTTGAAAAAGTAGTTGAAAAAGGGGTAGAGGAAACCTCATGGATGTTGACATACCCAACCCTCCAATCCCCTTTGCATATCCTGACAAAATGATGATGCTTTCCCCCTGCATGATTGCATCATTCATTCATGCTCCTGTTATAAAATAGGCGCCTCACTGCTGCTACATCTTGTATGGCAGTGCAGTCATAGCCCCAGCAGAACATACTCTTCACTTTCTCTGCTAGAAAAATATGGTAAGCATTATGGATCTGAATATGCTGAAAGCCAACCCCTTCCGAACTGAGAGAAAAAAGAAAAAACATTCCCAGTGACTTACAGTATTGTACTGCCTGTGGCTGTTGCTGCTGCTGCAAACCTCTTGGCGGTACAAGAAAAGAAGGGATCAGCTGAGACCTTCAGTCACATAAATACAAAGGCACGGGCTGATCTGGAAGAAAGACGCATTTTGTAAATGACTCTTTATAACTTGCTGAGTAAGCCAACCCGGATCTTTTTTTTTTTTTTTTTTTTTTTTATTTGCACACATGTAACCAGAGAAGTCCAGCTGTTCGCTGACAGGCGTAGGACGGAGAGGTGTAACCTTGCCTGCGTCAGGGGAGGAGCATTCGGCCCGGCTTGGGGCGCTCCCTGCTTGRGTAGGCATGGCTTGGCACGGGAGACACTGTGCACAAGGCAATGGGGAGTTTGCTCCCCACTGAGACCATCTGTGCTACAGGCATGGAAAACTATGGACGGGTCTGTACCAGAGCCTTTCGCCCAGAGCATGGCACAGCAGGGTGAGGGATGAGAACCACAGAGGTGCTCCGACAAGCAACAGTCTGGAGTTTCTGTTTGCATGGAATCAGAGGCAAGGCAGGGAAACTGRGTTTTCTTTGTTTGTTTGTTTTTGTGGATCAGGTAAAAGTTTGGGTGTATTAAATATGCAATATTGTATTTTGSCCTAACTGCTATTTATCAGAGTATATCAGAGTTTGTAATATTACATTGAATAAATCTCAGATCAAAAGTCATCAAAGACTTTGAAAGCAAAAATAATACCTCTTTTTTTGAGAAGGTTCTGTTTTGTTTCCCCAAATGAAATGTTGTCAAAAGCAACAGATAATTGCAAAACATGTCTGTGCTAGTGTTTTGGCATCCCACAGAAGAGCTTCCCTCCATAGACACTCACTGTGAGCATTAGTTAGTAAGCTGGAGGCAGCCAACACAGAGCTATAAAGTTGGTTATTTGGTTCAAAGTCAAAAAAGCCAGATTGCTGATTTAGCTTCTTTTATTCGCTTGTGATAGGAGTCTTATGACTCCTATTCATCTTGAAAGCTTGTTCTGCACCACTGAATGCACATTTTATGCATGATTTCTTTTGCAATTCCAGCAGTATTACTCCTTAAAATTATGTGCATTAATTAAAATCACAAACCTTACGTACATCTCCTCTCATGTCTTGTCTTTTTTTTTTTTTTTTCCAAAATGTTCTGAATACTTGCATAACCATTGGTCAATATAAGCATCTATTAGCAACTTCTTGTATTAGGAAAATCTCATACCAAGCCCCCTTGCTGCAGAACTGGCGACATAGTTCACTCTTCTGTCTGATTCTGTTGTTAGTTTTATCATGTCAGGACAGTATGTTTTGAAGAGAAATCATTTCTGTGAATAAGGTTTAATCAAAATAGACCTTGATAATAATGAAAGAAGACTGCTTCTACTGAGAACTGCAGTGGTTTTTTTTTCTTTTTTTTGCCAAAATAAGCACTGCCTGATTTAAYTAAGAGATTTGTTGTTAAGTATTTCATGAAGGATATCCTCTATATTTGGCTTAGTTTAACAAACATGTTAGTTTTCATTCAGTAAAGTATTATGTTACAGATTCTAATCTGGTGTAATTTCTCAAGCTTCATGGATTTCAATGGACAATTGAGGCCAAGTAAGCATCTCCCTTGTACTTTTACTATGCGTAAAAAACRGATAAGCAGAACAGTTCCAAAAATTAAAATTAAAAGATTAAAAAATAAAGAAAAGCTCGTACTGATATCTACAAAGTGCTGCAAAATAAAAATATAGCAATCCTCAAACATATGAGCCAAGAAAGAAGCACAGAGAAGTGGGCATGGAAATTTTAAGAGGATGTTCAGTAGTGCAAAGCGTAAGTCCCACTGTGTKACTATCAATGCAAGTACATCACCTAACTCTCATACATGATTTAAGAAACTCCTCCATTCATATAGGAAGTGGAGATAACCTATATGAAGGACTAGAATTTATTTGAAAATGCAGTGTGGCTGCTGCTTCGTATATGAGCTTGATGAGGCTGCCCTCTACTGAGAAGAGCCCAGAGAAAGGAGTGAGACCAACAAATTACAAAACAAGAGAAGCAAGAATGGCAAAATATTTGGGTGTGACTCAAGGGTGGAAGAATCTGGGGGCRATTGGGGATTTAGGTATTATACCTTGCATTACAGATAGTCACCGAAACCTTAAATATTGTCACTGCAGCCTTTCAGGGCTTTTCTTGKTTTTTTTTTTTCAGCAGGCCTGTGGCATCCCTACCAAAATGAACAATAAACATTAACACGAGAGTTCCCGATCCCCACTATGAGATACAAAGTGTGATTTCCTGCATTTTGCAATGTTTAATGTTTATTTTTAATGATTACAGCAACAGAAAAGGGGGGGGGAAGCACAGCCTGGTTCTTTATACCACAGAATCAACATAAAAATATTTTACAAGAAATATACCCTGCTCAGCTAAACAAAAGGGCTCCAGACTTGCTCAACCATCAACTCTGTCTTAACATTTAAAAATCAGAAACCCAAGCAAATTAGTTAGCAGCTGTCCCCTCCAGACCTGCCAAGTGAGACTGACACGACACACATGCGAGTACTTCTGCACAGGGTGGCACTTTGCCCAGAAACCTGAGAGATCATCACCCAAAACAGGAGGGCAGCAGGTGCCCGAGCCCCTGCCAAAATCAGCGAGGTTGGCGAGTCTGCCTTGACACTTCAGTCCCTGACAGCTTCGGTCAGGTCCCCAGTTTTTCGTAGCAAAACTCGTGCTACGAAACACAGGCCGCAGGCCATGATTATATTGGGCTGGGAGGAGGTGTCCTCACAAAAATGCTTTCCTCTCAAGGAAAACTATCTAGCATCCTCCAGTTGGGAGCCCAAAAACCAGCAGGAAGCCTGCGTTGCACAGCCACAAGGACTGTTGCCCTGACCAGCTGCGCAGGCCAGACGCTTCCAGCACCCCCTCAAGAGTCAACTCTCAAGGCTGCAACCAACTTTAACAGTATTTTTTTCTTCCACAGTCCTCACAAGGAATCTCAGTATTGCCCTGGGAAAGACATTCTCTCACGCTTAGGAAGAACAACTTGCCAGGCGCTCAGAGCCACGCAAGGCCAGTCCTCGCGCTGCGGCTTTGAGGCTGGGCAGGCCACGGCGGCCACGGCGACCACGCCGCAGAGCCGCGGGGCAGACTCACCGACCTCCGCAACCCAAGCGGGATGTCTGTATCAAGGAAGAGTTTTGATTAACCTCAGCGCTCTGGATTCTTACCAAGAACAGCTYTGATTATTAATCCAGCCCGTTTAACTATTAATTCTATTGATCTAATGTTAAATCGACGGGCTTAATTATTGATTCTTACGGTTCTGCGAACCGGGCTGATGCCGATGTCACGTGAGAGGGCAGGAGTAACGACCGCACGATTACGCCCGACCAAAGGCCTCATTTTCATACTCATTGCTAACTGCTCACGAACTGCCGTGACGGGAGAGCGGCCCGCGCTGGCGCCGACGGCGGCGCGCGCGCCCCCCCGCTCATTTGCATACGAACGAGCCGTTTCCAACGGCTCCGCCGGGGCGGGAACTGAGCGGGGAGAGCGACAGGCGCCGGAGCCAATGGGACCGCGGCGGGCGCGCCCTGGGCCAATGGGCGCGCGCCGGAGTGTTCTAGAAGGGGCGGGCGGGGCGGCGCCGCCGCGGGTGCGGTGCCGCCGCGCCGCGCCGCTCCTCCTCGCTCCTCCCCGCGGCCGGCGCAGCGCAGCGGCAGCGATGGCGGTGAAGGCCCTGAACCCCAAGGCCGAGGTGGCGCGGGCCCAGGCCGCGCTCGCGGTGAACATCAGCGCGGCGCGCGGGCTCCAGGACGTGCTGCGGACCAACCTGGGCCCCAAGGGCACCATGAAGATGTGAGCGAGCCCGCCCGGGGAGGGGGTGTCCGCCCGCGTTGTCCTCTCCACCTCCCCCCCACACACACACACACCCGTGAACCGCGCGGCGCGGCCGTTACGGCCCGGGGGGGGGAGGGGGGCCGCGTGCGGGGGGGGGCGGCTCCCGCGAGGCTCCCGCCGCCGCCACGCGGCGCGGAACAAAGGCGGAGGCCGCGCGGCGGGTGGGGCTGAATGAATGGAGAGGGAGCGCTGCGGGGCCCGGGCCGGGCACGCGGGGCCGGGCGCGGGGCCTGCTCACCCGCCTTGCGTCCCCCCGCAGGCTGGTGTCCGGGGCTGGAGACATCAAGCTGACCAAAGATGGCAACGTGCTGCTGCAGGAAATGGTGAGCTGGTTCTTGTCTGCGGCGTGTGGGGGGCAGGGGAGCCTCGGGGAGCCGGCGGGAGTGTTGGGGAGGCTGAAATCTGCTCCTCTTCCCTTGGGGTGTCTGTGGCAGGGGACGGGGCCCCCCCTTCTGCTGAGCCCGGCCWGCATTTCTGTGGTGTTTGGACCTGTGCATTGAGGGGAAATACGCCTTGGGAGAAAGATCAAGAAATAGGTGCTGCTTGGTAAATGTTGGATAAAGTTTACATCTTAATTTGGCAGTTAAAAAGGAAACGGTCTGTTTAGTGGAATTACCATTTTTGCTACTCTTATTTTACTTACAGAAAAACGTGCCTTTATTCTACTTAAGCTGGCMTAAGGCAGCAGGGATTTTTATATGTTTATGGCGTAAAAGATGTTTCAATCTGAGTGATGGGTGCAGTTCATTCATATCACTTTGCCTTCAAGTCTGGAGTTTTATCACTGTGAGGCTGAAGACTATATGAAGGGTGGTTCCATCCCGCCGTGAGCCTTGCGCATGCGTCGTGTGGCTGGGTCATGGCTGCATATCCCTGGACCGGAGTGGGATGCATTTCCTGATGCTGWTAGCATGTGTGGGCCCCACACAGAGCGATAAAAATTAATCAAGTAACAGCATAAATGATTCCCTTTGTGTTTTGCTTATCTCATTAAYTTTAAGTACAGTTACTAAGCAAAAACTTCATCAAATGTGGATACTGCTTAGATTTGTAGGCTTCAACCTATGTTGAAGTACTCTCCAGTCAGCAATTGGAGATGCAAAGTGGTATATATGTTGCTTAAATTGATAGGCCTATTTGTGTAACATACGGTGATACGTGGTGTTTGTGAACTTTGGGCAGAAAGGAATGATATTCCTGCTGTGCTTACAGCTCAAACACTAGTGTACTACTGCATGATATTCCAGTAGAGGAACTCGCAAGAAATAAACTAGCTGAATATTCTTCAGTTTCAGAAGAAAGAATAAAATCCAAGGATTGATAAACCAGACATTTTAGTAAATAAGTGCAGTATTGCATGCAGAGATCCCTAAATCAGCTCTAAACATACTAGTCTAAATATCAGAAGCAGTATAGTTGCAGTGGTGTACTAGATCCCTAATGGAAAAAAGGATTCTGTCAAGCAAAGTACTGTTCATAATGAGTGCAGGGCTAGCTTGGATATAAGCAGTCAGCATTGTTCTGTTCAGATGCACAATCTAGGGGGAAAAGATACATGCATTAATACAAGAGACTTACTTTTGAAAGCAGTTCTGTTTTGTTTCTAACTTGTTGAATCCTGCTGAATTGACACAAATCACAAAAATTCAACTAGTCCTTAAATATTTTATTCTAGCTGATTTCAGATTAGTTACTTGCCATCGCAAGATTTATTGATCAGCTTCTTGCTTTTGTTTAGCAAATACAACACCCAACAGCCTCCTTGATAGCAAAAGTAGCAACAGCACAAGATGACATCACTGGAGATGGTACCACTTCAAATGTTTTGATCATTGGAGAACTCCTAAAGCAAGCAGATCTCTATATTTCTGAGGTATGTATACGATAATTCCTTCATAGATAATAATGAGTGAAGAGCTTTATCTGAGACTATTCGACTTTTGCTTTCTTTAATGCTAATATTTATAAATTAAACATGAGAGTGGGTGTAAGTTTCTACTTATAAAAAGAGTACATTGCAGACTTGTAAAATGAAGAAAAGCTAAAGTTGAAGGCCTCAGACTTGTTCAAAACTACTTATTGTGAATATTACCACTTTTAATAAGATTAAATCTGATGCATGCTGGTATTTCTGACTATTCTGTTTGAGTTTAAACAGGTTTTTTGCTTGCATGTTAATAAAGAGATGGTCTTTGATAATAGATCTATTGGACAGTATAAACTGCAGAATAGGCATTCCTGTTGCACAGTGAACACCCAAGTGTACTTCGTAGTTCCCTTGGTTTTAATTCTGTGCTAGAATAATCTGTGCTTTTCCTCTGCATTGGAAGGATTGCCATTCCTTTTGTATGTATTCAGAAGAACAGTACATTCTCTTGTCTCTGTATGTAGATTCCCTTTATTTCAACATTGGATGCAATGCTAAAACTGCAGGTTTCACTTGTGAAAAATACCATTTCATGTTCTACTGACTAATGATTTATCTGCTTTTCTTGCATTAGGGCTTGCATCCCAGAATAGTAACAGAAGGATTTGAGATTGCAAAGGAAAAAGCACTTGAAGTTTTGGAGCAAGTCAAAGTAACCAAGGAAATGGACAGGGAGACCCTTATAGATGTTGCCAGAACATCCCTCCGTACTAAAGTTCATACTGAGCTTGCTGATGTCTTAACGGAGGCAAGTTTTACATGCATTTTCTGTCCGTTTTTGTGTGAAGAGGTCCAGGTTTTAAACTGTTCACGCCATTCCTTGGGGGGAAAGGTGGATGGAAAGATGTTACCTTGCATTGTGGAAGACTAATGTGTGTGTGTGTGTGTTTGTTTTATTCCAGGCTGTAGTAGATTCTATTTTGGCAATCAGAAAACCAGATGAGCCCATTGATCTCTACATGGTAGAGATCATGGAGATGAAGCACAAATCTGAAACAGATACAACGTAAGAATGAAACAAATAATCTTTGAGCTTCAATTTAATGGTTTCCTGAAATTTGAATACSTTGGGTTTTTTTGTTTTGTTTTTGAGGAGAGATTGGGTATCTTGATAAAGCTGCCGTCATCTAAAATTGTTAGAAAATGGGTGAAAGAAAGGCAAAAAGATGATAACTCACGGCTGATCCTAGAGGGCAGAAGTTTCCTCAGTCACTAAACTTGATTCCCTGACAGGATACTGCTTACATAGCAGTGAATGACGCTGCTTATTTGCTGTATAACAATGCTGTATATTACTTGTTCARTAGTAATGCTTTTGTGGCATGATTACGTATTACGTTTCTTCATTACAAGTTAAAAATAYTTGCATTTGGTAAGTGAAAATCAGATTGTAGTTAATTTAGTTGAAAATTCTGTGGATTCTTAAGTGTACCTCAGTGGCATGGATGAATTCTGCGTTAGCTTTCCACAGTAGCTAATGCAGTCAGACACTGTGCAAGAACATATTCCCTTTTCACACTCTGGTTGGTATGCTTTTGGATGAAAGTGGGCATGCCTGTGGAAGTGGGATACATGATCTACATACTCTATCCAGGCAATTCTTGTTTGGCTAACAGCAGACAATTGATGGTGCAACTAGTCTGTACTTCCATGAAATGCGTATTTTCTGTATGTTGACATACAAAATGTTTTTTACTTTCTCAGGCTGATTAGAGGGCTGGTTTTGGATCATGGTGCTCGTCATCCTGACATGAAGAAAAGAGTGGAAGATGCTTATGTTCTTACCTGCAATGTTTCTCTAGAATACGAGAAAACGTAAGTATATAGCAGAATGGCCAGGAGCAGGAAATACTTCTGTCTTTTAAAACTTTTATTTTTTTTAAGATATACTTTAAGTAAGTATTGAAGGACAGCATGGCAGGTAATGTAGAAGGTGGATGGAACAACTGATACTCTCTGTGCAGTCCTTTACTGGAAAAAGGAAGCTGAAAACTCAAAACTGATATGACTGTAAATGTCAGTTTGAGAGGCATAGCTGCACAGGTTCCTTTTGTTGTCTCACTGAAAGATGGCTGTAAGCCCTTTYCTCAGGCATTATTTTCTACTGTAAAGTGAATATAAGAACGTGCTTTAGAGTTCTCTGTTACAAATGTGTTGCTTATTTTTGCATTGAAAAAAAAATCAGTGAATGGGGTGAGGTGGCAGGTTGTTATGTATAACATGTTAGAATCTTGCTGGAAGAATTCCTTAGACAGTCCTTAATCTGCTTTTCAGTTTATTTCTACAGCATAGAGGACAAGTAGTTAYTGTTTTACTGTTTTTATTCTCTCCACCCCCTGCTTCAGAGAGGTGAGCTCTGGATTCTTCTATAAAAGTGCAGAAGAAAGAGAGAAGCTTGTAAAAGCAGAAAGAAAGTTCATTGAAGACAGAGTGAACAAAATCATAGACTTGAAAAAAAGAGTCTGTGGTGATTCAGATAAAGGATTTATTGTGATCAACCAGAAGGTGAGATGAATAAGTGTAATAACTAACTAGAAAATGAATTTGAGATATTGGCCTTCTCAGCAAGCTGCATGTTTGATACATTTTTGTGCTGTTCTTCAGATAAGAATAATTGAATTTGGGCTCATGTAGCTGATATACTTTTGGGGGAAAAAGTGTGGGGGTGTGTTTTATGTATATAAAATAAACAAAAATATATTGGAGGGCAGATTTAGCTCGGTTGGTTAGAGCATGGTGCTGCTAATTCTGAGGTCACGGGTTCAGTCCCCGTATGGGCTATGCTGAGGGTTGGACTAGATGATCTCCAGAGGCCCCTTCCAACCTTACCATTCTATGATTCTATGATACATGCACACTTTGGTGTGTGTGTGTGTATATTTATATGTGTGTGTATATGAAAGTTTCTGTAGAAGTTTGAGGGGGAGGTTGGGTTTGGGTTTTGTTGTTTTTGGAGCATTGAGGGAGAGTTTACCCATTAGTTTCAGAGAGGGAAAGTTCTTRGCATTTTCTTCGTCCTGACAGTCACTTGCCTTGTTTCTAGGGAATTGACCCATTTTCCTTGGATGCCCTTGCAAAAGAAGGAATAGTCGCCTTACGCAGAGCTAAAAGGAGAAACATGGAAAGGTCAGTTAGTTCCTGGGAAGGAGGAGTAAGTAACTTGCTATTCGAAACTCCCACAGTGAATCAGGTCTGGCTTGAATCCACCTTTAAGGACTTGCACTAATCTGAGAGTCTATTTCAGTCTATCAGTTCTTACTAGAGCAATAGCAGGTAATTTAGCATAAATCATGGAAACACATATTCAGCACACTAAGTGAAGTAAGAGCTATCAATAAACTTGAAATCCAGGCACATGTAGAAGAGATCTAATTCTACTGTTTTTTTTTTGTTTTGTTTTGTTTTTGTTTTTTTTGTGAAGAGCTCTTTAGTAAATTGAAACAACCTGATCCAAGCCTAACAAGTATCATACTTCGTGTGCTGAAACAGTTATTCATAATGGGCTACTTCAGTGACTTGAGACTTTGCTTAATTTAAAATAAATGTTAACCTGTATAAATAATTTTCAGACTGACCCTTGCATGTGGTGGTACTGCTATGAACTCTTTAGAGGATCTCACTCCTGAGTGCCTGGGTCACGCAGGGCTTGTCTATGAGTATACATTGGTAAGTATGACTAGGAGCTTTCAACTGGAGCCCAGTTAAATATGCCTTTGCAGATCTTCTGTGATGCTGTTTTTATTTTGTCTTGCTATGTCTCTGCAAGGAGTTCTGTGATGTGTTTTAAGATAAATAACTGCAGTAGTAATAAGGTTAGTGGCGTTTTGGATCCTAGTGTCCACTAGTATGATGCTTTTAAAATCTGTAAAATTGAGAAGATGGAAATACAGTTCTGTTAGCTGCTCTTAGGCGCTTAATGTGCATGGCTTTTGTGTGGATAAAGAAATAAATATATCTAGTACTCATCATTTCTTGCAAGCCTATTACTTAAGAACTGAATCTGAATTTTTTTTTAGCATGCGTATGTTGAGTAAGCAAATGTATGACACTAAGTATAACTATTTGTAGGGTGAAGAGAAATACACCTTTATTGAGAAGTGTGACAATCCTCGCTCTGTTACCCTGTTGATCAGGGGACCGAATAAGCATACACTCACACAAATCAAGGATGCAGTAAGAGATGGTCTACGTGCTGTTAAAAATGCTATCGAGGATGGTACGTCTCTACTCTGTTTATCCATGTTAAGGTTTGAAAATCATCTTGGAATGGCTGAATTTTTATTGGCTTAACTGGTAGCTTGATGCAGTTGTACAGCAAACTAAATATATTTCAATGCAAAGTGTTAGTTAYTGTTTTTTAATAGTGGTATAAGTGCTTGCTGCTGTAGTTTTCATAAGTAGTTGGTCAGTTACATGCCGTCTTCTGGGGGATGACGGAAGAGATCAAACTTCTGTAGAAGTAGTGTAGTTTCTCAAGAGTATATTTTCTCTTGCAGGGTGTGTGGTTCCAGGAGCAGGAGCATTAGAAGTGGCAGTAGCTAATGCTCTTGTTAAGCATAAACCTAATGTCAAAGGAAGAGCCCAGCTCGGAGTTCAGGCTTTTGCTGATGCTCTTCTCATCATTCCTAAGGTATAAAGAACTCCTGAATAAAGAGGCTTTAAAGCATTCTAAAACACAGCTTTCTCTGCAGGAGTCCACTTCAGATTAACTATACGAAGTAATGTCTTTTTTTCCTCTCAAAGGTTCTTGCTCAGAACTCTGGTTATGATCCCCAAGAAACACTAGTGAAGGTTCAGACAGAACATGCAGAATCAGGGCAACTTACTGGAGTTGATCTGAACACCGGTAGGAACCTTTCTAAAATACAGGATGCTTTAGTAAAAGCAGCTTGGCAGTAATTCTAAAATAGCAAAATGGTGCCTCTGAGTGACAAAAGTGTTGTTTGAAGAAGGCAAACCTGGCTGGCTCAGCTATATGTACTAATTTGGAGGCTGTTCAACAAGTAACTCTTGTTTCTTTGAATGAAACATAAAATTGCAGTTACTGAAATCAGGCATAGCTTTATTATGGATGAAAAATGAAGCAAAATACTTGAGCAGAATGTAGTGTTGTTGCAGTCAGTTTTTGTGTACTGTAGTGTGTGTGTGTGTGTGTATCTATATGTATACAGACACACATACGTTATATATATACGTTCCGCTTAAGGTCTGTGTGAAGATCAAGCACACAGTAACACTTCATGTTTATAGCAAGTAACATCAGATATTAGCAGAAGGTCATAGTTTGAGTGAAATAAACCAGTTATTGATTRATTAAAGATTGTTTTATCTCTTCCACAGGTGAACCAATGATAGCTGCAGCAGCTGGGATTTGGGATAATTACAATGTTAAGAAGCAACTGCTTCATTCATGGTAAATGTTATGATTTCCCTTTAAATAGTAATGGGAGTTTGATCAAAGTTGTTGCAGTAATTTGGGATCAAATTACACTGAGAGGAAGCTGACTTTTTTTTTCAGATGAATTGTATTAAAATGGCTATTCTAACAGTCTTTATTTAATATTTCTAGCACGGTGATTGCTAGCAATATTCTCTTGGTTGATGAAATTATGCGAGCTGGAATGTCGTCTCTTAAAGGCTGAATTGGATCTGCTGGCATCAGTGATCGTCATGAATAGTATTGCCCCATGGAATAACTTTGAAGAAGTCCACTTGAAAGCAGTCTTCTCTTAATTACAGTGAATTTTTCACAGCAATGGAAGTTACTGTAACTAGGAAACACCCTTTTGGTAGACACGGCCACTCAAAATATTAGTAACTATTCAAATACTTGATTCAAAAATCAGTTATTTATTTTTAATTTCACTGAAGTGTACAACTGAAGTTGCTGACCTTTTTACCCAATAAACTGTTCTGTTCTGTGCTTTACTTGTGTCAGTTGTTTTAATACCTTGCATTCCTTACACCTGGTCTTCAGCATTCTGTTCATCACCTTAATGAACAGTGGTGGGCTCCAGGGCTTGATTGCATTTTCTCACRCTCAGTTGTGCTTTCTGGATTTCATTATATATCCAGAACTCTTGGTAGAGTTCCTGGTCTGATGGRGTGGTGAAAATAGTGCTAGTTTAATGTCCTTGGACAACAGCATGCTTCCAGAGTAGGTAGGATTCAGATCTGGAAATTTTCTCATACTGARTTAAACTAATTATTTCATAGTCCTGTAATTGCTTCTTACAAAGCTGAGTTAGTTCAGGTGCTCTAAAACAGTTAAGGTATGCGTGTTTAAAAAGCTATTCTCTTTGCAAATAACACACCGAAGGAATTTTTTTGTACTCAAACCTACCAGAAGAGGTAGTTGAGCTTCAATGTGCAGCCTATATTTGCATTAATACACCTACATTTTGACTCTTCAGTGTTTTAGGGTTATTTTGGGGATGCAGTTGAAAAGCAGGCTTGCCTGTGTGTATATGCACGACCCAAGTGATCTTGTAACTTCCAAGTGAGTTTCTTAGTATTGTAGAAAAAGAACAAACCAGGCTCAAAATGGCACTCAGACAAGCAGCCTGCGGAGTAGGGAGGACTGGGGTTTGAGGGGGGAAACGGGAGCAYGCGCCTTTCTTCACTGAGTTGGGAGTGTTTTGTCAAGGTTGGATGTGGAAGTTCTTTAGCGCCAAGCAAGCCAAGCAGCGCAGCTGGGCAGCTGGGCTGAGCTGCTGTAGTCGCGTGGGGGGATTTTTTATTAGCAAGTGAAAACAGGAAACAAAGGGAAAACAGTTCCCGAGACAGGTACCCTTAAGTCAATGCGGAGCTTGCTAGAGTAGACTGGAGTCGATCGTTCTCCCTGGTGAAAGTGTTGCGTATGGATTTAATTTCGCCTCCTTCCCTAGCCGTAGATGCGTGGTGACAAGCACGCGGGGCCTGCCTGTGCGCAGCGCGGGAAGGCGGGCCTGGCCCAGGGCAGCGCTTTGCGGCCCTCCCCGAGCGGAGAGCCCGGAAACACTTCCCTGGGGCTAGAGCTCTTCTGGGTCAAAGCCCCTCAGTTCCTCCTTAATTCATTTTTGCTTCTCGCAAGGCGCCTCTCCCTGACGTTGCCTGGCTTTGCTCCCCGGAAAATGCGGCTAGCTCTTGCGTTTTGCTGCTGCGTGCTGGGCAGCAGCTGTGCTCTGCGAGGTGAGTTCATGAGCTTGTACTGCTTTTCCTGCTGATGCTTTTTGCCTTGGTTCTTGCATCTTGTTGCAGCAGAGCTTTAAAATCAGCTCTGCCTCTCCCTCAGGATCTTCTCTTAGTTGTAGCAAATCATTTATTTAAAGGAGTTGCTTTGCTGATTTAGTCTGCCCAGAGCTTTGCTTTTCCGAGAGAGAAACAGAAAACATTACCTTATAATAAAGGCTGTTTTAGTGACAATTCTTAGCATTTATATAGTTATCTATTGTTTTAACTGCAAGGGTGTTTATTGCACCCCTTTTTCGGTGCATAAAATGACTGTTTGGGGAAGAAAGTAGGCTGTCCTGTGCTTTTCTATTTAACAATGAATGTTCTCATACCGAGTTACTTCACTTCTAGCTTTTGGAAAGGATGAGAACATGGTGCAGCTACCTGGCGGGAAGTTTCAAATGGGATCCAGTTCCCTGGAGAATAAAAATGAAGAAGGGCCCGTCAGGGAGGTGACTGTGCAGTCATTTGCTATCGACAAATACCCCATCACGAACAGGGATTTCAGGTAAGACTGAAAGTTTGGATTCGCTCGGTTTGCAGGGTTGCAATAGCTCAGGCAGTTGCTGGAAGGATGTAGATGTTGTAAATATGTATTACTGAGCTGGTTCCCAGAATCGGAAAGCGAACTTTTGAACAAAAATATAGGTCTGTCTATAATATAATAAAAAATATAGGTCTGTCTATAATAAATGACCTTTGCAGGTGCAGGCTGAAGTATCTTACCAGAGCAGTTTGCCAATATGTATATACTAGTAGGGCTGTGCTGTTACAGATTATTACAGATCCTAGTTTCCATTTTAAATAGCCCACTCCTCAGGTTTTTTTTTTTTTTTTAAGTTCTTGTATAAAGCACTAGTAACCGTAATGTGGGAAATGCCCTTAGCTGCCCACCTGAGCCCTTGACAGTTAAAAGCATCATTTCCACATGCCAGTAGCCTGGCAAGTAACATATAGCAAAAACTCATCCTGAGACTAGGAGGAAGTAAATGGGACAGAGGTAGGGCGAGACTCTGTAGCAGCACGGGATGCTGCAGCATTCTGGGGGCACGCTTAGCTGTAATAGCAGCGGTAGGTTTTAACGGCTTTAAGAGCTCTCTGGTCTGTGCAATTTTGTAAAAGATCAAGTTATGTGATAATTTTGCCCATAAAAGTAATATAAAAACTGGTTAGCAGATCTGTGAACAGATCCAATCTCTTAAGACTCTATCAGCTTGATTGTACTGGGGAGGAACTGGGACTTTCGACAGATCAGTGGTGGCTGCAGTTCTTAGGTGTTTGCTTTGCTCTAAACTTGTTGCATGTGTAGACTGCTGTATTTGGTGGTGGTGGTCTTGAAGAACTCTTACCCAGACACCTGAGCATGTTATATTTATGCCAGGGAGTTTGTTAGAGAAAAGAAATACAAAACAGAAGCAGAAGCGTTTGGCTGGAGCTTTGTCTTTGAGGATTTCGTATCTGAAGAGCTGAAAAAAAAAGTCACCCAAAAACTGGAGGTAAATCCAACCTGGAACGTGAAAGGTTATAATAGATGGGCTACACCCCAAGGGGATAATTTTCAGTGGGGTGATGGAGACAGTATTCCTGGTGGCATTCCTGTCTGATGCTTTYGTTTTAAATAAAAAAAACCATGAGGGAAAAAGCTTGCAGATTGCAATACGTATTGTTTTTCTGCTTAGTAACAGCTAACTCTCACTTAACACTCTGGCCTTTCTCACTGTTTTTTGCTTGTACTTGGGTTGTTTTGCTTTTGAAAACAGCAGGACTAAGCCTAGCTTGATTTAAGGGCCCCTTTTGTTTACATCRTCTTCAAACTTTGTCAAATTTGACTTATTAGATGTTCCAATAAGCTGGGAGAAAGCAAATGGTGTTTCAAAGTATTCTATTAATCAAATCTTAAAACAGAAAAAATAAACACTGAGGGCTTTTTAATCTGTTTTTACTTTTACAAACAGAGGAGCCATGACTGTACTCTACACCAGGTCAAACTACAGAATTCACCCGTTTCCAGACTAACTAGTGCTCTTGCTTATACGTGCTGCTATAGGATGACTTAGGTGTGCATGGCTTTGGATGGAGGTYATCAGTCTAACATTAATCTGGCGTCATTTCTTTTCTCAGTCTGCGCCTTGGTGGCTGCCTATAGATAAAGCTTTTTGGCGACAGGTAAGTAGAGCTTTTCATTGCAACCCTTCAGAGATGGCTAGTTACAGTTTTGCGTTGAGATGCGTAGTCTAGGACCAGCCTGGACATGGGAGATTTGGCTATAGATAAACAGTAGTTTATGAACTGAATATTTTTTTGTTTCACTGTTCTCTTTTACTCAAAAGTTGTCCTGAACGTCGTGAAACGTTACCGCTAACCCTACTATAGGTTTCAAACTTCCAGCAGCTTTAGTAGAAATCCATTGGCAAAAGCACTCTTGGATCAAGAGTCTTACCATTTTGGTGTTAAATTAAATGGATTGCAGAAAAGTTTCCCACCACAAAATTAATCATGGAGAGTCCTTTGCATGCTGAGGACAGAGTCAAACAGTGCTGGGGTCACATAAGTTTAACACATGCTGAACCTCATCAAATAAAAATCGGGGGGCGGAGGGGGATTACATTTTGAGTTCCACTGCTGCTRGTTCCCCACCTCGCTATGAACTGTCCTTTATTTCCTTTTTAATGGAAAAGTTCATTTTAAAAAGTTCATAAAATCAAATAAAATCTGTTCAATGCAATTCTTCCCAGCCCTCAGGTCCTGGCTCCAGTATAAAAGACAGGCTGGATTACCCGGTGTTGCATGTGAGCTGGAATGATGCACAGGCATTYTGCAAGTGGAAAGGGAAGAGGCTTCCCACCGAGGAAGAGTGGGAATTTGCKGCTAGGGGAGGCCTGGAACGTATGTAAGACAACCTTTGACCTTTTCCTTAAGCCAAACCAGTTCATCAAGTAACRCTAGTTTTACTGGACTCCGAGCTATCCAAATCTCCACATGGAGATGTTTTCAGAGGTTAATTTAGGAGACTGAATGGCCTCCTTTGGCCTGAGAGACAATTAAATAGTGGCTTCTCTATGTTCTCAATCAATCTTCCTAAGTGAACCACTTCATCCAGACAAAAATACCATTTCACAGGTTGGGGCAAGGAGTGACCCACCACGCAGTCGCATGCTGGTAGTGGCATACAGCAACCCCTGAGAGCGGTTGGGGTGCACTATGTACCGTGGGATTTCCTGGCATGAGTGATGGTTTGTAAATGGAAAGTTGTATCTGGCTCCCATTATCGGCTGTGCCCCACCGSTGATGTTTGTAGTGATCAGACTAGTAGGTATCATTCATATAACTCTTCTTAGTGACCCAAGCTGAGCAGAAAAGGAYAGCAATAGAATCCTATTTAAAAATAGGCAAATCCAGAAGTTGGACTGATTTATAGGGAATAATTGATTGTCTCTTTCCCTCTTTGACAGAAAGACTATATCCCTGGGGAAATAAGTTTCAGCCAAACCGTACCAACCTGTGGCAGGTAAGATCCTAAAAACCAACCTATYTRTGTAGAGCTCTTCTGATGGTTAGGAAGTGGATTGTCTTTTCCTTGGGATAACTTTAAAGGTTAATGTGCTATCTTGGACACAAGGTTATGTAGAGCTAATTTGCAATAGAGAGTTAGCTATTTCTACTATTTAAGTACAAGGCAGTTCTCTAAAAATCAAGACTTACTATCTTTTCTGTGGTGGGTCTTTACTTAGAATGATCTTTCTTCCCACAGGGCAGTTTTCCAAGGGTTGATACAGCTGAAGATGGTTATCATGGTGTTTCACCAGTGACAGCGTTTTCTCCTCAAAACAACTATGGTGTGGAACAGACATCCCTTTTTTTTGGTTTTTAGACTGGYATCTGCTTGCTAACGTCCATTCAGCAGTAATAAAATCCCATAGGTTAAGCAGAGTTTAAAATATGAAATGAGATTACATCAACATCTTGAGAGAATAACAGTGAGCTTTGCAAAAGCATTGATGGTTGTTACTGAAGTGGGCTGAAGTACACCAGATGTACTTCAATGAACCAAATTATTCTAGGCTTTTAATAGCAGTAAATTATTTTGTTGTTTGTGAGTTATCACAAGTAGCGTGTCATTTATCTGGAAAACTCGAGTGCACTGTTTTGAGGGAAGCAGATGCCATTCTCACATTATGCAGATRGGAAGTGATGAGACTCGCTAAAGCCGAGAGATTTGTGAAAGGCCCCGTTGTAAACAGACGCTCTATGCTCTTGCCATTAACACACTTTTCCAGTGATGCTTTTAGTGTTGCATATAAATTCCATACAGCAAAGTGCTTTTGCAGCCTTTGTGTATGTGCTCTCATCCTAATACAAAAATATTTCTCTCTCAGGGCTCTACGATCTGCTAGGAAACACTTGGGAGTGGACTGCATCAGAATACCTAACCCCTGGGCTTTCATCAAGGCAGCGTGCTCAGAAAATGCATGTCTTGAGGGGTGCGTCTTGGATTGACACTGCAGATGGATCTGCGAACCATAAAGCTCRTGTTACTACAAGGTAGGTTTGTGTAGTGCCCAGTGCTGTTTCACAGTGATTTGTTGTTCTTTGGTTATATAAGAAGGTGTTTTATTTTAGAATACACTGGTCGGTTTCTATTCAGTTTTTTGGGGAAGCATTTAGGAAAACATAAGTACTGCTAAAAATACATTCTTAAATGCTTCTTAAATTGTACGCGTTTTCCAYTGAGTATTTAGTACTTTGCTAGAAGTTATTCATGGCACATAGTGTTCATAGTCTGTTACAMAGGGTCACATAAAATGATTTAAATGTTAACTACAAGCAATCCATAACTTTGGATATCTTTTTCCATTCTAGGATGGGGAACACACCAGATTCGGCCTCCGATAACCTCAGTTTCCGCTGTGCTGCTGACATACAGAATCACAAAGCTAAGAAAAGTGGGACCAAAACTGAGCTCTGAGTAGATCATTTAGAAAGACCTGGAGCCATTTTCTCCTGTGGAGATGAACAGTAATTCCAGCAGTCAAACTTTCATTAAATTAGCCATTTTTGAAATTCGAAAATAAATACTTTCAGCTAAAAGTGTTTCTGCACTGGGGTATTTGGGCACTGAGYAGGAATTGGGAATGACAGACTGGGAGTGTTGTTTTTAATGTCCTCTTGATGTTTTAGATGTTACATTTCTCCTTTCGGTATCCATTTAACCAGGTAGAGGGGTGCATGAGTGTGAGACCAGCAGTGCACAGCATTAAACCAGGAGCTGCTCTGCCTACCCGTGCCTTCTGGCTTTGCCTCACTCTCTCCCCRTGCTTGTTCCTCATCGCCTCTGTCTGCCCCGGTAGCACTAGCCAGAGGGAGCATAAACCAGCTCTAGGAAGCTGCTCAAGGAGCAGGCTGAAACGTGGGGCCGGAGCAAGGGTACCAGCCCAAACCACCATTACCACCAGCGCGAGGCTTCGTATCAAGCCCTTAGCATCCTGGGCTGTCTTTATTCACCCTAAAACACTAACACCCTGTGCTCATTTCCAAGTGCAAGGATGACACAAATCAATAAACCAAATCTCTCAGACGCTGTGACCGTATAAGGTCTGCAGACCACCTGGGAACTGGTTATAGTTTATCTTAAAACTGCCTGAGGTGCATGGGTCAATGTAACTATGATGACTATTTGCCGCTGGTCAATGAAAGCTCTGCTACGTATTAACTGCTTGCTGCTCAGCCCCACACGTTTAATGGGCTKGGAGATGGGATGTCCCCTGGCACTTGGAATAAAGGAGCAGTTCAAGAACCGCAGCCCGGCAGACGCACTAGCTGGCAGTCGAAAAAGAGGCGAAGACGTTCAAGTCTTAGGCTGCTCGCGGCCAGGCGCCCAGGCTCCCTGCCACGTGCTCCTCACTGCAGCTCCCCTTCCTGGTGAACCTGAGGTTTGCTACCAGCAGCTTACTGGCTCGAGGCCGYGTTGTGGCGGGTCCTAGCAAGAGAACTACGTCTGTCATCACAGGGAACGGCTCGGTTTGGAAAGCGAGCTCTCCCGGCTCGCTGCGATGGCCGCTCCTCGCTGCTGTGAAGCTGCTCAAATCTGTCCTTCCGCTACCAAATCTGCCAGGAGCAGGAGCCCTGGGCCCGTTGATGGGTGAGCACAGCAGCTCCCGGTGCTGCTCTTCTCTGGCCCTTCAGGGACTCCCTTGGAGCAAGAAAGAGGCCAGCTCCGGAGCCGGGCGCCTGGAGCCGAGCCCTTGCTGCAAGATCTCTGCCTTCTTGGAAAGCAGTTACAGCTACAGCTTGTTACGGCTTTGCTAGCAGCTGCGCCTCCAAATCTGACCCTTTAAGTAATTTTGGAGAAAACTTAAAAAGCGATACACCCCGCGGACAAATCGGAGCCGTGACACACGCGAACGCAGCTCCAACAAACAGCAGCGACTTGAGGCCGGTGATATTTTTCTCTAAGACAAAGCAGAAGAAATTGCTGGTTGGTTTCCAAAGGTTTTACTCGCCTGATCTCTGAGCACGCCCGCACGCGTGCTTCACGCGGTACGGCGCAGCTTTCYGCGGCAATCAGAAGAGCTCCTCCTCTGCGGCCAGGGCCAGCAGGATGGCCTTGCAGGTGTTCTCGAAGAGGGCGGCTCGGTTCTGCGCCTCCCCCTTCTTCACCCAGTGCTTGTAGGTCCTGAAGGCGCAGGCGTCGATCAGCTTGCGGAGGGGTTTCAGGGCGTAAGGGTCTCGCACCACCAGCTCCCGCGTGACCGACTTCACGAGCCGGTACTGGTAGTAGATGCGGACGGACGCCAGGACGGTCAGGCCGATGACCTGCAAGGAAGAGGAGTCAGCACGGCAGCGGGAATCCGGCAAGACCCTCGGTTTAATGGGATCTGTCCCGGCGCGTCCTGAGCTGCGGCCGTGACCACGGAAGAGGCCTAGCTCCTAGCACGGGTATTTAGTCCCGCGTGAGCGATGCTTTCTCCAAGTTCACCCTTAGCTTCGTCACTGTGTCAGCTTAAACGTCTGAGCTGGGGGGTGATGCCCGTGATGGCAGGCTATAGGGGCAGCAAAGGATACCGCTGCTTTACGGATACTTGATGCGTTTTGTGTGCAGTCAGGCTAATTGCTTTCCCCTTGGAAGTGATCYTTTTAAAGCCTTTTTTGGAGAGGAGGAAGGGTTTTTTTCCCCTTTTCTTATTTAATCCTCCTATCTTGCAGTTAAATTTCATTTGTGAAACTTTGCTGTGAAAAAACCTTTCAGATGTGGCAGAAAGTTAAGTGAGACACTGCTTGAAGAAGGGCACTTAATGCTGGTAAAGGACAGTCCCACCAAAGTCCAGGTGCCTCAAAAACCCCGAAACACGGCAAAGTCAGCCCCACCGTTGGGCTCCTGCAGGTGCCGGGACCCCCCGGCCGGCACCAACCTCACCTTGAATTTCCGGAAGGGGCTGAAGTGCCGGACCTCCTCCACGTCGTACTGCTGGAAGAAGGGGTGGGCCAGCGCCTCGCTGGCCGTGTACCGCTGCTGCGGGTCCACCACCAGGAACCGCGAGATCTGCAGGAGAGCACCGGCATGACCAGCACACCCGCGTCTCCCCCACGCGCTGCCCCGGGGGCTTCATCGTCACCCCGAGCTCCTGACGGACRCCTGGAGGATCAGTGGCAACATCTCCTCCAGGTGCTTGCTATCGCCACCCTGGGGCTTTTCCAGCCCCACTCCACCAGGAAGCACCTACCAGGTCCTTCACAGTGTCGGAGCGGTCGTCCCACTCCGGGGAGCCGAACTGGTAGTCCCCGTTCATGATCATGCGCAGCATCAGCATCTGCTTGCGGTGCCAGAAGGGCGGCGAGCCGGCCAGCAGCGTGTACATGATCACCCCCGTGCTCCACCTGCGGCACCAGYGGGACCCCCCAGCCCCACGGCACAACGGGACGGGCAGCCGGGTCCCCCCCCACCCCGCGATGCAAAACCGGGACCGAACCGCCCTGCTCAGCCRCTAATCGGGGAGGGTGAGCTTGCTCCTGGGGCCTGTCGGCCTGATGGGAGATGGGCAGCAGGGGTGCTGCCTGTTTTGGGGGGAGGGATGGGGGATTTGGGTGGTGTGGAGCTGCTCTCCTGGGCGAAGCTGCGAGCTGGAGGTATTTGCCTTTAGGTTTCTTGCGGGGGGAGGTCTGTTTTTCCAGGGGAGGGAGAAGCTGTGGACGGATGYGAGATGGTGGGACCTGGCTGAGGTGTCCCGTCTCGGAGGCTGGGCTCAAGGGCGCTACTGAAACTACAAACAGCGCTGGAGAAACGGCTGAAAGGCCCGCGGGCGCCTCGGGCGTCCGTGCAGCTCCGCTCGCTGAGCCCGCGAGCGGCTGAGCAGCTCCCGCCGTCCGTGGGGCGGGCGGGGGGCCGGCGGCGCGGGGAGGGGGGCCGGTACGCAGACGCGTCTCGCTTACATGTCGACCTCCTTCCCGTAGCCCGGGTGCTCGTCGTCCATGGAGCACTGCAGTATTTCGGGAGCCAGGTAGCCCGGCGTGCCGCAGATCTCTGCGGGAGTGGGGCCGGGCGTTAACGAGCCGCGGGAGGCTCCCGCTGCCCCGTCCGGGTGCCGGAGGGGCCGTTTGCGGTGCTGGCACGGGYGGGCGGCAACTGCAACCTGTTGCCTCTCGTTACTGAATTTTCTCAGGGGGTTATAACGAGGGCCACCAGCAGGAGAGGAGGAGCAGGGGAAACGGGGTGCTTTCCCCCCACCCTGGGGCTCGGAGGGGTGCTGGGGTCTCGCCGTGGGGCTGCACAGGGCTCCGGCACAAGCAGGGACGGCCCCAGGCTGGAGATACCGGTGTCCACCACCACCGGAGACCTCGTGGCCGCGAGACCGACCCGGGGAGACGACTCGGCCTCGAGTTAATAGCCGCCGTCCTCCCACCTTTGAGCTTCTCGTCGCCGCAGAGCTCGCAGGAGAAGCCGAAGTCCGTCAGCTTGATGTTCATGTTGTCGTCCAGCAGGATGTTCTCCGGCTTGAGGTCGCGGTGGACGACGTYGATGGAGTGCAGGTACTCGATCACCTCCAGCAGCGCGCGCATGATCTTCCTGGGGACGGGGAGAGCGCGTCTCCTCCCAGCGCGCGGCCCCCGGCGTCCTCCCGCGCCCGCCGCGGCCCTTGCTCCTGCCGTCCCACCTTACCTGGTCTCCTTCTCGCTCAGGGTGACCTTCTCGGTGAGGTAGTCGAAGAGCTCCCCCCTCTTCATCCTGCGCGCGGGAGGGGAAAGCGGAGGTGGCGGCCGAGTCGCCCCGCGGGAAACCTGCCCCCGCCCCGCGCCGGACTTACAGGTCGAACACCAGGAAGAAGAAGGTGCTGGACTCGTAGCTGTCCTTCAGCTGGACTGCAAGAGAGCGCGGCGGTCGGCGCGGCGCGGCACGGCACGGCACGCTSCCTCCCGCCGCCCCGAGCCCGGCGGGCGCTTAGCCCGCACTCCTTCCCCGTCCCGAATTTAGGAGCCGAGCTCCAGCAGCAGTCGTTCGGTTGGGAGATCRGGAGGAGACGAGCGCGGTCCCCGGGGGCACCCGGAGCTGCAGCGAGGGCCGCTCCGCTTCCCGGCTCGGAGCCGGGGCCGGTTCCCGCAGTTCCTCCCTTGGCAGGAGAGATGCGGCGGCACCGCAGCGGCGCGGTTCAGCCCCCGAGGCCGCCGGCTCAAAGATCCCGGAGTTTCAGGCCCTAAGGAGGGGGCTGCCGTCGGGGCTGCTCCGTCCTCTGGTTTTGGGGCTCGCGTCTGGATTTCCACTCCGCGGGAAAGCGGCTTTTATCAGCCGCCCGGCAGCGGCGGGCAGAGGAACGACCCTCTTCCCGCAGGGATTTCTGCCCGGGGACGGCCGGAGGAGCTGGCGGGGAGGGAGAGCCGCTGCCGCGGCGCCCCAGCGGCCCGACTTACTGACGTTGGGGTGGCCCGAGACCTTCCGGAGGATGTCGATCTCTTTGGAGGTGGCTTCGCGCAGCTCCTGCACCTCCTTGGGGGATATGTTGCCGGCCGTGATGTCGATGATCTTCACGGCGTACTCCTGCCGCGTGGTCTTGTGGATGCACCGGCGGACGACGCTGCTCACCCCCCTGCGGGACCAACGCGGAAAGGACGGGGGTGGATCCCGTTCCCGGTTTGCACGCGTTTTAATTGCTTTTTAGCACCCGGTTATCGCGGGGATGGCGCGGACGTGTCGTGAGGTCTTGGCCTTTGCCGCTGCTCRCCGGTCTCGTGTCCTCCCCTCGCATTTCTGTGAGCTGCTCGTCAGCAGGAGCAGCGCGGGGGCACTCGGGCGCCGGACCTCGCGCCCCGGCTGAGCTCGCGCGTCTCGCCCCGCCGCGCTCTCCTAAATGCCATCTCCAGGCGCTGGCTGCTCGGGGCCCTGTCCGCACCCGACGCGCGTCGGGCGCTCCTCCGATCGGAGCGCGGGAAAGCGCGCTGCGCAGCGGCCGCGCTTTACCTGCCCAGAACTTCCTTCGGCTCATATTTCTCGTAAAACTCCTTGGACGAATTCCAGTCCGGCAGCTCTTCTTCCTTGGTCATGGCCGGCTGTCGCCCGGCGGCGCGCGGAGGGCCCCGTTCGCCGGCCGCGGGGAGCTGCAAGGGGAGCAGAGGGGAGAGGGGGGCTCCGGGCGCGGAGGGGGGAGACGGCGCTGGGGGGCCGCGGCCGGGGGGACCCGAGGCTCCCGGGGCCGCGAACGGCCGTGCTGCCTCTCGGCTGTTAGTATATTATTAACAATATTTTTAACATGTCAAAGCCACAYGGGGTATTTCAGTGCGGACGGCAGCGGGCGCCTGGGGGCTGCCGGCCCGGCCGGGGCTGAGGACGGGGGGCGCGGAGGGTTTCCGAGCCCCCCCTGGGCAGGGGCAGCAGCAAAAGCTGGTTCCCAGCATATATGAATATACATGAATACGAAATAATATAGCATCAGGCCCTAATTTTCACTGCAGCTTCCGTTTAAGGGCTGAACTCCCTCTTGGAGCCCAGCGGCCCCAAGGCGCAGTCCGAGGCTATCCGGCAYGAAAAGCGGCTTTTACAAACTCGGCCGGCGGGGCTTTGGGGCGGCAGCGTAGGAAATCCCCAATACCACAGGTTTTGTCCCGCTTTTCTTTCCGGGAGAGTGGCCAGGGCACATGCCGGTGGGGGCTGCACGTCTCGAGCGCAGTTAAATCGTGTTATCGGAGCGTCCTGTCCTGGCCCGGTGCGGAGGACGGYGGCTGCGGTTCAGCGCCGCCACCGCCGCTCCCGGCAGCGGGAGGAATATCCAGCACGGCTCGAGCGTTTCTAAATAGCCGCCGGTTACAGCTGGCTTAATTTATAAGGCTTAGCTGCAGGAAATGCAGTGAGCGAGCTGTTCATGCGCACTGAACGCCAAAGCAAGCCAAGGCTGGCGCTGAAAATGACAGGCAGGATCGGGGACTAGAGAAAAGAGCGTTTCTAGCCAGAAAAACAACAACAAAAATCCCCTTAAATTATTTGCAGCTCAAATGYGGAGTCCTGGAGGTTGCCTTTGCCATGGGGAAAGACTGGAAATGGGGGGTGGGGGGCACCTGCGGTGCTCGGTGAGGGCAAGACCTAGATTTGTGCTTTTTTTTCCCCCAGGAGCAGGAAAAAAAAAATCTCCCCGTGGGCAGGCGCAGGCGTTTGAAATGTGCTGATGCGACGCGGGGAGCTGGTTGCAAGCACTAACAGCGGCGAGGCAGCCCCGTTTCCCCCCCTCCCAGCCGCACTCCTCGGTGGGCCCATGGCAGCRCACAGCAAGTAAATAAATAAAATGCAAAAAGTCCCGTTCGGCAGCGCGGCCGGGGCTGCAACGCCGCGGCACGAAGCGCCGAGGGGCAGGAAGCGCCGAGGGGCGAGGGGAGCAGCCCGGCTCCGCTTCTGCGCCGTGGGAAAAGCCCGGCCGCGTCTCGCCGGGGAGGAGCCGCTGCTCCCGCGGAAAACGCTCCCCCCCACACCCCAGCCCGGGCTGCTAAGCAAAAATAGGCATTAAAAAAAAATGTTAAAGCACTAAAAGCACGCGTTCGCGTGATAAAGCTCTGCCAAAAGCCGCAGCGCGCGGCAGGCTCGCCAACGCRCGCCCGGCCGCGGCGGCCTCTTCCCTGCGGGAAGGCGCTGCCGGGCGCWGCCGCTCGCCACCGACCTTAGGTTGCCGCCGAGGGGTCCCGGCTTCCCGCGGCCGCGGCGGTTTCGCCGGAGAAGGGATCGGCGAGGAGAGGCGGCGGCCGGGGGAGGGCGGCTGCGCGGGCAGCGCCGCGGCTGGCGGCAGAGCCGCTGCCCGGCCGCGGCCAAAAATAACTCGGCAGCGGCRCCGAGGCCTCGGGCATGTTTTGCCGCCGCTTTATTTCAGCGTGCGCTCAGGCGCGGGCGGCGGGAGGCCCGCGGCGCGTCCCCGCGCGCAGCGCCCGGCCGAGCGGCCGGTGCTCGCGGGTTGCTGCTCTTACGGGGGGCAGCTAAGAGGAGACGTTTGCCGCAGCGACTCGTGAGCGGGCCGGAGCGGAAGAGCCGTGGGTCGAGGTTTTTGTGGGACTTCCTCGCTGGGCGCGGGAGCTCTTTAACCCTTTCTGCGTTAGCTGTCGCCGGAGCCGGTTCGAGGGGGACGAGGGAGCTTCAGTCCTCGGGCTTTGCGCTGCGCCGCAGCTCGCCCGCCGGCTCAGCTGCGGGCRCCGCGGGACGTGGCCCCGCGCCTCTCGCCTGCCTGCTCTCACCCCCCCAGCGCTCGGGTGCTTCCACTTCCCCTCCTTCCTCGTTCTGTTTTATTTTTTTCTGCTGCAGTTGGTGATTTCAGCAAGAGTGACCAGGCCACACGGCCGATGAGCTGTGATGGCTGTGACCAGAAACCTAATTCAGCTCGCGTTAGCTGGCGTTTTGCCCCTGCCCCAAGTCTGTGGTAACCCCTCTGTATTTTGACTATGAACTTTGTCTTTTCATCTCCAGGAATTTTACATCAGAGATCTGGCACTTCTCGGAGCAGGCAGAATACATAACAGCGCAGGAAAGACAGGTATTGCTATCAAAGTATTTAAAAAAGACTTTTAGTAGCAGAGGAAAGAGAGAGAAAGCCAAAGGGGAAAGCAGTTCAGAAGGAAGCTACCATTCTTCCCTCCCTTCAGCGTAAGCTTTTTGGTGCAAGCCTGTTTCCACCACCCCCCCCCAAGAATCCCCTTTTTCCTGTTTTTTTGTAATCTTCCACTCAAGCCTGCAGAGCTCACAACGCGGCTCCGCAGCAGGCAACGACAAGTTGGAGTGCAGTGGAGTGTTTTTCTGCTCCAGCTATTTTAGCAGGATGTGAACTGGCTGCTCCCTCTCATGGAACGAGCAGGTTTCACACTTTGAGATGCAGTAACAGCTTGATCCCATAGCTGGTGATTTTCCTTCACGTGGCAGCAATAGCTTCCTCACTTGTCTAAACAAGTTGCCAGGAGAAGGTCAGATCACCTTGACCCAATCTAGCCACGTTCTCATAAGCTTCAGACCAAGCCTCCCACCAGGAGGGAGCTCACAGCCTCTGCGTACCAGGCACCGTCAGTCTCTGATGATGCAGTAATTTTGAAGACATGATCTGTAATGTAATGGTTGACCACAGTAATCTTTATTAGGGGGAAGATATTTCTCAGAACCTCTTGAATCTGAAATAGAGCTCATATTTAAGAATGTAATAGGATGCTAATTTGCTAGAGTAACCAAGGCCTGCTGCTGTATGTGGAGCATCATGATAAACCATAACAATCTTCCTTGTCGCCTCACCTCTTAACAGACAAAGTTGCCTGTGGCCTTCCAACGCTAAGCGGGAGAGATGCTGCACAAGTGTAGGTAACCGTTGCGCTGAAGGGCAGTACCCAAACTTCTGAAGCTCCAGCGCTTCAGTCTCTTTAGGCACCTTTCCTGTCCGTGCAGCCTCCAAGCTAAGATCCCTTCTCCCCCTCAACCATCAGTCCAAAGCCCATTAAGCAAAGCACTCCGAGAGAGAGAGAAGTTTATTTAGACATCTTATCACTTACATTCAACACAATGATCAGTAAACCAGTTAACCCCAATTAGCTCATTCTGCTTTATTGTTCATTTTTTCCATTTTGTACTGATTTAATCTGCTGTTGTGGGTTGTATCACATCTGTAGAAGCTATGGCAGAAATCAAGCCATGAGGTGGACAACAGTGTGAATATATGAACTAACAAGRTATCAGGGAGCTTTAGACTATTACTGAAGCTTTTTCATTCATAGGTCAGTTCTTGTAAGATGGTTCTCAGCTTCCATGTTCTGAAGGCTTAAGCTAAACCTGTAGGATAAAAAGATATCAAAATTAATCATAGTTAATTCTGACTCCATAAATCACAGGCAGCCTTCCTTGCTACAAAGCAGCTGTGAACTAGGATGTTCCCTCCTTCCACCTATTTGGTGGGACATTTAACTGAAGATTTTAGCAGTGTCTATCAGACACACGCACTGGGAATCTCCCAGTCTCCCCTCAAGTCAGAGTAGACCTGGCAGTTGTGCCAAACAGGCACTTGTTACAGGCCAGCAGACCCAGGCCAGCAAGGCTACAGATATAGGCTCTCTAAACACAGGGCCTCCGCTCTCCTAAGCGATTAGCCTCAGTCTACGTAACAGCACAAAAAACTTCAGGAACTCGTTCTCTCCTCACCCCTCCATCTCCTGCTACGTGTACTGGACCAAAACAAGTAAGCAGGAGTTTCAGTGTGAGTATCTGGTCAGTATCCATCCATATTCTTGACAGAACAGATTTAAATACCAAACACATGCCCAAGATAATTTTACTATTCAGCTCATTTAGYAGTCGTCTGGTACTACTGTCCACTTACCATTAGCAAACCTGCACTGCTTCAGTACTTCACTGAACCCCTCACAGAGCTTGAGGTCAGTCTGGTTTTGCGCACACTCCAGGAATTGCTTCATTTCATACTGACATGGGGCAAACTGCTGCTGCTGCTGCTGCTGATAGGCAGGCTGAGCTGCTTGTGGTTCCTGAAATAGCAAATATTTCTGTAAGCACACTTTGAAAAACTCTAGGCAGTGAAGCTGCACAACCCTAATACTGCTTCCTCTATTTCTTCCATGCATTTTAGTCAGTGTTGTATTACTATCTGAACAGAAAACAAATAGCTTTAGATACAAAACGGTTTCCAGCAGTGACATGAGACACTGAGCCATGTTTCCTAAATTACAAAAATTTAAGCAACTTTGCATAGTATCTAGACAAGATGCAACAGCATTATATTAATGTCTGAGCAGTACAAAATGTGATCTCTGGTATTGATCTTGACTTACCATCATCACATCTAGAATATAGAAATCCTTGTCTGAATCAGAGTATTAAGAGTGAAGAACAGACACACACACACACACTAATACCTCCATTGCCATAGTCACATATCATTTGTGTCCCTCTGAACTATTTCTGAGGGATACATGGTGATTGGGGTAATTAATTTGGAGACTAAGGTTCTAAAGTTATCTAGTTTTCTCAGCTGCAACTTGTGCGGTTATTACGTATACAGCAATTCTCTTAGCCTATATGTAACTGGTCTCTCAAGTTAACTGTGCCTTGTTAGGGCCCAGTTGTGCTCTCTCTTACCTGATAAGTAATATCAGGCCTTGCAGCTTCAGAGCCACTTCCTCCACCAAATCCTCCTGTAAGTGCATGACCTATGGTATGGCCTACAGCAGAGCCTACAGCAACTCCTGCAGCAGTTGTAGCCATCTGTGCCATCAGACCAGGCTGCTTTGGTGCAGGAGAAGCCACAGCAGAAGGTGGTGCTGCGGCTGGGACAGGAGCCCGCGCAGCAGGCGCTGGGGGTGCAGCTCTCATTTGTGGTGCCCGACTGAAAGGACATAAGCAGAAACTCAAATCATCACTCCATGCTCAAACTCGCAGAGCCCTGCTGGTTGCAGGCAACAAATATTTGCAGTTTTTAGCTTGGACACTCTGTGCATCCGTGGCAAGTATTCATTCTTCCGATGAGTGATCTATGTACAGCAGCTTCGTGTTCGAGTTTTTATTTTTGGGGCTCTTTGTTTTAAAGAGCAATCCTCTTCCCCACCCTAAGCCTGCCTTATTCTGAGGCATTAGCCTCATTAATGACGGATTAACTTGATGTAACGCTCAGAGGTTGGACGACGGTGTCCTGCCGCTCGGCGAGCCCTGCGGGAATCCGCCGCCATCCCCGCAAGGCGCCGGCCCCGCTCCGCTAACTCGGCCCAAAGCGGCCAGGCGGTGCCGAGGCGCCTCTGCTCCGGCACCGTTAACCCTCCCCGCCCCGGTGYGTCATCCCCGGCATGGCGGAGAGGCCTCTTCCGCCCGCGGCCTACCGGGCCCTGGAGGGAGGGGAGAGAGGCCCACCCGCCGCCGCGGCCCTCACCTGGCGGGGGGCGCCACGCGGGACGTGCGGCTCCTGCTGCCCCTCGGCATCGCGGCGGGTGTGTGGAGAGCCCGGGTCTCGCACCGCCAACGGCCGCAACCGTCACCAACCGCCGCCGCTGAAGGTCACCCGACACCCGGCCGCGCGCGCGCTGCGTCACCGCCGCGGGATCACGTGGAGGGGGCGGTGCCTAGTGCCGCGCGGCCGCGCTGGGGCGGCGCCGCTGCCGGCCGCCGGCGGCCGCGGGGAGGCTGGGCGGGGGGCGCGGCGGGCCGGTAGCGGTTGCGTAAAGGTTCGCCCCGCCGGGCCTTAGCTGCCCCTGTTCGCTGCGGTCTGCCACAGACACGGCACCGAAAATGTTCACCAAGAAACACAGCTGGGAAGTCGCAAGAACGGGAAAGCTTCAGCTCCCTCCCGCTCCCTGGGTAGCTTCGTGTCGCATACCGCTGTCTCAGGCTGGTGGAGCTTGAGATAGTAACCTAGGGAGGGGAACSCAATGAGAAGAACAAACGGAATGGACAAATAAATAAAAAGTCAGGCTTTYCACCTCTTAGTCATAATACAAAATCCAGAGTCATTATAACAAAATGAAAGGTACTGCATTTACTTTGATAAAAAGAGGGATTTTTTTTTAGACAAAACACAAATGACTTTTGGAATSTGTTAAGAGTTGTTAACCTCAGCAGAGCTTTAAAAAAGAATGAATCATTTAATAATGAGAAAGTCAGTTATATCACAGGGATATAATTAAAATATAGTCCCTTAGGTATAGTCCCTATACCTAAGTATAGATACATCAGAGGTACAACTTTCCACTGAAATCTGATCTCTGCTTATTGAGTTAATATGAAAATAATGAAAGGAGTCCAATTGATTAACATATATAGGACTAGACCTAGTGAGCTAATATGCCCTCAAATTAGGATTAGCAGAAAATGAAATTTCAAACAACTCAGTTTCTGATATAACCAAGCAYCTCTCTTTTTATCCTTAATGTACATATTGAAGTTCATACATAAAATGTGATTGCTGCACTGCAACCTCATCACTCCATTATAAAGCTGTTATTCAGACACAAAAAAAATTGCTTGTTCACATTTCTTCAAAATTCTTTCTCTTCAACMTAAGTCCAGTCATTTCAACATCTTGTATGCAAGGGAATGTAACTGTCTGATGAGAATGACTCCATCTTATTTAGAAAGTGTTGCTACTGTCAGTGTATACAGCAAGAATAATCCAAAGCACAGCTTGAATCAGAAAAGCAGTTTGTTTATGTCAAAAATTATGAGATAAATACAAGTAACACATCACAATTCAGAACATAGGCATCTGTGTAACTTCAGACTGTTARTATTACTGCAGAAGCTGATCTCTACGTCTTCTCTTTCTCTTATTCTTGGCCTCCCTCCATTTTGGCGCAGAATTCCTCCTAAGTGGCTCTGGTTTTTGGTCTTGTCAAATGTCTGTGAAGCATTATGAGTTTTACACTCCAGACAGGCAGTAATTTACATCAGATTTGGCACTTTCTCTCCTGAAGTTGGCCCGTGATGCTGGAGAACAGCTCACCGGCTGCAAGGCTGCCCCAATATGGGAGGCAGTGGCTGCACCTGGGGCAAGCCTCAGAGCTCAGTCCAGTGCTGCCAGTGGGAGCAATGCTTCCAGCTCTGAACAGCTCCAGGGCGGGGGGAAACTATTGCTGTCTGGACTCTAACACAGTTGGCTCCCCATTTGCTATATATATGTGTGTGTGTTTATATTAAAAAAAAAAGCATTGACTTGACTGTCTTGTTTTAGGCTGAGCTACAAATACACGAGTTAGGGATCACTCTTTTCCCTTAGCTTTAGTCTCTCTGTTGCTATTTTTTTCTGTTGYGCCTCCTGTCTCAGTCATTCCCACCCTTTTCCCATTCTCTCTTCCTTTGTCCTCATTAATAGGAGGCACATATTTTAGTTCATATAGCTAGCTATAGTTCAAGCAACTTTTTAATKAGTTTTATTAACCTTTTTATTAATACTTACCCCTTTTTATTAATAGTTACCCATTTCCTTGTCGTCGTCGTCATCATTGAGGAAAGGGTTCCTTCTTTTTGTCAGTCATCCTGCCATACTTTTCTTTATGAATTAGTTTTGTTTTAGARAACAATGAAAGCATGAATGGCACGATTCAGTGTGAATGCTGTCATTGTGTTTTGCTGTGTTCCTTGGGAAAACTTAAGGAGGTTCACACACTGTGCTGACTCCCTCTTCCACCTGCCCATGAGGAGCAGCCACAGCACACTACAGAAAAGGGGAAGAAGTAGCCTGTGGCCATTTCCAAATAAAGCAAACACAGTGGTTATGGTAGATGTTTATGATAAGCAACGCCTGCTTTGTCCTCAGCAACTAGATGACTTTGGTATTTGCAGACCAGAGGTACTAGATGATTTCTTAAGCTATAACCAGCTATTAAGATTTCTTAAGCTGTAAGTATTGATGTTACTTCTGAGAGACACCAGAAACATAAGGAAGAAACGTGATACAGCACTGATTGCCTTTGGTTTTATCTGTCCAATGCTAACTAGAGCTATTGACTACGAGGTCTGCTGCTATATTTAGAGGTGTGATATGAATGTGATCCTAGATCTGCGAAACACATGATGAAATCACRCTGCTCAAATGCAAAACATATTCTCGAAGATGAAAACCTCACAGAGCCTGGGGGAAATCCAGTGCCAGTTCCCCTGCAACCACCAGGCCTGTGCTAGAACAAACACCAAAAAAATGAATATTCTTTTTTTCTGTCGGTTTTCCAAAGTGGGCACACACAGCCCGAACGCTCACGGTGAACTCTGTGAGCCATCACAGGCCCTCAAAAGGCGAGGAATGAGGGAAAAGGCAGAATCCCCGTCAGGCTCGGAGCCGCTGCGGGCCGCGCGGGGCCGTTGGGGGCCGTTGGGGGCCGTTGGGGGCCGTTGGGGGCCGTTGGGGGCCGCGCGGCCCCGCGCGCGCGCCGCGCCCCGCCCTGGACGTGGCGCCCCGGCGTCACACCCCCTTCCTCCCCCCCGCTCCCGCCTTGGGCTGACGTGACGTCGTCGCGAAGCGCCACGTCCGGTGCCGGCGGGTGGGGAGCGGAGGGGGCGTGGCCGGCCGACGAGCCAATGGGCGTGGGGCGCGCGTGCGCGGCTGGGCGCCGCCGGGCGCGCGTCGCGGGCTGAGGCGGAGGGAGGGGGTAAGATGGCGGCGCCCGTCCTGCTGCGAGTGTCGGTGCCGCGCTGGGAGCGGGTGGCCCGCTCCGCGGTATGCGCGGCCGGCATCCTCCTCTCCCTCTACGCCTGCCACGTGGAGCGCGAGAAGGGCCGCGACTTCCACTACCAGGCTCTGTGCGACATCACCGAGCGGGTCCGCTGCTCCTCTGTCCTCAGCTCCAGGTGAAGCGGGGCTGGGACCCGCCGCCGCCTCAGGCCGCAGCGGGGCGAGCGGGATGGAGGGGCCGAGCGCGGCCGGCGCGCTGCGGGCGGGCGCGGCGGCGGGGCTGCTGGGCGGCCGGCCCGACTCTGTGAGGGGGCKGCGGCGGCGGAGCCGGGTGGAGCGGCCTGGGGGCGGCGGGAGCTGGCGCTGCAGCCGGGGGGTCGCTCAGGCACGGAGGGGGCCGCGGCTGAGGCTCTGCCGGGGCCCGGGCTGGCAGGCCGAAGAGGAAGGTCTCCGAGCCCTCCTCGGCCGGAGGGATGGTGTGGGAATTGTTTTGCTCCAGATCACTGAGGGCGGGAGGGCGAGGCACCTGCAGCGTGTGTGTGTTGTAATCTTTGGTGATTAACTGGAGTGATAAGAGTTTAGGGGCAAATATACTTTAGAATAAAGTGCGTAGGTGTGAATACGGGTTGAGGCTGACATAAATATGCAATCATGGATTACTTATTTTCTTGTATTTTAATAGGAACATCTGAATTGCTTTTTCATTATAGCCTTTCCAAGCAGTGCATATGATTGCCCTTGTGATATGCACGGAGTACTTAATTCAGGGAAGACTGCTATGCTTCAGTAGTAAATGCCCGATCCAAGTCTTGGATTATTTTACAGGTTTCTTATCAGCAATAAAATTGTTTCAGCAGGCTTGCTTGCTTTCTTTCTTTTCTTCTCCCCTAAAGGCTGATGACTCTCCTGGTGCACCTTTAAGGAGAGTGAGAATATGAATCTTAATATGTCTTGTTAAGCAGCCGGCTTATTTAATGGTATTAGTGAGAAGAATTTGTTTGATTACAAATATCATTAAAAATTCACTACAGGAAATACTTGCAGGTGTTATTAAGWTAAGAAATGCTTCCTAAGAACGTATTCCTCTGGTTGAAATATTTAAGAATATGCATTTTTGTCTAGCAATATCAAAACTGATCTCTGTGTGTGCTTTCTTACATGTATGTATGTGTGAATGTGTATATATATGCATATACATATGTGTACATACATACATATATATACACATATGTGTATATATATACACAGATGGAAAGACTCCCAGAGGTAAGGAACTGGGAAGGGGAAGAGTTGGGTTCTTCAGCAAATGTGTTTAGCAAGCTCTCAAAACAGCACCCTTCTGTTGTGAAAATGAGAATTTTGATAATTTTATGATAGCATCTTTAGTGGAGTGAATGCTTGTGATTTTTTTTCCCAATTTAACTTATGTATAAGCTATCACAGTTCTTATAAAGGCAATTACTGTATTATCATATCAAAATTACATGGGAGAATACACCCATAATCTGTGAAGATGGAAGCTAGTTAATTTGTTTAGATAAAACCCCAAGGGAGCTCTAATTCGTAAAACTAGTTCTGTAGTGCTAGAGCTGGTATTGTGTTACAGTACAAGGAGATGTATACTTACAGATGTTTGAGAGGAGGTTCTTGTGATTGAATGAGGGTTTCTACTCTGCTTTTCAGTCTCTCATTAGATAATCTTTAGTTTGTGAAGATGCTTGTTCTTGTCTCTCTCAAAGAATTATTTTAAAATCAGAAGTGTCAATTTAAAGAGAAGACTAAAATGATTGGTAACTTAAGCTTGTACACTAAAATGATGCATAGATTACTGAGATAAACCATGTAAACATTGCTAGTAATCTAACTTTCACCACAGCTATAGAAGTGTTTTTATTTATATTAAAAACATAGGTATTTGCTCTTAGGTCTGGAGCAACCTCTGGACTGAAAATCAGTATGTGTTCTTGTATAGAATGGGGCTTTCATTACCTTATTATTATCATAAAGTCTGCTCTTGAGACAAGGAATTTCGAGTAATAGTTTTAACACATGTTTGCCAAGAGCTTTGAAAAAGCAAAGTATTTCCAATTATGTCTTTAGATATTTCTATTTATGGAATAACGTTTGGTAATTACAGTATACATTAGTATTGCTGCAGTTGAAATATTGAGAATGCCATGGTAATGCCTGTAAATACTATACTATAGGAATTATAGGAATTATTCTATTCTATATCTATTCTGATATAGAATACGTCGAGTAAAATCAATCTTTAGACATGATTCTCCTACCAACTGCTAGCTAGAAGTACTGCAAATGTCAAGATAGCTCATGATAGTTGGAGCAGGTGGGTAAAAGGAGTCTGGAAAAGGAGTATGCAAGTGCTCTTCAGTCAAACCATATTTGGAGAAGAATGTGCTTTCAGTGCTGCACGGGATCCAGACAAAAAAGGAACATTCCTTTAAATTAAGGCAACAGGGCAAGCTATTTAACTTTGAAAGGAATTCGTCTTTTTTTCTGTGGTGCCACGGCTTTCTGTCCTTCACTCGTTCTCCCTCCCTTCTTCCTCACTTACTGGTCCTTGTCGCTACCGGTATGTGTCCAGAGTTTCTTTGAAATTTGATTTCTGAAAGGAACTTTTAATTAAAATTTAAATTCCACGGGTCAGTAGAATTTCAAATAATTGTTGTTCTAGCATTTTTGCATTTAATGCAAGTTTAACTTTAAGATATTTCTTTTCTGATTAAACTATTACACTGATGGTTCAAATTAATTATTTGATTAGCTGTGTACAGTTAGCTTCTACAGAGTTAAATGTGACAAACTTGTATTTTTTTTGGCTTTTACTAGCTTCTAGAGCGTTCATTCCATTGTATGACCCTTTATTTAGACTGAATTTACTGATGGAATTTACAATGCAATAACCTTTCATGCCTTGGCATTTAGTGTTGACTCCAACAGTGGATTATACTTCAAAAAGCGCATCGTGGTGATGTGATTAATCCTAAATGTATAGATTAGAGTAAATTAGTTTATTGCTCTCTGAGCTGAGTTATTTTGGAACTAAGTTCTGGTCTTTGGGGAAGGGTTTTTCACTAATAAGCTTTTAGAGTTTCCAGGTCTTGCCCTTAAGCCAAATCTAGTATTAGCACAACAATGAGAGCAGAAATGTTGTAAAGATTACCACTGTGCAGAGGGAGGAGCATGGAAAATCTTATATCAGAGCCTGACTCATCCAGAAGATTATACTGGAGAACTGCCTTCTTAGTACATCTTATTATTCAAAATATTAATGTTCAGCATATTTCAAGCTGTTATCCTGGCAAAAGTTCACCAAGTGACTTAAGAAGAAACACAACTAAGAACACTATAATGATCACTATCGCTTTTCAAGACGAAAGCAAGACATAGGGAAATACAAAATACTTTCTTTTGGCAATTGCTGTGGGTTTTTTAAGTGAATTGCTGTATTTTACTTAGGGATGATTAAGTGGCAAGAATGGCTTTATAACAAAACTGTGTAATAGCAGTTATCATGAGGTATCTTTGCTTTGAGTGTTAAAATAGTTTTTTGCAGAGAGAATTAAACTAAAAGACAAGTTTCAAGTAATACTGATGGTGGAATGACTTGAAATAAAAAGTGAAATTTAAGTTGTAATGCAGAGGTCTTGAGCTTTTTGTTTCGATCTTTTGCATGCCACAGGTAACTTTCAAGTCTTCCAATATGTTGCTACTTTCTGTCTTGATTAATCTAACATTCCTACAGAGCAGGTTATTGGATAGTTCTTATTGAAGGAAAGTATGTGGCCCAGCATGTGTATGGTAGTTATCGCAAGCTACCATAATGACCAAAGGGCATATGTCACTGTATATCTTTAGCAATATTTGCAGCTTTCAGCCAACTGCGTAAGTGGGGAAGTTTGGAAATAGTCAATATTGATCTAGGTTAACGTTTTTAACTGGCTTACTGAAGAACTAGAGTAACAGTAGAGTTTTAAGAATCAATGTTCATTTGGGCATAACTTAATGGATAGTATACTTTAGGGATTCCCTATGCTGAGATTTGTATTAATCTGAAAGGTCTTAGATTGCTTGTCATCTTTTACTTGAGTCACTCTAAAATGCCTATTCTGAAAAAATGTAATAAGTTTATCTGTTTTTTAATGGATGTACCACCACAATAAGCTGATAGTTCTTGAAAACGTGTATCTGTAAAATTTTGCTTGTGTTTTGGACAGGCTTGTGCAGATACACAGCTATTGTACTGGGTTTGCCAAGGGTGGCCTGTGACAGCTGTAATATTGCATTGCTCTGCTCACCTTCATGAATTATTTTAAACAGTGATCTTAGACTTACAAATGTTATGTTTGAGTTGCTTAGTTGTGTGACATAGTACTTCAATATCAWGTTGTGTGAATGTATGGGTGTATAGCTTATTTCTCTGCAGAAGGAGGGGTGCAATTATACTATAATATACTGAAGTTAAAAACTTTTACCTGTGTGTGTGTGTTTGTGTGTGTGTGTTTTTGTCTTTATTTTTTTTTCCAAGGAAGCACACCTTGTTCACACTATTGTTCTGGTGCAGCTTTAGAGTGCGGACCATAACAAAGACCAAGTTGACAAGAACAACCCCATTATCAAAACAAATGGAACATGGAGCAAAAACTCTCTGACCTCATACCTAACCTGATGTTTATATTGCAGGTTCCCATTCAGTTCTGTTGTGGGGCAGTTCCTGTAAACTTGATGTCTGTCAAGTTTGCTTGATTCCAGGTTAAGAACATTATATAGCAGTTATCTTTCATTTTAATGGTAAGTTCCTGATGTCCTAGAATCTTTATCTATTGTTGTACCTGATAGCAAGTGTGCAAGTATATTTGAGATTGATAACTGCAATTGTTAGTGACTGAAGTAAGGTGAGAAATAAAGAAGGTAGCGTTATACAGAAAGTGGGGAAAGACTTATGTAGTTGCTTCTTGTGAATGAGCATAGGCAAATAAGGCTCATGTGCTTTTTTTTTTTTTTTATTCACTTGTTTTACAAGTCTTTGCTTTTCACTTTGCTTTTCATCGATTTCTTCAACCTGAGACAAGTTACTGATTTTGTCAGGCATCTTTGTTTTTGCATAGCAAAAGATAGGACTTAGATTAAGTGGATGAACAGTGGTATTTGAAACACTGGTGATAATTCAACATGAATTGTATTCAGGGTTCTTAAACTGTCAAAGTAGTTAATGGAAATGTGGCCTTTTGAGACTGAGCTGAAACTTGCGGTCTAAAATTGGTTGTTGTGCATTTTTGAGGTCGTCTGATTGCTGGATAGCAATTATAAGGATGCTTTTGCAGTTTTTCTGTACAAAAGTTCATTTTTTGTTTTCTGGGGAAAGTGTTTAAGTTTGCTAGTTTATTGTATTGATTGTATAGAGGGAGATGAGTGTAGGCACAGTCTGTCTCGTGTGCCAAGTGCTCTGCTTCAGAGTGCTGCACATCAAATACAATGATGAATTTCAGTGATTTGGCGTAACTATAGCTGAGTACTGCACAAGTTTTATAGCTAAGGATATTGAGGCAAAAAAGTTCAAGCAACTTGAGGCTAGAATAGGTCATGTTATCTTTGCTTTTTTAGCCTAGTTTCTGTTTTAAAAAGCCTGTGTTGTGTATCCATTGCTCATCTCTAATAATSTCTGTATTTTATGGGAAAACTTAACAAGGAATAGAATTTTCTTAAGTTCTAGGGAAACACATTCAGTGCTGGAGGGGAGAGGGACTCAAAGTAATATTCCTGCTAAGGAGGGGAAAATACAGTATGAGTTCAGGTTATCAGTCCCGTTTGGTCTGTCAGCCAGACAGTCAGCACACATGTAAATAGGACTCAGACAGAACTGATAGATAATGGACCTGATTGAGGCAGGGTGCAAAGAGGCTAAAGGATGTGAACTAAGAGAGGATCTGAAGGTATTTTGTGTACAGGTGAAGGAGGGTGTTATAGGCACACTTGCAGAAAACCAGCTTTGTTCTGAATCAAGTTGTTCCCAAAGCAGCAGGAGCTAATCATTCAAATGATTTTTTCTTTCTTTTTTCTTTAAGGGAAAGGTGATGACTTAATATTTCAGACTGATCTAATGAATATTGGCTGAGGCTGCATCTTTCATAAGATACACAAATCCTATGTCTACACAAGACTTTTAACCTTACAGTGATCTGAACTATAACATGTATCTTTTTTCTTTTCATAGATACATTATTTTTGACTTGACTGAAATCTGTAGTAGTGCTGAGAATTATTTTGCATGATGCTGCGTAAATTTAACAAAGTGCCTGTCAATTGTAATTCACATTAAGCTTTCACAAACTGAGCCCATTAAAAGATATTATAGAAACAATACTTTGGTGTTGACTTGTAATTTGAATAACCAGTGCTTCCCACAAGTCTGCTATAAAGTAGTTAACCACTGTCTGCCTGAGACTGAAGGATATACAGAAGAAAATTATAGTTGTTAATGGCAAATACTGCTAATAGATTAAAAATGAAAGTACATGTATCAAAATTCTTTGAGCACTCTTGGCAAGCTCACAAATGGGATTTTTAATCGCCTTTTTCTGATGGCTTCTAACTGAAGGCTTTTACTTATTTTATTAAAACTGGTAGAGTAGCCTAAGTGCCCTTGTAACTATGAACTAGGCTTAATCCAAAATCCTCTAGTGAAGCTGTGCAAAAGCTGCAACGAAAGTTCTTAACGTTACTAAGTATTAACATGCTCTGGATCCTTTGACCTTTATATCAGCTTTTCATTGAAGGCAATGTGTGTGCATAGGCCATCTTTCCTCACTGCATTAGAACATTCATTCTGTACTGTAACTTATCTCAGAAGCCAGATGACATTCAAGAAAATGTCTACATGTCACTTGTCAAGTATAGTTTTTTCATTTAGGAAACCGTGTGTTGTTTCCTCAAGGTTACTTGCTATTGATATCAAAATAATGCTTATAGGAATGAAAAATAATCCTGAAATGATGCGCTTTAAAAAGGTACTACTATTCAGAAAACAGAATTGGGGTTTATTACAGATAGTTCTCTGAAAATATCATTAGTTTGTTGATTATTGTTTGGTGTTCTTAATTACACTAACCTATAAATTACAGAAGAGAGAAACGTGATGGAAAACCTGCCATGGCACAAATGCACAGCATTCCCGAGCATGCAATTTGATATCTGATCTCCTAAAAGATTTGATAGAATTTTCAACTAGACACTAAGGAGACTAGAATGTAAAGTGGAGAAGTGTCGTACACTTACTTTGTTCAAGGCGTTTGCTACTTGCTTACTTCAGGGACGTGGTATTGAGGCTAGCAGGACTTGACCTGATCCAGTATGGTTATTCTCATTTTAAGATGAATGTGTAATCATTGGTTTCTTTCCTGACAGGAGAGCTAAGGGTTGCCAAGTGAGATTAAGGCAACATGATTCTGGAACTCATCAACACAGGATGTTGTGGAAATCAAAAGTATGCATTCAGACAGTGTCTAGGTACATTCCTGGAGGAAAGCCTCAAACTAAGCTACTAAATATGTTGATCCAGCTGAAACCCTACTTCAGAAGTTTCTTAAACTAGCTCTTTATTGTAAATTGTAATTAGGGACACTATTTTGGAGAATGAACTGTGTAAAAGCACTCAAAAGTGTCTCCTGCTGGCAACTGTAAGAACTGGAGCTCTTGGCTGGAAATAGCAGTATAATATTTCTTACAGAAAGTGGGTGAGTTAATAATCTTACTCTGGCCAAATATATA
>NW_028185162.1:3155998-3178872 GCF_003343005.1 Rhea americana
TTTTTTTTTGACTTACAGTGTTCAGCAGTTTTGGAATTCCCTCTTCATTTAGTTAACACTGATAACTCTTGCAACTTTTAGCCTGTAAAGCATGGAGGTTATTTATTTCTCCTTTATAAAGTGACCAAGATGCTTATTACTGTACTGTGTGAAGTTCTCTTCATTGCCTTTGTGCCAGTGGTACTGTCTCTATGCTAAGTTACAGTAAAATGTCTAGTGTGTAAGTCTGCTTCCATAGTATGCTGTTCTGGAATATTAGGGGCTCTCATAATTGAGCAAAAGAGGTAATGATTAACAGTATCTGATGTTGTTGTTGAAGATGCATCATTTGGGGTCAAGCGACATCAGTTCTTAGCGTCTTCCTCTGTTAAGAGGTGTTAGGTGTGTGCAAATACTGCTTTAACTCCTAAAAATGCAACATTTCTGTGCCTTACTAAATACCACAAACCCGAAGGGGTACTGTTTAGAGGGTAAGTGATAATTTTCAAGACTTATTTTTGATAAAAGAAATGGATGTTGTGAATGAAAATCGTTGTAATATCCAGAGTTATAGATGTTAGGAGACTGAACAGTTTTGAACAACTTGTCTTGGCTTTCTTTGYAACTGAATCAATGTTCACAAAATTGGCAGATCTTCTTGAGGGCATAATTTTTTTTAAAGACCTTTAAAGGTTATAACTCTAAACAAGCAAAACAATACAGGCTATGTCATACTGAACTGAGGGAAGTAGGAATTTGAGTTAGTTGAAACATACAGTAAGATGTCTCAGGTTTCTTTTTAAACTTCCTTGAAGTTAGTTCAGGTAGCCTTTCCTTTAGAGGAGGGAAACTTGGGTGTGGCAAAAGTAGACTTGCCACTTACCTATATATATATATATATTTGTCTTATACTGCTCTGAATCATGCAGAAAGATTTCAGCATTATTTTCACAATAGAAAACTTGTCTGCTTCAGGAATGGGGTGTCACAAGTCAGTAGCAGGAAAAGGTTTATTTTGATCTATTCTTAGCTTACAGTGCAATCAGTTCTGTATTGTAGTTTATTTGACTTAATACTTCATATCCAAAAACCACTAATGTGAGTTAACGATAGTCTGCTCTTATAAAATATATTTGTTATGAAGAAGGCAAGTTCCCTGAAAAACTTCTGTGTGGTTTATAGTCCTTGTACTTCATAAGGCTTTTATTCCTTGGGGAGTTTATTCTAATCTTAGAACTGCGGTCTTTTTGCTGTTTGTTTGCCACATGTTTTTAGAGTTTCAAAGTTATCCTAAGTCGAGTATGAGCAGGAGGATTTTTACGATGTTCAAAGTCCTCTTCCCTACCGTAATTGCTTGCAAAAGTACTTGGTTGCTTGTTCATTTTAGTGTTCTTAGGGGATCTTCTTGATAAAGTTAGGGGATTGAGTAGTCTCTTTCATAGAGAAATTGGATAGAAATGTACAAAATTTAAATTCTTTGCTTTTCAAATTGATGTGGAAGAATTCATCACATGTGAAACCCTGTAAAGCTGAAAAAATTACTTGTGTCTTGAACAACAGGCTTCTGTGCTATCTTTGAGGGTGTGGAATAAAATGCAGGATTAGAGCTATTCTCCAGGGACTGAAAATTAATACCTGATGTCCTTAAATCTGCTACAAGGTGAAGATACTTAATGAACTGCTATAGGAAGGGAAATGGTTTCTACCGCATTGGCTTCTTGCAGCTATGAACACATCACTTGGGGGCACTGACTGTCATAAAGGGCTTGAACTCGTTATCTTTCCATTAGCAATATTTTTTGACTTTCAGGATAACAGTGGGATAAGATTCTGTGGTCCAAAGTTTCTGATGTTTTAAACTTGAGTTCGTTCTCAACCACGACAGAATAACAGACTTTTAAAGGTTAGAAATGCTTTCCCTGAAGAAAAGCTGTTAGTTTCCTGTCCTTGCAAAACCATATTTTCTGAATGAGCCCTTCGGTATTCAGATCAGTGAAGAGTCTCAAGCAACTCAAAATGGGCTGAGTTGACCTCCGATCGGACTGTGCCAGACTGTAAATTTAAGTGTGAGGTAAATGYCTATTTTAAAATGATGCGAGGTTTGGACTGCTGTTCCAGAGCACCCCCGGACAATGCAGCTACCAGCTGTTGCAGACTGATCCTCTGACACTTTGAAGAGTGCGTATTCAGACTGTATGCTCAGCTGGCAGAAAGTAACTCATTTTTATTGTTAGTATTTTGCTGACTCATTTGGATGAAATGATTCAATGCGGGATCAGAATAAGTGAGAGCATTCAGCCAGGGCAGAGAAAGGGTAGGACTTCAGCATCCTGCAGTTAGATTGACCTTGGCTGATGTGGAACCACAGTTTTCAGTCACACTTTGAGTTATGTTGTCCTTACTTCTCAGTAAGGAAAAATCTGGGTGTATATTTAAACAGAGTTTAACATTACCAAGAATTCTTACTTGGAAACCAGAATATTTTAGTTGTACTTGTAGATAGCCAGCAGGATGTGATATAGCAAATTCAGAATTGCCTGTTAAGTACCAAACAGCGATACATTTAATGTATTTATCTGGATCTTTGATACTATATTTGGTGATTGGGCAATGTGGTAGTTATCAAATGTTGTGACCGTTTCATCAAAGTGAGGTTTTAAAACAGAAAAGTTCTAACTTCAAATCCAGCTAAYTGTGGGTGGAACTGTCTGATCCTAACTGAGAAAGATTCTTCTGAACTTGCAGTGCTTCTTCATAATGCTGATTCATCCACAAACTATCCCACAAGCTTGTAGGGCTGTAAGCTGCCTTACACTGCAGGGACACTGTGTAACCAGCTGTGTCCATCACGATTTGCGTTAGCCCCAAATCTGCCCTAGGRTTTCTGAGATGAGTGTTACACTGCTGTTTCAAGTAGAAGCTAACTCTGTGTCTTTCTGTCCCTTCCACGGTGCTGGGGTTGTGGGGCAGGATAGCTGTGGTAAAGCAGGTGTCGTGTGCACTGCGCTGAAGCTTTATGTTTACACACAAGTTTCACTTCCATCACTTACAAGATTGGAGACCAGGCTAATGGAAAGTAYGCTTTTTACTTTTTATGCAGTAAATACATTTTCTGGGAATTGGTGAATAATTCTTGGATCAGTTTCTTGAGAGGAAGAGCACAGGAGTTGGGCATAGTAGTTAATTGCAACCAGTTACTAAGCTTGAATACGTTTTGAAAATGTTGCTCAAGTGCCTATGAGATTCTRAAGTATTTTGGAGATGGTATCAAATTGCACTTACTGTGGCAACTTTTTCATATGAGAAAGTGTCCGTGTTGGGGTTGTAGCCCTTCACTGATCTCAGATTTGTGGTGAATTATGTCAGTGTACAGAGAATACACCTATGCTTTGTTGTAGTTTAGTAAAACCATTGCCTGTAGTAGAATAAGCTGTTCTAAARTTGTGCTTCTCTTGGCATAAACGTAGCTTGCTAGATGCTGCTTTTGGAACAACTATGGTAGTAGGAAATTGCACTTTTTTTTACATAATTATGTGGCAGCTATAATGTAGGCCCAGCCTTACATATATATAGCCCTTGGCTTTGTGTTCAAAAGATGTGCAGGCAGATGTCTAGATGTTGTCTTGTAAGCTTTATATTAAAGTAGCGTTAACTCTTTTCCTATTTTCAGGTGAGGCTAATAAATGTAGTGCTCACTTCGCTTTTACAGATACTATACAGATAYTGATGATGTAATCTACCTTGGGACATTGAATTATTGGTTCTCAGCATGACTATATTTGTTAATTTAATGTTTTATCCACTTTATAGCAGCGGTTTTGTAAGACTTGTACAGCTTTGTACCTTACCACTAGCAAGTTCAAGCTGCCTTGTTAAGATGTTAGTTCAATATTTTGTTGYGCAAGAGCTCTAACAAATGAGGTCAGTGAATCTTGTTACAGCAGTTTAAGATGTTACCATTCCCAGCTTGTCTGCTTGATAAATCTGGCTTTCTGCTAATGTGTTAGACTGATGAAGAACGGCTGAAGCAGAGACGCAAGTTCTGGTGTGCCTGCTCTGGTGCAACTGGCTATATGCTGGCAAGAGAGGTGGTAACATAAAGTTCTACYATTTTTCCATAGCTCTGTATTTAGTGAGCATGTGGTGGGCTCTTAATACAGTGGAGAGAACCACAAAAGCTATCATTGGAGAAAAATATTTATTTGACAAAAGAGCCTTGAACTACAAGCTGAGGAATCAGACCCAGTTTTTGGAGAAAAGTGTCTTGTGATAGTATGAACTTGGTAGTTGCCAGTGTGTCRAATAACTTTCATCAGTGATGCACAGGAAAGTTCTATCCAGTGTACCTCTGTTGCAAGCTGTTGAAATGATGAATTGAAAATACTAATGTAAAGCAATAGGTGCCCAAATACAAGTTAACTAGTTTCCCTGTTTTACAGATGGGGTCGAGGATTTGGTCTGTTGGGTTCCATCTTTGGAAAAGACAGTGCAATAAATCAGCCAAACAGTGTTTTTGGACTCGTGTTTTATATACTACAAATGTTACTTGGTAAGTATTAATTCAGTTTACAGCCTAAAATGTAATCCAGTTTACAGCCTATAACAGGTCTGTGGTGTTGGAAAGTGTGTTACACATTGCAGAGTTTACAAGAGACCAGATAAAATACAAGGATTTTTTTTTAAATCTTTCTAGCACTAGTTGAATGGTTCATCTGTGCAAAGGGCTTAAACCCAACTGATAACAGCAATCTCATTATCTCCTGTTATGCTATTAATTATGTAAGCATCAAGACACTTTTGCTTAAATATACATAGCATTAGATTACAGGATAGGAAAGAGGGGAAACAAAAATAAAATTCACACGTTTTGTAGGACTAATGTGGATAGTATATTAATAAAGTGGATGCAAATTTCTTTCTCTGTAACTCTACAGTCTGCTATAAAGCTATTAATATTCATAGATATAACTTGACCAACCTGTAATTTTCCCATAATTCAGGAATATGGAAGATGTTAAATATTATACATACCTCTTATGCAAGGACTGTCGTAGGAAACCTAGAAGCTCCCCTCCAGATAGAGATTTGTCAGTCATCGTGAAGTCATGGGATTTTGAGCAGACTTGTATGTCATACAGGCTTGCCAAGTAGTCTTTAGTTTGAATTCAAGTTCTTTGGCTTTTTACTGTGTGTGAGATGGGGGAGTGAGAGCAGTGGTAGTAACTTTCTCTCTCTTGTTGCAGGTATGACAGCAAGTGCAGTAGCAGCTCTAATCCTCATGACATCCTCCATAGTCTCTGTAGTAGGGTCTTTGTACTTGGCATATATTCTGTACTTCGTGCTGAAGGAATTTTGCATTGTCTGCGTCATCACATATTTGCTGAACTTCATTCTCTTTATCATCAACTACAAACGACTAGTTTATTTGAACGAGGCCTGGAAACGGCAACTTCAACCCAAACAGGACTAACGCCTGTTTGAACTTTTGACTGACAGTCTGAAGACCCAACTTCCATTAAGTTTATTTTGCAGTAATTTTTTATTCTTCATATCAGATACTTTCCCTGAGAATCATAACTGAATTTTTTAATTATAAATTGGAAGGGGCCCTAGATAATTTTTTGTGCTAATATTCAATTTAAATGTGGAAAGAAAGCTCTAATACAATCAAAGACAAGCTTTAACTTTACTTTAAAGGAGTCTTAGCCACAGCAAAACTAGACTCTCCCTCCTTCCCCTCCGCTTGTGAAGTGGTAACACTTGCTACAAGATATCCTGTATATAAATTCAATTTCAGGTATAATGAGATGTGATCATGACATTAAATATTCTAGAATAGCATTACCATATTTAATGTTGCCATGTTTACAGTATATGTATTACATTTTTTTTAAGCTGATGGACTTAGATTTGACTGGGACTTATACTGTAAATAAAATTAGAAATACTGGTTTCATCCCTGGAGAACTCACTGTACAATCAGTTTTGTTAGCCTAGGAGGTTTCAGAGTGTTCCGCTAAGAGGTGACTGAGACGATGGAAAGAGTGACTTCTGTAGAGAAAACGTTGCTGCACTCGCTACTAGTGCTTTCACAAAAATGGTAGCTGGATTTGTTCCTTTTTTTTTTTCTCTCCACTAATGAAAATGGAATTAAAGCTGAAACTTGAAGTATACCTATTAAACCACAATTTCATTAACTTCTGTACAGAATGAAAATAGCTAAATGTGGTCAACAGAAAGCTACCATTGGGATATTATATACAGATTGGGGGTTGGTGTGTCAAAGATCTCTTTGAAATGGCTTAATTTCCATGCAGAGCTATGTTTTCATTTTAAACTGCTGTCAGACAGCCAGTGTTACTGATGTTTGATGTTATGTGAATGCTGCAGTATAGGATTGCAATTTGCAGTGGAAACCACTGACTGAGTGGAATAACCAAGTAGTGGACTGAATAAGCAGATACTTAATTGATCTTGGTCAGGATCTTTGGCCTGTGCTATATTGGGAAATGAACTTTAGGACAGATGCACACAAGGTCCCTTGGAAGGGCAGTCTGTTTAGTGAGATAAATAAGTAAATGTGTTCCTGAAAATGAAATGTGATAGTGCTATCATTGCTCTTTCTAATAACTAATTAAAAAAAAAATTAAACTACAGATTTAAGCACCTGAACAAAATTGTAAATGTTGTTTCTGCACTCAGTATTCTAAGGGTGAATGTTAAAAGTGCCTTCTGTCTTGAAATCTTAAACCAAATACTTTGTGTTGAACTTGGCAGGCAGAAGTGTCCTTGCTTGAAAAATGAACAAACAAAAAGGAAAAAAAAAAAAACAGCAACAAAATTGCTGGGAATAGAAGGTGTTCAGATATCTATTTTAGTTTTTAGACTGAGAAGTGGTAGCAATATTATTTCAGTTAACTTAAATCAACGTGACGGAAGGCTGATAACRTGATCCAGAAAAGTAAAATACTTGTGTTTCAGACTCTGACACCAAAACAAATAGGTTTGGCTACTTTCTGTAATTGGTGCTGTGCTGCTTTGTGCCCTTGTCAGCCTCTAAATATGACAAGTTCCAACTGCATACCCGTTTATTTAAAGGGTTAGTTTAACTGTTTTAGTTTTTTCCTTAAACATGAATGTCTAAGAGACACGTTGTATTGCTAAGTGGATTATAAACACTAAGTTGCTGAGGATAAACTTGACTGAAACATGCAGTGTTCAGTAGAGAAGATAGGATTTTTAGACTGAACTCACAACATAGTATTTAAATTACTACTGAGGTAATTTTCTGGTTTGTATCCAGGATGCAGTTGGAAACTGCTTTATGTATAAAGTTCTGTGGTATGAGTAACATCTGTTGCATGTAACACTAAATTACTTGTCCCTCTTGTCTAACAGTTTTAGACGACAATTCATTTTGTATTGATCAGAGTATAGTTAAAGCTTGTCTTGATGTTTAGTTCTGTCTGTAAAATGCCTTGAATTTTGATGTGAGGGGAGTGGACAGTGTTAAATTGGTCCCTCAAGGCTTTACTCTGTCCTTTTTTAAGCCTTGAGGCAATACCGCTGTTTAATGTGTTGTATAGATTTGTTTGGATGCATTCCTGTGATCTACACTAAGGCATCTTTTCATCCAAGGAAGGAGGTGAATACGTGCTGCCTGAAATGGTTAGTCGCAGTGCTAATACCTCAGAACAAACAGCAATGGAGACAAATATAATCAATGATTATTGGTCCAATTTCTGGTTTAATGCACACTAAAAAAGGAGAAAAGCCCCATCAACTGAAAGCATAGATGTTGGCTAACTTCACTGTGTCTTGTGCTTGTCTGTGTGGGCATAGTTTGTTAATTCACATTGTTGAGTAAAATTGTTTAGGGCCAGATTTTCAGAGTTTGTGTCTGCAGTCCTTGTTTGTGTGCACATGGAGATCAAATGAAAAATTAGCTTGGTCTCTGGAAGAATTTGCAGCTATACTTTGTGCACAGTCTTGCAAATCTGATCCTTAATTGTGAACTTTTTGTCTTGTGTGCTTTTCTTACAGTTACTTTTTACTGGAAGTGATTTGCTAGAAGTGGCCCTAATTTCTTTCTCTTTTGTGCTTTAGAAATGCAGTTGGCATGAATAAAGGGCAAAATAATATCAGCAGTAGAAATTTGGACCTCTCTGCTTCCAGTTCTTTGACTCTTTCCTCATTGCTGCCAATGACAGAAACAGCATATTTCTTCCAGTAAAATGGCTCAGGTTACAACTAGGAATGTGACAGAAATCAGACAAGTGCTTCATGCAACTGCCCCCTGCCTACTCTAGCCAAAAAAAAAAAAAAAAAAAAAAGTCATGGCAAACGTATGTTTGATACTAATTTGACCTTTAGAAAACAGGATGTAATGTTTGGTAAGATTCCTGGTGAAACTTTGAGGATACAATAGTATGGCTCACTGCTAAGAAGTAATACCTGGTTTGGAAGAGAGACAAGGGGCAGTATCACTACACAGATTCTGGTTGTGGTTTCAACGCTTGTGAGAAATTGGGTGGGGGGGAAGAGTCAGGAAAAAAAGATACAAACAGTGCTTCTGAATTTGGGACGCTTTCCTCCTCCCTTGCTCTCAAAAGTTCTGCAGGGAGGGGCTGGTTGAAGAGGCAGAAGAATGAAACCCCAAAACCTGTTTAGGAAGTAAACATTCCTGAAATCCTCTTACTGTAAGGTACTTACYACTCTTAAGGCCAACAAAGCATTCAAGTCTCATTTAGAAAATGAATGTTCCTGAAAGTTTCTTACTGTAAAGTATTYGCAACTCTAAGGCCAATGAAACATTCCCTACCACCGTTGATATCCAAGATGAGAACAGCTCTCTCCAATGAGGAGATTTCTGCGTACTGTAGTATGTATTCGTCTTCTGCTGTACAGAGTCTCTTGACTGTTCAAAAAGATTACCGAGGTGCTTCAGGCAGCAATTGTGGCTCCGAATTTACGCGGGCTAAAGTTAGAGAGATCTGGTAACTTTGGTTTTGCCGGTGTTTAAACATGATCTAGACAAAACTGGTCCAGAAAAGATGAAGTGTTCTGTTACCATAACACTGTATTAAGCATGGCCTAAATATTAGGTGTGTGTTCTGTATAGTATGTTCCATCAACTATTTATTACTAGCGCTTTAAACTCCAGATTAAACATCCATTTAAGTGGAGTCACTGGGCAGATGTTCCTTTTATCAATCTAGGTTGAGAGATTCTCTATTGGAGGTTTAGGATACAATTTTGCTAACAGGTAAAACAATGTAAATATGTATGAATTTTATTTGTTGCACATAACTTTTTGGTATAAAAATAAATGTAGAAATTATCTGTGGATGTCTTGCTGCAATCATTCTTATGCTGCATTCATGCAGTCCAAACATAAGAGCTTGAATGAACCCAATCAGAGGCCTTTTTGGACTCAGTCTGAGCCTTAGAAACTGTTTTTAAAGTCAGTACTGTATTCCTGTTTCTAGAAATGTATTAAGTTGTGATCTCTTTCAAAGAAGTTGTATGTTGGCAGTAGAAGGGTTAAAGCACTTGGATCCCCGGAGTTACTGGTTTATAGAATTTCTGCAGTTCTGTTGTGTATTGCTGGATGTTGTGTGCACATGGAGGTATAAAGGTCGAGCAGCATTGACTGGAGGCTTTACTGTTTACAGTTCTTTAAGGAACATGCAAAAAACGTTGTGTGTCGTTTTAATCACTTCCTGCTTTCCTTTGTTCTATAGGTATGCTTTAGCTCCACTCTGACAAGATCACAGAGTATTTGAAAACTGCTGTGTGTTTTCCTGGATTTGGGGAAGGGGGTGGGGAGTATTTTGGGAAAGGGTTAGATAGGCGGGTTGGGCTTACAATTGCACTGAGCTGTTAGGAACGTAAGCAGCAAATGAGACTCTCTGAAATGCGTGCTTATCATAAATGTGGRTATTAAACTTTGCATCTGTCTTGTTGGACTGAATGAAAGTATAGCTTTCTCTTCTGCAACTGCAAGTCCTCTGTATATCATAGGGACCTGAGCCCTGGTTTGTAATGTTGTGCTAACCATGTCAAATCTTTATCTGTGTTTTTATGTGTCTGCTGTTGATATGTCATGCTGTCAGCGTTGAAATGGGGAATGAAATAGCTTAAAGACTGAAGTCTAGAGATCGACAGAAGTTGCAACAATTTTCAAACATTGTTAGTGGACTTATATATGGTATCCAGACTTGTACAAGGTAACATTTGAGTGACTTTTTAATATGGGTACATATTTATATTCTGGATTTTTAGTTAACTAGGAAATCTGGAAACCTAAAACAGTGTATCCGTGAGGAATCTTAGTAGTGTATTCTTTTTTCTTTTCCCTTAGAAAAGAGAGAAAATTGTAAGGAAAAATTGTTCTGAAATCCGCAATAAGCGTATGTGTCCTTATTCTGCATGTGGCAATGGAAACTTTTCTTGGCTTCTAATATATCACCTCTGAAAGAAAGAATTTGGCCATCATGCAACAGAGTAACAAATAGTTTCTTTACACTGGCAGATGTCTTGGTCACTTTCTTGAGATACTAACAGAAGAGCCAGTTGTGGGAAAAAATAGTCATAGCAATACTGTTTTATGCAGAATCGGTGAATCAGAGTAATGAAACTACTTAATTGTGCTAATTTTCAAAATTCAGTAGGCAGCCTCCAATTTTGTGGTTCTGATAAGGGTGACGCTGCWGTTGGGACAACCTTGAGAGCTTGCAACGGGATGTTTGCAGATGACGTATTCCGAGCTCTTCTGTGGGTACTGACACAGTCTGCAGTCTGAAGCGTAGCCTTTAGGAGCCTCTAAAACTGGTGTACTGCCTGTAAGGGAAAGTTAGTACACTACTGTCTAAAGTGCTGTGCGCACACTAATTTACAAATCCTTCTACCCTAGAGTGCTTCAGGTCAATATCAGAAGGACTTAAGTCAGACAAATTTACCCTTTAGAATGCTATTACTGTAGTTCCATAGTGACAATTTAATATGAAGGAAGCGCTCTTCCATGCTGGAAGGTAAAACTGCATCGTATAGKGGTAGTTCTGGTACTGTGATAAAATAGTTTTAAATAAATTTCAGTTGATATAGGTACTTACTTATCTGACATATTCTACCTTGTTGCTCTAGTATGAATTCCGTGTCATATCGGAGTATATCGGATATCCTTACCAAAGCAGTGSTTCACACACTTCTGACTGCTGTTGACTCTCAGAATTTCTCAGCCAGCCACATATGTTCTACCCAGCTTTAAGAAGAGAAGCTATGTACATCTTGCTCTTCAGTGATCCTGTGGACAATTTGCTGTGATCTGAGTAGTTTAACAGTTACAGGAGTATAACTCAAATCTCTTTAGCATTGGAGGGTTACAATGCTCATTTACAGTAATATTGATTTTTTGAAATCATCAGCATTCATTTGTATCATGGTGGGGGAGGGGAGAGSGGGGTCATAAATGGATATCTCAGTCAGGATATCTAGCTTCAGCTCCCTGGAATGTGGAATATTCATTTTACTACCTGAAAAACAGGAAGCCTACAGAGATGGCTAGGCATAGAAAACAAGTCAGGAATACTAGCTTTGTGTTTCRTAGTTAACTGCTTCAGGTGGACTACAGATTGCATTAGACTTGCAAGACTTGAGTCAAGCGTAAATATTAAACAAATTTAATGAACAAGTTCAGCATAGAAKCCAACCATTGTACTTTTAGATTTCATTACAGAAAGTGGATGTGTGATTTTAYTATAGGAGGAAGACAGCTTGATTCGTTTGCAATCTTCCAGTATCTCTCTCTAAGAACAAAGGCAGCTGATTTTGGCTGTCGTTGGCGGGTAAATATTCCTTTCTTGTTCCCCAAAACACGTGTGGTCCCTGTAGAGAAGTTATAAAATAAAGCAAGTATATGCAGAATGCTTTTCTATTCCCTACTATAAACTGTTACAACATATGAACTAAACTGGGTTAGGCTGAAAAGACCTATGCACCTTCTGCAGAAAGTCAGGTACAACAGGGAACTTGGCAAATCTTACTAGAATGATGCAAGTTACAACTGGTATAACTGAGCAATCTAAATGCAATTCATTGCATTTACAACCAATAAGTCAAAGACAGTTAATTCAAGTATACCCATAAACCAAAGCATAGTATCTTTACAGCGGAAGTTCCCTCTGCTATTAGTTCACGTTGTAAAATTTGATGGTGAAAATGTCAATTATTAACTCCTCTCTATTTTGCTGTATTATCCTTTTAGTGGTGTCCATACCCTTTTTGCCTATTTTAGTCTTTATAGGAAATCAGAAAAGATAACTGCAACATTTTGAGAGACTGGAACTGCACTTATATATGTAAACTTGTCTACATTTTTTCCCCATCCTACTATTTGAAATTAATACTACTAGTCTGACTGCTTCTCTATGATGACTTACCTTTCTAATACCTATATTGGTGCTCTACAGGTTATTTTTAATGGTGTTTGCCTGCCTGAAATTAACACTGACTGTTTACTGCCCTAACTCACTGTAGATGGCATGCGCATACCGTGTTCCTTACAAGGTCTCCTCCTGAGCTGTAATAATCTACAGTGCAGACAGTCACCTAGAAATTGAGTAACGYCCCATGCTTTGTGAATGCACTTACTCATTACCAGTGAGATCAAGTGTCTTTTGTAAGACGGTTTTCTACCCTTCTGCATCTAGTCCTGTATTGTTGAAGCTATATGCCAAGTTAACAATGCATTAAGATGCTCTGTTGTTAAKGGCAGTTGTAGGTGAAATACTGAGCAAGCGAGATACTCTCCTAAAAGCTAACTGAAGCTCTGGATTGCCAAGAGAAGTGGTCTGGGTCTGATTACAAGCTTCCCTTGCTTTCTGCCTTAACGCGTTGTTTTGTGTTCTGGGGTAGCATCTTTGCAGAAGGGACATCTGAGAGCTCTAGCTGGAGAAAGAGGATGCATTAAGTACAGGCAGAACCTTTCCTCTTGGCTCTGGTCATATTGGACTTTGCCACAGAAACTGCCTACGTTTCATCTCTGTAAGCAGAGGGTCCCTTTGCCCTGCCCTGCAGCATAAATATTCTTTACCTAATAAGCTGTTTTAAGTCACAGGGAAGATGGAGAGTTGTTTGAAATATAAATACAAGCTTACCTTGATTAGTCATGAAATCGGCAAAATTCCAGATGAGCTCTCCAATCACATACTCCTTCCTTTTTTTGTCAAATACTGAATGGTACTCTCTTAGCATAGCTTTCTGATACTCCTCAGTGAACATAAGAGGTGGATCCTATAGCCAGGAAAAAAGGTGAGCTTGAAGGGATGTGACAGTGTATCTCRGCAAAGGCCCCATTTGTTAACTTTCCGCTTACAGCAGACCTGTTACCTGGAAAAAAGCTTTACAACCGCTTGATCTCTTCATTGCAACTACGTTAACAGTGGTCACTTAGTGACAATTAGCATCTAATAAAAGTGCAGGGGGAAACATATGCAAAATACAAACATTGTGCTCGCTATACTTTTTGGGCAGAAATCCAGCTCTGACTGGTACTGGTGCTTTCTCATGATAAGGTTACAGTCTGCTATTTGGGATTGTATCATATAAAGAACGTCCTGTTTCCAGTGTCRTATCTTTCTAGTAGGCATTTTCTACAAATGCCAAAGCGCGGAAGATTTTGGAATGTCTTCTAGAGGTTTAACCACATTAAGTATAAATTAACAAGAAGCTGTAGCCTGATTGTCAACATAATTGTTTAAAAGTGCATTGCAGTTTAAGACCCAAGTGCAGAAGTGTTATTGTTTTAAACATAGYGTTGTATGTTTTAAACAGTATGACTGAAGCTAGTACCAGCGATTGGCAAGTGTCAAAAACCAAATGTCTAGGACAAGATTTAGGGTAGTTTCAGCTTCTTACTCAAAGCCAGAACCGCCTGTCTTAGGTAGAATCTTACCTTTGTTACAGGCAGTKGCAAATTCATTGATTTCAGTGGTGCAAGATATCAGTTCTGGAGTCTTTTGGACACTAGTATCAAATGCAACTCAGAATTAAARGGTCAGCAAAACTTAATTAGAAGAGTGGTACAAATGAGTTAGAGATGCACTAGATTAAAAAGCACTGTTCTTAAGTAGTCTAACACTTACACTGTGAAGTCCAGAAATTGAGTCTGCTCCATATTCACTCTGGATAATGGGTTTTTGGTAGGTTTTATACCAGTTCTCAAACTGTGTCATGAGTTGTAGTGGAATAACCTCCAGATGGCCTGAGTCGTGATACCAGGATAAGTAACTGTTTACACAGATTACATCCACATAAGGAGCCTACAAAAAACGAGGTGGGAGTGCTTTGTCAGGGAGTTCAAAGTAGGCAACCTCCATTCATAAAGCTAAATCCTCCTTTTGGTTAATTTCAAAGAACACAGTTTTATTCCAGGAAAAGAAGCAGGATAAAATGAACAAGGTAAAAGCATGTCAATTTGGCATTTTCTTACAGACTTAGAAGTCACAGCAAAGAATTAAACAAGATCAACCTAGTTCAGCCTCAGGTTTGTTAGAGTTTCCAAGATGTCTCTGGCTTGCTGGTACATTTAGATGTACYTTCTGAGCATTGGAACATGATGACCAAGTTAATTGCTAGTCAAAATATTTGAGCACTAAATTTGTGCATCAGTGGTGCAATACAAGAGTAAGCACTCTGCAAGCTGTATGCCATTTCTACCACATGGACAGTGTGCTAAAAGGGCATGAAGCCCACTGAGGATGAAGTGATATTATATGTAACTTGTTCAATGTTCTCTTAACATGTTTTGTAATAAAACAGAAAAGGTTCTAATATCACATCAGTGTATAAGATCTATTCTTTGTGGGTTTTTTAATTATTTTTCCCCTCTGTGTCTCCTTSGGCTAGTTGCATGGTAGTGGCAATGGGATGTCAGTCTGTATGCAAGCATGAAGCACAGTAATATCCAGGAGCATATCCCTACAGATGATACCTTCAAAATTAAGGCCATCAGCTTTTCTCCTAATTGAACAGGGGCCTCCCAGAGTTACTAAACAGGCCACTCCTCTAGGACAGCTTGAGAGAAACACAAAGTGTATCCTTATACRTGTGGTACTATCATGTACATGTAACCTACAAACTCACCTGCKAAAAGAATACTTTGTTGCACAGTGATAACAATGTTACAGAAACAACTTGAAATTTAAAGATTACATAGCAGCTAACCAGAAGACAACTTCTGGGGTGTGTTAAAGATCTTGGTTCCTGCTCTGGACAGTTTTAAAGCACAGCCAGCCAAGAAAATTGCTGTTGAGCTAATAAAACAGCTCCAGAACTTTAATTATGAAGCTGAACTCAGTCTAGAAGAGGTTTTAAGATTACTGATTGTAACAGACCTCTACCAAAGAAGCTCTAGAACAGTTTAAAACAGGAATTAAGGCAAAGCTTCCTCCTTTAGATTTCTGTGGAACATAAAATGCTATGTATGTCTGGCATTTTAAAGAGGTTTAATCTTTAGCTTAATAGCAAGTGAAAGGCCTAAGCATTAATGGACACAAACAATAAAATAGGAAAGCATCACAATATTACTAGAATCTAGTAGGGTTGATTCTGCTTACTTCACACAAGACAGGCAACTGTTCTTTTACAGTTTTTTGCCAGGCTACAACTATATGATAAGGTGCTTTGTACTTGAAATATAAGTTTTCTTCTGCCTCTCCCTCTTACATCTGCTGTAAATTTGGGGAAGCGGGAGAAAAGAACTTAAAACAATTGACAACAAGAACAAGTTTCATACATGAATTAAAAAAGCTAGAAAATAAGTTAAACTTACACCACGATCAAGAGCGTAATTGGCATCTGTCACAAAGGTTACTGGTCTGGAGGGATCAAGAGCTTTAGTGTRAGCTATCACTGTCCTGTTTGCAAACAGTAAAACAAGAGTTCAACAACAGCAAGGAGAAAAAAACTTGGCTGAACRCTACCCCCTTTCCTCAAGCTCCCTGTCCTTCCACCTCCTCAGGCGCTTGGAGCTGCTTGTGATTTAACAGACAACGTTTTTAAAGCAAGTATTGCAGGTCACTGGGTGCTCAACGCCTTTAAAAYGTCTGCAATTCTAGCCATCCCCGTAGGAGTAAAAATACGACAATAAGAGCTTTATCCATCACAAAGTTGATTGCTATCCAAACTGAAAAAAGACAAAAGCAGAAATATAACCAAAGCAGCTTAATTTATTTGCTAGAGACAGTGTTTGAAAGTTGGGGAATGGGCTGAAAATTTGGAGGTAACAATATGAGAAGGGAATTGGAAGCTCCTGAACAGCTCTTAGGAAGCGTTCCTGCAAAACCACTAGGCCCCAGCCCTATCCACTGACAGGCCAGGCAATCACAAATTTGCTGCTTCTGAGAAACCTTAAAYGAGGGAGATGAGAGACAACAGGAGGGTCAAGTTCTATTTCTACCTGAAAATTGAAGTAGGATGGATGATTCTGGAGAATGAGAATTCAGAGTTAGCTCTTAATTCATCTACAGCTACCTAGGACAGTCTGCTACCCCCAGCTGATGGAGATGACTATTGGCTATCCAAAGCTTAAATCTCTTGATTTTAAAGAGCGCTGCAGGGACTTCAAGCAGTGGCTTTTAAATGTCACTAGCACCCTGCAGAACAAATAAGTAGCACCTAACTGCAAAACCTTATCTTCAGAGTTAAAAGCTAGGCTTTTTAACAACCTCACTGTAATTCTTGGACTTAACAGAATTTAGCACTCAATTTCCTTAGAACAAGCAGTTCCCATGAGGTCTGCTTTTTCTTGCTCCTGAACCCCAAAAGATGCTTACACCAGACTTGTGGTAGTTCTATAGAGCTTTACTGGTTCAGAAATAACCAGCTGAGACTATTGTGGGGTTCTAATCTCAAACTGTGTTCAGCATATGCAGCAGTTGCACTTTTTGTTTTTACCTGTGGATACTTTTTCAGGGATCCCAAAAGATGCCTGCCTTCTTTTTACTACTGCTTTGTGCTACCCCAAAGAAAGACACTACATCATCTGCAAAGATTCACATCTCAGCTCTGCGCACAAGCACGTGCACTTACTTGAAGTAATAAGCTGCTGGGGGCAGCTGCGAAGCCGGCTCGTTGGCCACTGACCACATCACGACTGAGGGCCTGTTCTTATCCCTGCGGACCAGCTCCTCCATCACAACAAGATGATGTTGCAGCGACTTGTTCCCGAAGCTCTCACTTAAAGTCAAAAGGAATGGAGACCAAGTCAGTAGGGCAGCACATGAGATCCACGCCCTTGGCCCACCTTTGTGGTAAGTCAAGAATCTGGGGTGCGTAGGCACAGCCAAGCCTTGTTGCGGGTGACACAAAACAAGGTGTCTGCCYGGTTCCTCCAAAGCCTGCTACACAGTTCAGGGCCATGGTTTGGTCTCGCTAAMCGAGTTTCATCAAACGAAGCCATGAACACATGGCAAAGCAACCTCTGATTGCCCAGTCAAGAGCAAAGTACTTCCACTGTCAGGCCAAGGCGAGCTCCAGGATGGGAGTGAGGGAGAGAGGAGGCCCTGGGGGGGACAAGGAAAGAAAGCATCTTCTGAAGCAGCTCACGGGAATTGCAAAAGGTGGCAAAGAGCCTTGGCAGCAAGTGCTTACGCAGTTTTGATCCCCACTCCGGGGCACTCATCGATCACCACAATGCCGTAGGCATCGCACAGATCCATGATCTCCTCGGCGTAGGGGTAGTGGCTGGTGCGGAAGGAATTTGCCCCCAGCCAGCGCAGCAGGTTGAAGTCCTTCACGACCAGGGGCCAGTCCAGTCCTTTGCCACGGACCTGGGAAAGGGAAGAAGGCAGTAGCATCCCATTGCCCCAACACAAGGTTGCAAAGCGCCGCGTTCGCGGCCACCTACGCGCCGAGACCCATGACGTCGGGGACATAAGGCGCCCCCCACGCACTTACATCCGCATCCTCATGCTTGTTGACCCCGTGGAAGTAGAAGGGCTTCCCGTTGATGAGGAACTGCGTGTTGGTGACGTGGACGGTGCGGATGCCGACCGGGAGCGTGTAGACGTCCTCCAGTGACGCCCCGTTCGCCTGCGCCTGCAGCTTCACCTGCGTCCCCCAAGGGCGACATGCGGATGGCGGCATTGGCCTTGGCGAGCCCGGAGGGCGCCCGGCCTCCCTCGGGCTGGCACCTAAGGGCTGCCCCCACCCCCTGGCCCTGCCTCGGCACACTTCCTCGGCTGCTTCAGCCACCTCGCCGCTTCTCCTCCCCGCACAGCTCCTTAGAGAAGGAGCAATAACGGATGCAGAAAGTAGAAATCCAAGCCGGGAAAGCAAAGGGTGAAGAACAAGGGGTGGACCCCCCTTCTGCGACCTGTTCATCCCAAGAGCTTCCCACCTCTCTTCACCTCTCTCCTCCAGGCCCTTTCATCCCCACTGGCAACCTCCTCTTCTGTCCTGCACCTTGATACCAGCCAACAACAAAAAAGTCATCTTCTCACAAGTGACAGGAACCTGAGCCTTTGGAAACCCACAGCAGGTGATCTGCCCTAATTTCCACATCTAACATCACCGTTCAACCTCGGCTCGCACAACAATTCTCCAGGCTTGTGCTACTGAAGCTGAACGCTTGTCTTGCACAGAGCTGGAAGAAAGCTCGCTGCATGGCAGTGTKTGAGAAAGAGATCAGCAGCGGGCTCCTCAGAGACCCTACTCTCAGCTTTTGCAATATTTCTTCTTGTCTCAGGCAATCCTTCTGCAAGACACGGATCAGGCYCTAAATGTGACAGGCAAGTACCTGCTAGAATGCATGCATGCGTGTACCCCGTGCATGACCCCCCTCCTTCTTCCCACGGACTGATCTTTGAGTTCAAAGCTTGATTTGATTATGGCACGATCAGCAATGCCATTCTGGTCAYGTGAACAGGATCCATGGGAGAGGGAGAGGAAGGAAGATGGGCCATATGGCAGTTCCTTAATCCTGTTAGGGCAATGAGAGCAAACGCACACAGAGGGAGAAACGTCATCGTTACCTCTAAAGAATAGCGGTATCCAGGGTTTTCATGCATCAGGTAAGGCCACCAAAGATTTGGATCCAGRACTTTTAACTCTCCAGCTGGCCCATCACCTGTAGCAACCACTTTCCCCTCTTGATCACGTAAGCTCAGGGACAAGGAATAGAGTGCGCTGCCGACTACTGATACCTGATACTGCACCAAGGCTAGTTCAAAAACAACAAAAGAGGGTCAGAAACTGGTATGAAGGGAAAACAAATACTTGCCAAGTCTTCACATAAGTGGCATTAAGAAGGGAGGAGAGGTACAGCAACAGCAGAGAGGCACAGCTTGATTGTATGAAGCATGATCTGCCTGTCTTCAGGTCCAGAAGTTTCCAGGAGGACTTGTATAMCACATTGTTCTGTAACTTTGAGATAATTCTGCTTTAAGTGGCAGGAAGACTGTCCCTAGTGGGAAATTCTAATTCCAGAAGCACTTGAATATCCTTTCACGTAACTGTAGTGTCTTTCAAATACTTACACTTTTTTCCCACTGCTTTGGAAATCTTTCTGTATTCTTAAAACTGCTGAGCTGTGCAATACAGCAGCTAAGGTTGAAGAGAATGCTGCTACAAAACAAATTCAATCTGACCGAAAAGTCCTCTGCAGGAAACTTTCTCTACTGCTCTTGTCATCTCCATTTTGGAGCCTGAGGTAGCTGCTGTAATTGTTCTGGACCTACCAACACTCTCTGATGAAGTAGTTGTCACAGTAATATCATCTATGTAGACAGAAGGAGTGGTGTAAAGCACRACCGGGCGATGGATTCCAGCATAGTTAAAGAAATCGAACTTGATGTTCTGTACAAAATAGTTCTTGGGATACCTGAGTAAGCAAGACAGGAGACATTATGTTCCGTTACACAAGAACTGAAGGCAGCACATGGATGCTAGCAATGTGCTGGTTAAAACAGTCTTCATAACAGGATGGATTTATCTTTTAGCAGTGCTATTGATGCTATGGTGATTACCAGGTAATGAACATCTAACATACTGAATAGGTCTGAGGGATCCTTCAGAGTAGCAGATAGCTGCAGTTCCTGTTGAATTCAAGTGTCTTAATCTGCCACTGACTCAGCTTGGTAAATCACCTAATTTCAGTTCCCCATGTATAAAACATGCTGTAATTCAGTGTAGATTTCTCATAATATTGAAGCTTAAACTCCTCCCTGCTTGACTGATGAACATAGTCATAAATACAACCCATGCTTTTGAAAATTACTCGGAGGCTCTTAAGAAACAGCAGCTGAATAAATTGCCGTTCTGCCATCCCTTCRATAACATCAGCAGTACCGCATTCTAGCGACTCACTTTGACATGTCATTCATGTACTGAATCGACCCCGGAGGCAGAGTATGAGGTGTCAGAGTGTTGTTGATCGCAACAGTGATGCGGCAGGGAATCCCTGGGCTGCCCTGGACAACACTGCTTATATCTGCTTCGAAAGGGAGGTGGCCTCCTTCGTGCTCTGCAACTTGGACTCCGTTGACCCACTGCAAGAGAAGAGGCCTGTGAGTCCACGCACAAAGGTTAGGTTTCCACAGAAAGCGTAGCAGGGAGAAGCAAAGGAACACAGCAAAGGGCAGTTTTGATTCCCAGTTACACTGAGCCACCCATGTTCAAGACTCTTAATTCTGAGGGCTCAATCCAGCAGCCCGTCCTTTACTGGGAGCTATGCCTGGGTCACACACAAGCATCACTGTGAGAAACTAAGTGTTTTGGGCAGGTCAGTACCTTGTTCCCTCCAGGCCTGTAACAACAAAATGTTTTAGTTACTAGTCCTGATACTGGAATATCACAGAAGAGAGACCCAGGAAACATGGTCAAGCTCTTGTCCCAAATTCTCTTCACTTCAGGACAAGGTCCATTCCTCCTTTCCAGGCAGCTGCAGCTGGCAGTGGCCAGCAGGAAAATGGCTGAGAGTTAAGAAAACAGCAACCTGATATAAAAACATGAGCAAAGCCATGTTTGCTGAACAGGCCATGGGATAGACTTCGGTGCGGTATGATGCTGGAAATGTCTGCGCTACTGCTTGTGCAACCTACCACAATGGAGTAGTAATGGGCACTACCAAAGCGGAGCACCACTCTGGTGTTGAGATCATCCTGAAGCCAACGGCGAGGAAGCAGCACCTCCTTCTCATACCAAACCCAGCCAATGTAGTTCTCCAAGTTTGGGTCTTGGGTGATATCGTTGAAGCTGGCAGGCACTGGCATGTCGATCACAGGACCAGTCTGATGAGAATTGCACAGAAAGGGAGGAAACAGGTAATTTTAAGATGTTAAGTTTGACAGAAGTTTTACTGACTTGGCTGCCCCACCTACACTTCTGGACATATCTCCTTCCACTTGACTCAGCCTTACAAATCAAAGTGTCCTTTGCAAACTGGAAGTCCCTAGAAACACCTGGTCACAAACTGGCATATTCTGTCACAGGTCCTATATAATACCAGGCCTGGGCTGAGAATATGCTTTCCCCTATCAGATGAAGCTGCTAATATCTTTTTTCCCTCTCCTGGTTTACAATAAGGAAATGCTTTAGTTAATAGCTTTGGTGCTGCAGAACTTGAGAGCTGGAAAAAAACGTGGCCAGGTCATTGTTCAGTCTGAAACTACTCACAAAATGTAGTTTCTCTTGCACAGCTCTAGCTGCTTAGAGTGTAACGCTCGTGTTGCTGTGTCAGTTCACTGGCATGGGGTGCTGCTTGTCAGTCATAGTTGTCGGAGAGTGGTGGCAAGAGTCTGGGGATATTCTGGGCCAGATCCCCCCATATGGTCTGTGGAGGCTGCGTGCATCTATTTACACAGGATGGCTCTGGTTTCCTTACTCCCTGAAAGCAGCATAGATTTCCTGCTTTTTTTTTTTTTTTCCACTGCTTTCCAACAGTGTCAATTCAGTTATTTTTTTAATAGGATTATATGCCAGCAGCATTGTAATTTATTACAACATTTTGGTCACCCCATGCTATTGCAAAATCTAGCCGTTAATTTTTAGCACCTGCAGTGCTTGTGATGTTCCACAAACGAACACTGCAGCAGTTTGCATCTGGARCACTTCCCCTTTCTTAAGCAAATCTTTCCGTGAACAGCGGAACTAGGAAAGTCTGGGTGTCCCGGGATGAGCATCACACGCGTGGCTGACTCAGCACTGAACTGTACTGACAGCGCGGGGAGAATTCAGCTCCTTTATTAGGCATCAGAAAATCCTAAAAGCAAAAAAATGGTGGAGTGGATTTTCTAGCATCTAATACTGGATGCCCATAACACGGGTCTCCTTTGAGGAGATTCCCCGATGTCTAGAGCAGGTTGAGCTTACGCTTCTCGGCCCTCCCTTTGGCGGGGGCAGGTCTAGGATCCCTCTCCTCTGTCTGCTCTCACATCTATTTCCAGAGATTTTCTAGCAGCTTTGTGTCTTGGCGCTCTTGTCACCTTCCACAACGCGGCAAAATCGGCCCAGCAGCTAGAAGAGAAGCGACGCACAGGCAGCGCACCTTGCTTTCAGGTAACGGGCTGAGCCGAGCAGCGCCTAACCCACGGGCGCTCTCGAGGCCCGGCCTCCCTCCCTGCCCCCCGCCCCCGCGCGGAGCGTCGCGGGCCGCCGCTGCCGCCGCAGCTCCTGCGAGTCTCTGGCCCGCCCGGGCCGCCGCAGCGCCGCGGATCTCCCCGCCCAGCCGCGCTGCCCGCGCCCCTACCTGCCGCAGCGGCTGGCGGTACCAGCGCTGCGCGAAGCCGGCCGCCCTCCCCGCCGAGAAGTCGGCGCGGAAGCTCCAGAGGCCGCCGAGCTCCTTCAGCTCGCGGGACGGCGTCTCCCGCGGGTAGAGCATGCCGCCCGCCGCCGCC
>NW_028185162.1:3179122-3183421 GCF_003343005.1 Rhea americana
CACTCCCGCCGCCATCTTGGCTGTGGGCAGAGCCGCGCCGGCGGGAGGCGCGACCACTCCCGCCGCCATCTTGGCTGTGGGCAGAGCCGCGCCGGGGCAGGCAGGCGGGGCCGACTCTGCGCTGCGAAACCGCGTGGACTTCGCTTTTCTACTTAAACTGCATGTCAGGAATGGGGTAGGGACAGAGGAGTGTGTCATGCGACCCACGAGAGCGAGGGAGGAAGTGTCCTCCGACGGATTTTAGTGTTGCAGCCTGTTTACTTGCAGCCTGTGTTTCTCTGGCTGAACAACCAGCAGCCTCCACAAATGCGATGAGCAACCGTCACCGCTTAGGTTTCTAACTCAGTTAAAGAGCTCAGTTTATTGCAGAAGACTAAATATGAAAGACTTCATGACAGAATATCAGCAGTAGGGATGGGTGGGAAGTAACAGTGATTATGAACTACTCCTTAATTAGGAGATGAGGATGTGACGATCTGCAGAGACTGCCTTCCTGCCACTGCCAGCGCCCGGCAGTGCCAAATGCGGGACCCTTGCTGCTGAGAGGAAGAGGACATCTAATTCGCGGAGGCCTACAGAGGTACTGAGCAGCAGCTAAAGGTATAAACAGAAGGTTTGTGACAGGGAGCAAAACAGTCATGAGTTGCAGATGAGGAGAGTCCTTCTCCCCACCCTGTTGGTGTTCGGTAATGGTGTCATCTGCCCCCCCCACCTATTCAAACAAAAGTGATTTCCCTGCCATAGCTAAACTTATCTGGACAGTGATACAAGTGCTAAAACAGAGAAACATTGCAATAAGCAAGAGAGAACTCATTCTTCTGATAAGGCTTTCCCTGGTCTTTTTGTTCTGATTTTACTTTTTGTAAGGAGAGGAGGGAAGATGGTAAATGATTTGTTAGAGGCAGCCAGCCATTCCAGGCTTCTTTTCAAGTGCTCTGCCCTCAGCTAGCTTGGAGGTGGAGCAAGCCTGAGTCACCCAGAGGAAGGAGCTTGGCCAGAGACCACACAACCCSTGTGCTTTGTGTAAGCCAGAGCCATGGGTGGTTTTGTGATGGTCTGGGATCACCTACTGGCCGCCTCCTGCCTCAGGCTAAGCAAATTCAGTGAGGAGACTTCTTCTGGCCACTTGATCGCTCTTCCCAGAAGGCAAGCGCACTGGCAGCGTGGGAAGCAGAACCCGGGCAGTGACAGCTGGAGCTGTGGCATGTGTGGCAGGTGCAGTCCCAGGAGTCTCGCTTTGTGCRCGCACACAGAYGTCCCTCAGGCTGCCCTGTGCGGCCTGCTCTGGCACTGCTGGGTCCARGTCCGTGCTGCATCCACCCCCCGGAGACACATTTCCAGATCTGTTGGTGTGGACAGACACTCTTGCTGCTCTGTGACTACCAGCCCCCRTAGAGCTTGACATCCCATAAAAGAGCTCCCCTGCCAGGGAGGAGAGGGCCCTAASCATTTTGCACCAGGGAACCCTTCCRCAGCCTCCTGAGGGCTGAAGAGGCCCAGCTCAGTCCTGCCCCGAGAAGGAACACGCAAGACAGGAGTTTCAGTGAACTACAATACACCACTGTGTTTATTAACTCCAGATCAGTGCGATAAGCACAAAGCTGCATACACGGGATATCTCCCCACACTCTAAGCTTGTTCCTTCAGCTTCTTCAGCAGCTCCCTCAGCTGCTCAATCTGGGCAGTCACGCTGCTCTTGGCAGTGCCTCCCGCGGCCGTGTACTGCTCCACGCTGTTGACGAAGCTGAAGACCTGGGACACGTCGCTGCCAAACAGGGGGCTGGGGAGGCAAAGAGAAGAGGAGTGAGTAGAGAGCGATGGGTGCCGTTTGCTGGCTTCAGCTGCTCACTGCCTGCAGGGAGGGAGAGGGAGAGGAGCCTGAGCCTTCTTCCCAGGGGAAGGGCCTTGTGTGGTCCTGGTTCCGCACTGCTAGTGCCTGGCAGCGGGAGCTGGTGMCAGAGCAGAGGATTTGCTTYAGGCAAAGCAATGAAAYAAGGAGCTGGACTCCTCTGGAGGGCTGGTGCCRCAGGTTAAGGCATGAGTCTCTTCCAGTCCTCCCYCCCCAACACCCACTACTTGCTGCCCCTGCCCTACTTGCTCTGAGTGGTASTGGTGTTGTCTCCTTGTCAACTCCTGATATTCAGGCATGGAGGATTCTGCCCTGCCCAAGCTGTTCCCTGAAGGGCACCACAAGGGAGCCCTTAGTGAGGCARGTTGATACCTACCTTTTGAAGGGAGTTAAGACAAATAATAATAATACAGACCTGATGCTCTTCAGGTCTTCCAGGCTGAGATTATTGATGGTGATGCCCTTAGTCTCAGCAAGGTGGATAGCCTTCCCAGAGGCAACATGGGCTTGTCTGAATGGCAACTGCAACAAGAAACAAAGGCAACAGTCAATGACCAGGCAGCTGGATTGCAGACTCAGACGCAGAGATGGATGTGCTGTCTTTTTTTGCTTGGTTGCTTTGTTTGCTTTTGAGTTAAGGCAATGTAGTCTGACTCCGGGTTTTCTGGGGTGTCAAAAGGGGAGGCATTAAGAGGTAGAACTCCACCTGTAAATTACTATCAAGTCCACCCGGCAGCAGTTCCACTACTTGGGATACATGTAAAGAATGGGTTTCCAGCTCTCGTGTTTGTTCACCCAGACTGATCCTCACCTGGGGACAGAACAGAAGGCCTCATCTCAGGCCCTCGCTGAGCACTGTTGTGGGTCTACAGAAATCACAGCTCAGAGTCTCCCTCTGATACTCACTCCTTTACGAACCAAGTAGAGAGCCAGGTCAGTGGACAGCATTTCAGGGGTCAAAGCTTTCTCCATATTCTCCTTGTTGATCTGCAGAGAGGAGGGTCACAGAGAGGCATCACTATCAGCTCCTGCTTGGGGACACACTGGCTGTAACAGTGAGGACATTTCATCTAGGAGGGACCTGGCTCTGCAAGGCCCTCTGCCCCACGTGACCTCAGAGCATGGTGGATCTGAGCAGCTGGCAAAGGGGCTGCAGTGAGCCCCTAGATGAGTGCAAGATGGTGGAATTTTCATTTTAGGGCCAGGCTAGGGCTCACTTTCCTGTGTCAGTCCATCCTTGTGGATGCGAGCAGGAGCAGAGTGTGCTCAGCAATGAGAGGTCAAGGCTTACCTGGAGGGTCGAAATGACTCCAGTGGCAATCTGGAGCACAGCAGTCAGGGTATCCACCACATCAAAGACAGCCTCCTTGTCCTCCTGTGCAATAACATGGATGGAGTTGCAGTAAGTCAACCTGAAGCAGCCAAAACGCCCAGCAGCCTGAGCAGCATGGCCAGCAGGGCAGGCACTGACATCTGAGGGGCTCCCCTGAGGGCTGCAGGGTGAACTGGGGCGTGCAGTGCAACCTGCTCCCCCTTTTTAGWGTCCTGCACCCCAGCAGGCCCTGCGCATGGAAAGCTAAGGCAAGAACTAAGGCTTGCAGATCAGAAGACAGTTGTGTCATTTCAGAGAAATGGAGCAAGAGCAAATATTTGTTTTACCTGCAGATCCTTGTTGTAGGTGCTTGGAAGTCCTTTGAGAATCATGAGAACAGAGGCACACTGTGGGGAAGAACAGGTAAAGCACTTAGCTGTAGGAAGAGATGCATGTTGCCCTAGCAGAGATYCAGAGSCAAGACAGGACACATTTCTTTACACAGAGCCTTGAAGAAAAACTCCTCAAAGTAGGACATTCTCTCCCATTTAGAGCTTTACTAACCCCTCTCTGGGCAGTCCCCCCATTCTACTTCTTTCTTTAGTAGACTCACCCGTCCAAAGACTCGTCCAGCTTTGCCACGGATCAGTTCCAGACTATCCGGGTTCTTCTTCTGAGGCATCAGRCTGCTCCCAGTGCTAAAAACAAATGTATTTGGAGTTTTATGGTGAGCAAGGCATCCTGCCACCTGCAGGGATCACGCGAAGAAAGGCCATGCAATGGGCCCAGCCCACTACGGGCAAAATGTGGGTCTTTCTGAACTAGACACTGGTCTGGGGTGTAGAACAGCAATATGCTGAGTTTCTCGTATTTCCCAGAGCTGAGCCTTCATTTTTAGAGTCTTGTGTGGAGGGTTTGGTTGTGGCACCCGGAAGAACAGGAAGGGTGTTGGGTTTGCAAATCATGAGTATTCAAGGAAAGGCTTTGGCAGGAATTCCCAGCAGAGGAGGAAGTTCTCTCTGCTTACTGTGGTAYAGCCYGATTCTCCAGCAATTGCTGGGGGAGATTTCAGCAAGTTACTGGAATCAGTAAAAATCAGTCATTGAAGAGGAATGGCGACCTTTAAGGATACCTTTAC
>NW_028185163.1:0-5732 GCF_003343005.1 Rhea americana
ATTCAGACCTCTCTCCAAAACCTCAGCTAGCTGAGAATCTGCAGAAGCCTCCCTCCAGCCATATCTGCAACTAGAGAAGAGATTTCCTTCACTTATGTATTCAGATATATGGCTTTGGAGTCACAAAAGTGATCACCGGAGTGCAAAGAGAAATTACGTAACATCACAAGCTGCTTCATTCAGGGAAAAAAAAGTATTAACTACTTGCCTGTAGCGTTCTGCAGAGAGGTCAAGACCTCATCCAGATGAAAGGCTGCGAAAGCTTCACCTACAGGCACATCTACAATCAGAGAGGAGATTTGTTTTGCTTCTCTGTCATGACAGACGTCTTTTGAGCTACCATCCAGATTACAACAGGGAAAAAGATGTTTATTTAAAAAATCCTGTCCCTGGTAGCAAATAAAAACTGACTCCTTACCCCTGGGGTCCTCCAGACGCTCCCAAACCTTGTCCAGCTGAGCAGCCACATGTGCAGCATCCACAGGTACATCTGTAAGCCCCGAGGCACTGCCAGAGGCTGCTGGAGGGCTGCAGCAGAGCCAGCGACAGCCATACCCGTCTATGGCACAGCTCGGGGCAGCAGCAGGTTTGCAGGCAAAGCCAGTGCCGGGCTTGGCCAAGCTTTCCTCTTCCAGCCTCTTCAGGCTGTCTCCTGCCCCACCAGGTCCCCAAAAGGCCCCGTGGGCCACATGTCCCCTCGTGCCCCGCACCTCCACACTACCTTCCCACCGCCTGCCTGCTGCAGGGGCCTGTATTGGCTCCGGCACCAGCCCCAGCACCAGCACCAGTGGTGTTGCCAGCCAGGTCAGTGGTGCTGCTGTCTCTGTGCTGTYTGTCCACCCTACCTGGGCCCAGTGCTCCCTGCGGTGCAGCCTGGGCATCCCGGGCACACAGAGACCCTTTCAAAGCTGAGAGAGTGCAGCCTTGCAAGGACATAGGCTAAAACGTTCAGCTCCCACAGACTCAATCTGTGAGGGCCCCACGCACTTCTGTGGGCAGAGCTCTGGAAAGAAATCCCTCCCTTGACCATTGCATGCGGCCTGTAGTACATCTCCCCCTCAACTCCCCTCCACTAAGCATAGGAGCTGGAGCGGGGGGATACTGTTGTTGAAGACCAAGGCAAAGAAGGCACCGAGGACCTCACCTTTACCTGCTTCTGCTCTCTCTCTCCTACTACTCATGCAGTGACAGAAGATTTTCTTATTGCCCTTGACACCCCTTGCAAGGCTCAGCTCCAGATGAGCTTTCTCTTTCCTAAGGCCATGCCCACGTGCTTGGGCAACGCTTCTAAACTCTTTCTCTGTAGCCTTGTCCCTTCTCCCTGCTTCTGTCTCCCACRTGCTGCCTTTTTGCCTTCTAACTGCATCAGGAATTTGCTGTTTAGCAGCAGTAGTCTCTTGCTGTGCCCTTTCTCCTGAGCACGGGGCTGCACTCTTCTGGCACTTGGAGGCAACTGCTTTTAAAGGTTTGCCAGCTTCCCTGCTCTCCTTCCCCCTTCAGAGCTGCCTCCCATGACATGCCCCCTACCAGCTGCCTCAAGGAGGTGAAGTCTGCTGTCTCAAAGGCCGCATCTGTCCATTTGATACTGTCCTTCCCCACTGCCCTCAGCATCTTGAACCTCCAGGACTGCATGGCAACTACAGGCAACAGTACCTGCCCACCAGCACCCTGGGCTGCATTAGGAGGGCAGTCACCTCCAGGTGATTCTTCTCCTCTCCTCAGACCCAGTGAGGCCACACCTGGACTACTGTGTGCAGTTCTGCCCTCCCCAGTACAGGAGAGACATGGCCATACTGCAGCAAGTCCAGCAAAGGGCCATGGAGATGATTACGGGACTGCAGCATCATATGCGGAAAGGCTGAGCGAGCTGGGTGTGGTCAGCATGGAGAAAAGAAGTCTCGGGGGGGAATCTGATCAATGTGTGTCAATAGCCAACGGGAGGGAGAACAGCGGATGGAGGCCGACTCTTCACCCTGGGGCCCAGTGACAGGACAAGAGGCAATGGGCACAAACTGGCATCTAGGAAATTCTCTTKAAACACAAGGGACAGGTTTTTCACTCAGAGGGGGTGGTCAAAAACTGCCTAGGTCACCCAGAGAGGCTGTGGGGTCTCTGCTGTTGGAGATATTGAAAACCTGACTGAACGCGACCCCAAGCAACCTGCTCTAGCTGACCCCCACCCTCTGCCGTTCCGTGGTTCCTTGACCCCAAGGTTGTTGATATTCAAATCTCAGAACAAGCCTGAGTTCTCCCAGGCAGAGAGGACGCCACGCARCAAGCTAGAAAGCTTCCTGGTCTTCAGAAGTATACAGACAGTGTATTAAGAGAGAGCAAACAGGTAAATCTTCCTTTAAAAAGCAGAATCACCCAGAACACACTGAGATCAAGGGCAGGTCCTTGCCACCTCCCTTTGCTCTGCAGGAAGCATGTCTGCTTGCCCTTAGATTGCTCTCGGTAGTTCTGCGTATCCCGCTCCACTTTCACGCCTCAGCTATACGTTACCTGACACTCCCCCCACCCCCTGCCCCTGCCCCCTGCACAGGCAGCTCTGTCTGGTGAATGCTTCCCTTCCTCCTTCAGAAATGCTGGGCAATTCCACAGATTTCATCCCTTATTTCTGCCTCTCCTCATGTTTCCTCTGACGACTTCTCTGAATTCCGGATCGGTTGGGGCCTTATTTACACGGTTTGAGTTACCAAGCCACAGGTTGGATTTTCTCCTAACTGCAGCCTGTTCCCTTCACAGCCACACGCACATACACACAGGGCCCTCCAGTCTGACAGCACCCCGGAGAGAGTGCACCTGAACCCTTGGAGGAGCCGAGACGCACCTGCGTTCCCCACGYGCACTGCCCCCAGCAGAGAAGCCCATGGAGGTGGGTGCCACCCACTCTCACTGAGCAGCCCACAACTGACAGGACACGCAGAGCGACGGGGCTTGCTCTTATCGTGCTGAGAGAGGCCACCACACTGCCGCCTGCCACCAAAGCCCCCGCCCTGCCCACTGTGAAGACACTGTCAGCTTGGGGAAGTTGCAAGGTCGGCGAGGCCCCTGTTCTCTCTGTAAGTTCATCACCTCTTCACCCTGCCTTTAAAAGAACAGGGTCAGAGCTGCCAGGGACAGGGGGTGTTGCTGAATTCTTCTGCCTTTGGCTGGATGGCAGCGCTGAGGGGCCCTCTCTCTGCCCAAAGAAATAACATTGCTCCCTGACAGAGAACTCACGTGTCTGGGCCTGAACCTTCAACCAGACAGCTCAGGAAGCACCCTGAAATCTGTGGAAAAGTGTGAAGATCCAGGAAGGCTTGCCAAAGGTGTCCAAGCCCTGGCACAATGTCCTTTCCCAAAGGAACACCGGTCCTGTGGTCAGGGCATCCTCTCTGTGCAGCTCAGARCACCCTTGTGATGGCACCTCTGAGCTTCTGGGGCTGCTCTGCTCTCAGTGCAGCTCCCCAGGGGCAGAGTCCTGCCCAGCTTAGCTCACCCCCAGGCTGCTGATGAGCATCTGTGAAAGACCCTGCAGTAGCTCCGCTCATGCATGCCTCTCTCATGGGGGTTGGGATGTTTTGGGGCTAGCAGTAGCCCAAGGTGCTCAATTCCAAAGGTGCCTTCTGTCTTTCCCATACTCCCACTGGGATAACTGAGCTGACGACGATGCTGTGCATCTATGGCCAGTGCTCTGTGGGCACCAAGGGGCTGCAGGGGTCTCTGGAAACACTCAGGCACCTCGCTGCCTCTTCCTCAGTGTCCACCAGCAGCTCTGAGCTGCACCTGGCAATGTCCYGCAGGCTAGGCTAGGCAAGGAAGGGGTGATGGAGAGTGGGCTTTSGGGAAGTGCTGAGTCCCAAGCAGCACAGGAATGCTTTTGAAGAGGAGAAGCAGAAAGGGTTGCGCTGAGGCTGGGTACCCAAGAATGGCAAGGTTGCCTGTCGTCCCCAGGCACAGTATGTTGGTTCCCGAGGCATCTGGCTGCTCCCAGTTCATCAAGGAAGAGTTGCTCTGAGGCATGACTGAATGCAYGTGCCCACAGCCTCCCGTGTTCGGCTGATGAAAGTGGTATTGGTGCAAACGGTGCCTCTCCTCTTTCTGAGGAAGGAGGCAGAGAGCTTCTGCACATCCTAGGCAGTTCCTGAGCCTGAACATTTTTCAACGCCTTTCCTTGCTCTCTTCCTTAGTTGGCAGGAGCTTGACCCACAACACCTCCCTTTTTGAGGGCACCCAGGCCTTCCAGGTTATTAGCCCACCAGTGCCCACATTTTTTTGTCTCAGTCCCAAAGGTGCCTCCTCTGGGTTTCAGTGCCAATGGTTCTTCTGCACCCCTGCCTGCACCGTAGTCCAGCCCCCACATCACCCTCACAGTCTTCCTGACAAAGGGAATAATCTTGGCCTCTCTTTCTTCAGCAGAGCACAGCAGCAGCAGTTGAGGCACCTGCCATGGATGTTAGTTCCTCATCCTCAGCTCTCCCCAGCCCTSTGCAGCACACCACACCAACAYCGGCAGCTCCACACGCTACGTGTCCCATCTGTCTGGACACCTTAGACGACATTGCCTACATGAAACCCTGCTTCCATAAGTTCTACTTTGGTTGTGTGCTCCGCTGGTCAAAAACAAAGGCCGAATGCCCCCTCTGCAAGCGGGTTTTCCAGTCTATTCTGCACTCAGTGGTGGAAGAAGATGACTACCAGGAGTATGTCGTGAGGCCTCCCAAAGACAGCTCTGGTGCCAGGCGGCCGCGACAGAGAGCTCCTCAGCACCCTGCCACCAGAAGACACCGTCGCCCTGCACCTCACCTGCAGCAGCGTTCACCTCCTCAGATGCCATCCTCTGCCCAGGATGGCAGCAGCCTGGAGGGGCCTCCAAGCCACAGCAGGCAGAGGCAGAGAGCCAGAGGGCTGCGGGAGCCGAGCCAGGGGCTGTCCCCGCACAAGCAGGCCAGTGCTGAGAGCAGACCTCAGAGACATGTGCCAGYGACAGAGGAGGAGATGCTGAACTTCCGCCGCACTCTGTACCACACAGGGATGTGCGTGCAAAGGGTTCCCCATGGCGGCCACCCCCAAGACATCTCAGCAGAGTTCTCCCGCAATCTGGACAGCATTCAGAGGCTGCTGCCCTGGCTCCAGCGTGAACTGAGAGTCCTCTTTGGAGTCCACCAGTCACTGATAACCATCACGGAGCTCATCGTCCTGACAAACCTCAGGAGGTATGACCTGGACAGTCAGGCCTTTGCTGATGACTTAGAGCTGCTGCTGCTGAGTCGCACCAGGCATTTCGTCCACGAGCTCATCAGCTTTGCCCAGTGCTCATGCACCATGGAGACCTACGACCAGCAGGCCATATATGACTGCCACTCTCACAGCCAGCACGAAGGAGGCCCCTCAGCATCATTAAGCCCAGCAGCTGCTGCAGGTACAGCCACAACTCCAGGGCCAGCCCAGAGTCCATCCCCAGCTGGCAGCCCTGGCTATACGCTTCCTGTCACCTTATATGTCGGCCCCTGTGACATTGCCACAGCCACACAATCTCCCCAACATCTACAGACAAACTCTGACAACAGGGCAGCTCAAGCAGGAGGAGAAGCCCAGAGACAGTTGCYRGCTCCTGCCARCCCCCAGGACAGTGACTCCTCVTCAGACAGCTGTGTCCTTGTGGGATATTGGAAGCCCTCGGCAGAGAGAAGCCCTGAATGCATTGTGCTCTCCTCAGACTCGGAGCACTCAGCCCCAGCAGAGGAAGG
>NW_028185164.1:0-1548 GCF_003343005.1 Rhea americana
GGCTCCGCAACTCCTTGGAGTATTTTTGTAAAAGAATGAGTCGGCTTCCCGGTCTCTGGGATTTTTAACACAGCTTGTAAGGCTAGAGACGCAGACTGCCTTAAAATCTGCGGATCTAAACGGGCTTGAAGCCACGGGTCCTCTAGAGGCGCTTGTCCCAAAGCTGTGGCGAATCGCCGACGGGTCTATCTAAGTTTTCTGAAGAAGCAGTATAATATAAATCTCGCCACTTTTGTTCCCATAAAAACTTCTATGTCAGGGTTAGAATCATTGCTGCCAGTTGACAGAGACCATACGGTGTTAAGAGCTGGCCCGTCAGAACAGAGCTAAGGTGGCGTTATCAATGCCACATTGAGTCCGAACCCAACTGATGTTTCCTAAGAGTTTTTGAACGTCATTCAGAGTACATATGTCCACAGTTATCGATATTAGTTGTGGCCGAATTGTTTGTTGCAGGATCTTCCAGCCAAGATGTTTGCAAGGTGGCTCCGTTTGCACTTTCTCGGGTGCTATTTGAAGACCTGCAGTTTGTAAGTTGGCGGTCAGTACTTCCAACGCTTTTATGCTATTTGCTTTAGGTTCACCGGCTATTAAAAAATCATCTGTATAATGATACAGGTAAAGCTGTGGAAACTGCTGTCGTACTGGTTGAATAGCGCGGGCCACATCAGACTGACACGTGGTTGGGGAGTTCTTCATGCCTTGAGGCAGCACTGCCCAGTGGTATCTATCCATAGGCTCCTGCCTGTTGACCTTTGGCACCGAAAAGGCAAAGCGAGGTGCGTTGTCAGGGTGTAGTGGTATAGTAAAGAAACAGTCCTTTAGGTCGATAATTACTACATCCCAATTTGCCAGAATCATTGTGGGCGAAGGCAGACCAGGCTGCAATGGTCCCATATCTTCGATTACTGCATCTATCTGTCGTAAATCATGCAATAAACACCATTTTCCACTTTTCTTTTTAATAACGAATACGGGGGAATTCCAAGGACTGTTTGTAGGGACAATACGTCCCTGCTGTAGCTGTTCTTGAACCAGGACTTGCAGAGTGGCGACCTTCTCTCCCGTGAGCGGCCATTGATCGACCCAAACTGGGTCATTGGTTTTCCAGGTTAATTGAAGCGTTGGTCGCCCTTCAATGGCCTCTAGTGAAAATTTTCTGGGGAGGAAATAGCAAGTCGACACTGCCCTAACACATCACTTCCCAGGAGGCTAATAGGGATATTGGTGATGTAGGGGCGCACGGTGCATAATGTACCCTCTTTTGTCCGAATGGTAAGAATCGAGGCACTTTGCAAGGTGTTAGACAATCCGCCAACCCCTACCAGGCCCCCGGACGGTGTAACTGTGGGCCAAGTAGCTGGCCAATCCGACGAGGAAATGACGGTCACATCTGCTCCTGTATCTATAAGCATGGTACATTTGATGTGTAACGGGCGATGCTGTGTATTATGCACTGTGATAGAAAGCGTTGGTCGCTGCTGTGCAATGTCAGTGGCCCAAAACACAGCTGTGGCTCCTGTGGAGCCAAACCCAGCAGATCCGCTT
>NW_028185164.1:3593-5735 GCF_003343005.1 Rhea americana
GCCTTAAAGGGCCATTACTGGGTGTGTGGTCAGTATGCATATAAAATATTACCAGCAAATTGGTCAGGTACCTGTTATGTTGGGATAATCCGTCCGTTGTTCTTCTTACTCCCTGGACTGGTGGGTGGAGAGTTGGGAGTAAGGCTCTATGAAGACCTGGGAAGATCAAAATGGTCACTTGATCAATCCATAACGGCTGGGGGTGACCAGACTGGGGTGAACATGAATGGCCCCCAGAGCGGATTATACAACATTACGGGCCAGCTACCTGTAATCCTAATGAACCTATAAGTGGGTCTGGAGCACCCATTTATAATTTAAATCGGATTATTCGATTACAGGCCGTCTTAGAAATCATTACCAATCGAGTGGCAAAAGCCCTTGACCTATTGGCTGACCAGGCCACTCAAATGCGAACTGCAGTATTAGAGCACCGCATGGTTCTTGACTCTCCGTTAGCTGAAGAAGGGGGAGTGTGCGGGAAATTGAATGGGTCTAACTGTTGTCTTAAGCTTGATAATAACGGATAGGTAGTGAAGGAAGCCACTACTGCAGTCTGAAAACTTGCACGTGTTCCAGTGCAGACTTGGAAAGGACGGAATCTTGAGTTTGATTTATGGTCTTGGCTTCCAGGACCTAAGTTACTGTTTCATTTCCTATGTTGTCATGTTAACGACACTTCCTCGTTTAATACCCTGTATAGTTAAATTTCTTCAGAAAACAGTACAGGAGACATTAAGGTCTATGAAAGTGGTCACAATCACCACTGGACAAGAGCAGAAAATATTATTACTAACACAGGATCCAGCCCTTGAAATTAAAGTTGTCTAGTAAGATTTATGGAATATGAAAATGCAAAAACAACAATAAAAGTAAGGGGAAGAAAAGGAGGGGGCATTTGTCAGGAGTAAGAGTGTAAGTTGGGTTTTTTGSATTTGATCATAAAYGAAGCCTATCTCTGTTCAATATAAGTAGTGAACAGGCTAGTTCTATGGCACACATCCCCCCTCCCCTTCAGTCAGAYGGTCCTAGACTGAGTTGCTTGTCTCCGTAAGCGAGAGGACACTGTTTCCACAAACCTRGCTGAATCTCCTATTGCTGTAGCTTAGGGGCTGGTGATGGTATGTGCAGATACAAGCCTGGAGTCTAGTAAGGACCGATAAGCAAGAACCAGGAAGGAGAGGTGGCAGAAGGGATGGGATGCGGCAGCAGCACTGGAAGATCAGAGCAGCACAGCACTGTAGGGGTCAGCTTCTGCTCCCAGTTAGCTTCTTACAGGTCCTCTGTCACGCCACACCTGTTCTCTGCTCGGGATACCCTCCTCTCCTTCCTTCCCACTGTTTCTCTGCTTTTCTTCTCTGCTTTTTTTCTCAGTTTAGTCTGCATTCTGCCTTACCAGCTCCCCCCTCATTTTTGTACCTCTCCCCCCAGCCTCTCCTTTATGGACCAGCAATCAAATAAGGTTACTGTAGAACTGTCACAATTCAATACATCAGCAGAGGTTTAAAATAAGACGAGTTTCTTAATCTACAYGCTAATTAGAGAGAAGCACGGTAGAAAAAAATAGATGAAACACATTCAGTAGTCTGCTTTATCACTGACTGCAGAGAAGGTGCATGTTTCCTTCAGCCTTGGACTTCAGCTGAAGTGCTCAACAGTGCAAAACCTGCGCAAAGTCCTTCTACTACCACTTGCTTTTTCAGCACGTAACGTAATGTTATGTTATGCTTACAGCTTCTACAGTGCAATGTCCTATATTGAAGAACCAGGTTTGGGTTTTGTTTTTGTTCTTTTTTAATATTACAACGTTCTTGCTTACGCACTTCAGTTCTATCTTGGTAATGAAACAACAACTTTCTTGCTTAATTGTCACTTAAAATCCCTATCAATTTTGATATAAACTATATTCTCAAAAGGGTGGCGATAATTTTAGAAGACTGACTGAAAGTTGTTCGATCAAATGAGTGGGATGGATTCCCAGGTTTTTTTTACCTCATGGTTACACTTATTTGCAGAAGCAGGTATTTTTCTTGGCTTTGCAATAATCTCAAAACACTGTGGTCCCAGCAGATTTTTGCTTTGCCATTTTCAAACGATAATGTGTCAAAACCCTCCTGGGTCTGTCCTGCTCAGTTAGTTCCG
>NW_028185165.1:0-2910 GCF_003343005.1 Rhea americana
AGTATCCCCCAGTTTGGCACAGGGACCCTCATTTACCCCCCCCCAGCCTCACCCTGGGATCTCCCAGTATCCCCCAGTTTGGCACAGGGACCCTCATTTACCCCCCCAGCCTCACCCTGGGATCTCCCAGTATCCTCCAGTTTGGCACAAGACCCCTTTACCCCCTCTAGTCTAGCACAGGGACCCCCCTGCATCACCCACCCTGCACAGGACACCCCCCCCCAGTATGCCCCAGTTTGGCACAGGGACACCCCGCCATGCCCCTCAGCCAGGCACGGGACCCCCCCCGGCCCGGTGCCCGCTGACGCCGCGGCTGCGCAGGCCTGACGGAGGAGGACAGCATCTACGTGTTCAAGGAGGACGAGGTGATCGAGTACGACGGGGAGCTGGCAGCGGACACCCTGGTGGAGTTCCTGCTGGACGTGAGCGCGCCCGCCGCCGAGCGAGGGGTCCCCGGCGTCCGGGAACCCGCTCCCTGGGACCCCCTGCCCGGAGCTGGGGGGGGGGGCGAGGGGAGGGCCCAAGTGTCCCCGATGCCACCCCCACTCCAACCGCTGCACCCCACTGCTGGAGAACCCAGGAGTCCGGGTCCCCAAATCGCCCGTCCCACCCACTCCCCCTGCCTTGGGCTGCTGGAAGGACCTAGGTGTCCTGCCTCCCCCCATCCCACCCCAGCTGTCCCTCACTCTGAGGGTCCTTTGGGTCCTCTCCAACTCCAGGTGCTGGAGGACCCTGTGGAGTTCATCGAGGGCGACCATGAGCTCCAGGCCTTCGAGAACATCGAGGATGACCCCAAACTCATTGGCTACTTCAAGAACGAGGACTCAGAGCGTACGTAGGGCTACGGCTGGTCACCCTGTGCCTCCTCGTCTCCCAGGGGATCCCGGGCACAGCCCCAGGCCCTCTCTCCATCCAGCCAGCCACCCAACATGTGGCTCTCCATGAACACGTCCCTATGTCAGTTCTCCATACAWCCTCCCATCCACGTATCAATCACACTTTCATCCACATCTGTCTGTCCCTACCCTCTGTCCATCCATCTCTCCTTCATCCTCCCACAGTGGCCCAGCCACACACTCTTCCCCGTCCACTATCCACTCATGTGTCTGCCTGCGCATCCACGTGTCCAGCCACATGTCTGTCTTTCCACCCTCGCACACATCATTCACGTGCCATCCCTTCACCCATCTACTTCCATGTCTGGTTGTCCCTCCTGTCTTCCTACCCACAAGTTCTTTATTTTATCCACCCATCTACTTGTGTGCCTACCTACCTGCTCATCCTTCCATCCAACCATCCATCCATCCATCCATCCATCTGCTTATCCATCCATCCAGCCAAGCATTCATCCGTCCAATCATACATGCCTGTGTCCGTCCATCTGTTTATCCACTCATCCATCCATCCATCTCCCTAGCTCTCCACCCCACATCACCCCGTCCATCCTCCCCATTCCTAGGTCAGGGACCAGCTATGGCTCCTCTAGTCTGGACTAGGAGGTGGGGACAGGGATGGCACCTGGAACTGATCAGGATAACCCTGGATGTGGTTGGGACCTCAGGGTGGGGGATCCATACTGGAGCCAGAGCTGCCAGAATGGATCTGGGTTGGGGGTGTCAGGTGCCAGTGCTGGTAACTGGTGCCCACTGTGACCCGGTGCTGCTCCTTCAGACTTCAAGGCCTTTGAGGAGGCGGCAGAGGAGTTCCAYCCCTACATCCCCTTCTTCGCCACCTTTGATAGCAAGGTACGGGGGGCTCTGGGGGCAAACAGCGGGTTTCCATGCCTCTCTTATCGTTGTGGAAAAGGGTCCCAGTAGGGCAGGATCAGCTCCAGGTGCCAGCACCCATGGGTGGCTCAGGGACCTCTGACATCTGCCCAAGGTGGCCAAAAAACTGACTCTGAAGCTCAATGAGATCGACTTCTATGAGCCCTTCATGGAAGAGCCGGTCACAATCCCTGACAAACCCAATAGCAAGGAAGAGATTGTGGAGTTTGTGGAGGAGCACAAGAGGTATGGTGACCCATGGAGAGCCGAGGGGGGCCAACGGGATGGCTGCTGTGGGGTGGCTGTAGTGATCTGGTTGCTATGGGGAGCTAGTTGCCATGGGGAGCTAGTTGCCATGGGGATCATGGCTGCTGTGTAAGATAGTTGCCATTGGAGATGGTTACCATGGAGAAGCCATTTTGCTGTAGGGAAATTGTCGTTGTGGGGAGGTGCTTGCTGTGGGAGGGGGTTGTCGTGGGGAGATGCTTGCTATGGGGAGGTGATTACCATGAGAGGTGGTTGCCATGAGGAGGAGGTTAGCATGGGAGACGGTTGCCACAGGAGGTGGTTGCCATGGGGAGATGATTGCTGTGGGGAGGAGGTTAGCATGGGAAGTGGTTGCCATGGGGAGGAGACTGTCATGGAAGAAGGTTGCAGTGGGGATGTAGGCATGGGAGATGGTTGCCATGGGAGGTGGTTGCCATGGGGAGGAGGTTTTCATGGGGAGGGGGCTGTCATGGGAGGGGGTTACCATAGGGAGGTGACTGTCATGGGAGGTGGTTACTATGGGGAAGTGGTTGCCATGGGGATGTGGTTGCCATGGGGAGGAGGTTGCCAGGGGAGGAGGTTGCCATGGGAAATGGTTGCTATGGGAGATGGTTGCTATGGGAGATGGTTGCCATGAGAGATGGTTGCTATGGGAGATGGTTGCCATGGAGGCTGTTCCATGCAGGTGTTTGCCGTAGGGAGGAGGTTGCCATGGGGAGGAGTTTGCCATGGGGACAGGGACTCCTGGAGTGGGGTGGGGGGAGCGAGGGTGATGGGATGAGAGGTCTACGAGCCCCCACCGTGGTGGCTCCTCCCCTCCCACCCGGCGGCGCCGGYCGAGGCCTCCCCGCGCTCCCAGCCTTGCTCGACCCCCAGG
>NW_028185165.1:4320-5497 GCF_003343005.1 Rhea americana
CCCCATCACCCACCCACACCTCCCCAGTGGGTGCTGCTGACCCCCTGCGTAGCCCCCCCTAGCCTCCCCTGCTCCTGACGCGGGGGCTGAGACCCAACAGGTTCATCACACACGTGGGCCTCAAAGGCAGCGCTGCCCCCCACCACCCCCCCATGGTGCTGGGGTCACGGCCTGTCCTGTCCTGCCCCCTCCCACCATGCCGGTCCCAGCACCCCGTCCTGTCCCCCTGCCCCATCCCAGGTCCATGTGCCCTTCCCCGTCCCATTGCCTCCGCTTCTCCTCCATCCCCTGGCCTCTGTCCCCATCCTGTCCCCGACCCACAGCTGGTGTCCCCGTCCCGTCCCCCGTCCCTGGTCCCCATCCCGTGGCCAATGCCCCCGTCCCGTCCCGTGTCCCTGGTCCCCATCCCGTGGCCGATGCCCCCGTCCTATCCCTGGTCCCCCCCTTTCTCATCCCACAACTGGTGCCCCCGTCCTGTCCCCATCGCTGTCCCGCCGCCCGTGTCCCCATGCCTGTCCCACGCCGGYGTCCCCGTCCCCTGCCGCCCCCCTCCCACGGCCGGTGCCCCCCAGGCCGACAGCGTGTGGCTGGAGATGGCGGACGAGGACGACCTGCCCAGCACGGCGGAGCTGGAGCAGTGGATCGAGGACGTGCTGGAGGGCGAGATCAACACCGAGGACGACGACGAGGACGACGATGACGACGATGACGATGACGACGACTAGGCCCCGGGGCCGGGCCGGGCCGTGGCCCTCTGCCCTGCCCCGCTGTCCCCTCCCCTGTCCCCATCCGAGCGGGTCGAGCCATTAAAGACCCCGAGGAACCAGGTGGCATCGTTGGGGACGGGGGGACATGGGGACAAGATGGGGGGGCTGGGGGGGACCCTGGTCCCGGGCCAGGTCCCCTGTGGGATCCTCTCGCCCCCCCCCCCCGAAGCGCCTTCCTGTGAGACCCCCCCCACATGCAAGATCCTCGTGTGAGACCCCCCCGCCCCGTGCGACAGGCTCCGTCGCACGCTCGCGCGTGCAAGGTCTCCCCGTGCCAGTCACCCCCCGCCGTGCAAGAGCCCTGGGCGACCCCCCCCCACTGTGCATGCTCACAGCCCTGCACGCGGCCTTGCACGCCCACAGCCCTGCCCCCGTGCACGCTTGCACGTGGCCTTGCACACCCACAGCCC
>NW_028185166.1:0-1862 GCF_003343005.1 Rhea americana
GCGCCCGACCTGGCCCCTTACCCGTCTCCACGTCCTGCACGTAGAAGTGCAGGTCATCCGTGATCTCCGTGACAAAGACGGGCTTGTAGTTGGCCGTGCGCTCCTTCTCCTCCAGCACCGGCACCACCTCTTCCACCGGCGCCTCCTCGTAGTGGGACCAGACCTGCGGGGCGGGGGAGAGGCGGGCTCGCGGCGCGGCCGGGCGCCCAGGCAGCGGAGATGGGTGCCCGGCCGGCGCGCGGGGACACGTCGCGGCGCCGGCCCCCGCTCTCACCTTCTCCTTCTTCTGCTTGGCGGCCTCCTCGGCGGCGAGCAGCGACTTGTAGTAGGGGCTGCGCTCGGCGGTGAAGTGCACCTTGGAGAGGGCGTGCTCCACCAGGGCCACCGAGAGGTTGACGCCGTCGATGTGCAGCCAGCCGATGAAGTTGCCGGCTTTGTCCATGCTCTCCACTTCCACCTCCACCTGCGGGCGTGGGGCGGAGGAGCCCTCAGCCTGGCCCCGCTCCCCACCGGGAGGAACCGGCCCGAGACCCGGCGCTGCGCCGCAGCCACAAACGGCCGGCGGGCGGCCACCTAGCTCCCGCATGGCGTTAATTAATGGGTGCAATTAGCAGTGGGAGAGAGTGGCTGTGGGGTGACGCACGAGCTGGCTGGCCGTGCTGGGGACCTGGCATGGGGCAAGGGCAGGGCGGGGAGAAGCAGGGTGCAAGGGTGCACGGGACACGAGGAGGAGCATGCAAGGGGCAAGGGCAGGGTGCACGGGACACGAGGAGGAGCATGCAAGGGGCAAGGGCAGGGTGCAAGGGGCAAGGGCAGGGGGCACAGGACATGAGGAGGAGCATGCAAGGGGCAATCGCACAGCTGGCAGTGAGCGCCACAGCCCCAGGCACCCTGCCGCCTTGCCGGGTGGCTCCACAGGGCTGCGGGGCGAGGGGCAGCCCCGCAGCGCCCTACGCTGCTGTCGGGCTGAGCAGGAGCCCTGCGAGGGCCCTTCCCGGGCGCCGCATGGGGACCTGCGCCTGCGGCAGGCTGTGGCACTTGCCGCATGTTTGGCCCCGACGGTGCACCTCACTGTCTGCTCCTGGCAGCTCCCAGCCTCGCTGCTTTTTAATTTGCTTTTACGCATAGAAGTAGCCCCCACCCCCACCCCGGCACGGCGTTTGGAAGCGGCGCGCTGCGAGCAGCGCGGGGTTTGCAGGCAGCAGGCACGCGGGCCGGGAACAGATGGTGCCTCGCGCGCTCTGGATGGGGCCGGCGCGCTGACGTGCGCGGCGCCGCTCCCAGGAAGCCGTTCAGAAGCAGCAAATTGCTCCTCGCAGCGCCGCGCAGGTGCCCCCGCCGCGGCTCCCTGCCATACCGGGGGCACTTCGGGCACCTCGCYGGCCCTGCTGCAGCGGGGGCCCGGCGCTCCCCTCGTTTGCAACGCGGAGCTTTTCCGGAGCGGAGCACCGCGCACTCTGTGCCAGGCGCCGAGCGGGACCGCAGCGTCCGGCATCCCAGCGGGTCCCCTCGCTGGGATCTGGGCAGCAGGATCCTGTGGCTCCCCTGCCCTCCTGGGCCAGGTCTGCTTCCCGCACCCGGGCCAGGCGAGCGTGGGCCTGCCCTGCACTCGGCAGCGCAGCTGGAAAAGGGTCTCGGCACCCGCCGTGGCACAAGCACAGCAGCCCTCGCAGCGCGAGCCGGAGAACATCCCCRGTGTGAGCGTGCTGGCCTCCACGGCGTGAGCCCGTGAGCTGCTGCAGTGCGAGCACGCTGGCCTCCAGAGCACGAGCATCCGGGCCTCCACGGTGCAAGCGTGCTGGCCTCTGCAGTGCAAGCGTGCGGGCCACTGCAGTGCAGATGTGCTGGCCTCTGCAGTGCAA
>NW_028185166.1:4478-5689 GCF_003343005.1 Rhea americana
TGCAGTGCGAGCCCCTCTGCATGCAGTGCTAGCTGTGACCCCACGCAGTGTGAGCCCGTGTGCAGTGCTAGCTGTGACCCTGTGCAGTGTGAGCCCCTCTGCGTGCAGTGCTAGCCGTGACCCCATGCAGTGTGAGCCCGTGTGCAGTGCTAGCTGTGACCCTGTGCAGTGTGAGCCCCTCTGCACGCAGTGCTAGCCATGACCCCATGCAGTGCGAGCCCCTCTGCATGCAGTGCCAGCCGTGACCCCGTGCAGTGTGAGCCCCTCTGCACGCAGTGCTAGCTGTGACCCGGTGCAGTGCAATGGCACTGCGTGCAGTGCTATCCCCTGCCCTGTGCAGTGCTCCCCCCACGCAGTGCTATCCCCTGCCCTGTGCAGTGCTCCCCCCACGCAGTGCTATCCCCTGCGTGCACGGTGCTACCCCCTTCCCACAGGGCGCTAACCCCCACCCGCGCAGTGCTAACCCCGTGGGTCACGTGCTGCCCCCCGGCATGCAGTGATAAACCCCTCCGTGAGCAGTGCAACCCCCACCCCGGCACGCCCGCCCCACGCAGTGCCGCCCTTCCACCCCCCTGGCACGCCGCCATGCACAGCACCCTCCGTCCCGCTCCTGCACAGCTCCCAGCACCCAGCACCCTCCGTCCTGCTCCCAATGCAGCTCCCGGCACCCAGCACCCTCCGTCCTGCTCCCGTGCGCAGCTCCTGGCACCCAGCACCCTCCGTCCTGCTCCCAATGCAGCTCCCGGCACCCAGCACCCTCCGTCCCGCTCTCAATGCAGCTCCCGGCATCCAGCACCCTCCGTCCCGCTCCCGTGCGCAGCTCCTGGCACCCAGCACCCTCTGTCCCGCTCCCAATGCAGCTCCGGGCACCCAGCACCCTCCGTCCCGCTCCCGCACAGCTCCCAGCACCCAGCACCCTCTGTCCCGCTCCCAATGCAGCTCCGGGCACCCAGCACCCTCCTTCCCGCTCCCATGTGCAGCTCCCGGCACCCAGCACCCTCCGTCCCACTCCCACACAGCTCCCAGCACCCAGCACCCTCCTTCCCACTCCTGCGCAGCTCCTGGCACCCAGCACCCTCCGTCCCGCTCCTGCACAGCTCCCAGCACCCAGCACCCTCCATCCCGCTCCCAATGCAGCTCCTGGCACCCAGCACCCTCCGTCCCGCTCCCGCACAGCTCCCAGCACCCAGCACCCTCCTTCCCACTCCTGC
>NW_028185167.1:0-1703 GCF_003343005.1 Rhea americana
CTAAAACACCCCAAAACCACCGGCGTCGTTTCCGGGGCGACCCGCTTCCCCGGAAGCTGCGCCTTAAGGGCGCTTAAAAACACCTTAGCGATAGCGGTTCAGCGTCGTATCCGGGTCCGAGCCGGAAAAAATCCGTAGGGAGCGATAATCCGGTTTGTCAAACCCGTTTATGTACTTCCCAGCCTTGAAAATATTCCTCCCGGTCCGGTAAAAACCTCGTCCGGACACCTTTCAGCGCTCGCTCTTTTTTTATGCGTTTAGAAAAAAACCGCAGTGATTTTTCTCCTTGCTGGCGTCTATTTATTGATTTATGATTATTATTTTTTTAAGATAAAGTTTGTTCCGCTGCTGGCGGCTTCCTGCCCAAAGAGCCCTTTAAAAACCCCGTTTTCCGACGTGTTTCCGGCTGCCGGATCCCGCTCTCGCGCTTCCCGCGGGAACTTTCCAAACCTGAAATAACGGCGGATTCTTATTGATTCCTCCCCCCCATTTTTTTTTTATTTATATTTTTTTTGCTTTTCCTTGTGAATTTGGAAACGTTTCGGACCGGAACCGTTTCCGATTTTGCGYGATCCGCATCCAAGAGGCCGAATCCTCCTTCCCACCCCCCCGTAACCCTCCTCTTTTCCGGGAATTTGAGAGTTTACAGGAAATTTTTTAGGGCGAGCCGCGCCGCGGCGGCTCTGCGGGTGGGAACCGAGCGTGGCGGGGAAAAGTAACGGCTCCGGGAGGGATTCCGCCGCCCCAAACTTTGGGAATTTTAACGGACGCCTTCGTCCGAGCCTGGACTTCGGGCTCCCTCTGCCGTCACCGGAGAGAAAAACCGTCTTGGGATTTCCTCGGCCCGCGGATGATCGCCGGGSGTTGTCGCGTCCGACCTTTACCCGCGCTGGGGGAAAAAAAAAAGAAATCCGTGAAAAAGCGATTTCAACCCTTTCCCGCTTCCCTTTAAACCTTTTTATCCGCCGCGATATTCCGCGGACGGCGCTCGTTTCCAGCCGGATGGGATATGGGAATAAAAAAAGGAGGGGGACACTGGTTTGGCGCGGGAAAAGGCCGCGGGAGCGTCCGGTGAGCGGGACGGGCGAAGCAGCCGGGCGTCCTCCGGCGTCGCGGATGCCGGGAGGGAAGGAGCCGCTCCGCTTCGGCCGCTCTTCCCGGCTCCCCGCTTCCGTGGCTCGGCTTGACGCCTCCGCCGCCTCCGCTTTTCTCTCCCGGCAGCCTCGGCGAGCAGTACTACCGCGATGCCATGGAGCAGTGCCACAACTACAACGCCCGGCTGTGCGCCGAGCGCAGCGTCCGCCTGCCCTTCCTCGACTCCCAGACCGGCGTGGCCCAGAGCAACTGCTACATCTGGATGGAGAAGCGGCACCGCGGGCCCGGTACGCCCGGAGCGAGCCCTTCGGCTCCCTTCGGCTGCCTCGGCCCGGGAAACGCCGCCAACGTTTTCTTCCCTGCCTCCTTTTTTTTTTGTTTTGTTTTGTTTTTTTTTCTTTTGTTTTTCCAAAGGTTTAGCCGCCGGGCAGCTTTACTCCTACCCCGCTCGCCGCTGGCGGAAAAAACGCCGCGCTCATCCTCCGGAGGACCCGCGACTCTCCTTCCCGTCCATTAAACCAGGTAAATCCTTCCCGTTTCCGCTTCTGGGATGCAGCTGGCGACCGTTTTCCCAGCTTTGCTCCGTGCCGTGCCGGGATAGAGGCGGC
>NW_028185167.1:3659-5691 GCF_003343005.1 Rhea americana
TCACTGTGCCTCCCTCCTCTGCTCCTCGCTGCTGCTCCGCTTCCCTGAGTCGCTAGAAGCGCCGAGACGTCTGATCAAACCGGAGTTTTTATTCCTAAACTCCGAAGCTTTTTCCCCDATTAACCGGCTTATTTAAAAGCAAAACTTTTGGCCCGCTGCCGAGCGGAAAAGGCCGCCGAGCCGCTCGTCCGAGCGCCGTCTTTCCCGGGAGCCCTTCGAGGACGAGCTCCGAGAGAGCGAGGCGGGGACACGACTTGGGAAATGGAGAGGAGCGAGGAAGCCGCCGAGGATTTTAGCCGGATTACGGCCGACCGGTCGCTTCGCGCCCGGCTGTCGCGATCCAGCCGYGCCGCGGGTAACGCTGACCGTTTTGGGGAAGGATTCGCGACTTCCCGTCGCAGATCTCGCTCTTTGACCGGCGCCGGGGAGGCGTTTTGGGCCGCTCCGCTGCTGGTCTCTCTCCTCTCCGCTTCGCTTTTTTACCCTCCCCTGCCCCGAGCTGTTTTTTTGCGGAAACCCGGTGATTTTTGGCTGCGCTTCGCTCGCCCGCTTAGGAAYGCGGTTTTCGTTTYGCAGTCGTTTAATCCCCGCCGGGCRGCTCCRGTTTGGAGCTGAATTGTGCCAAAAGCTCCTTTTTTTTCCCCCAAAACCAAGGTGCTACTGAGGCCCAAAACCGGATTAAGCATTATCCGAGACGGAATTGGGTGAAAACCTTCCAACCCTCTGGTTTAAGCTTTACTCCTGCGATCGGGCCTTCCCGATTTCCCCTTTTTTTCTCTCTATTTTTTCTCTTTTTTTTCTTAATAAAGCCTTTCACCTTCAGAAACACCCCGTGGACGTGAGCTCTGGGTTGGAAATCATTGGCTTAGCGGATCAAAGGCCGGCTTGGGTACGGATTAGCCTCGGTCCGGGCTGGAAAAGGACGTTCTGGGTCACAGAGACCTTTTTTATTTATTTATTTATTATTTTTTTTTCTGTTGAAACGGGTTGTTTTTCCAGGCACCTTCTTGCCTCTGGCCCCGTTTTTGCTTCTTCCCCCCCACCACCACCACGGAATGTGGTTTTAGGTAGAAACGTGATTTCAGGCCGGGTCGTTTGGACGTTCGGACACGTGAGAGGATGGATCCCGGGATAGGCGCCGGAGCGGGCCGSAAAACGGCCCCCGTTTTCCGCCCCAAACGGCTGCGGTTTAGCAACGCTCCCCCTGCGGCGAAGCACGGGGCAGAGCGAGGTGCAATAGGACAGCACTTTTTTCCAAAAAATAACAACTGTTTTCCCCTTTCCTGGGCTTTTCTGCGGCGCTCTTTGGCGTGATGAGTTTTTTCCCGGTCCTCATCCTTCTTGACTGCTTCCTCCTCCTCCTCCTCCTCGCGTGATACAGGTTGGAAACGCCGCCTGCCCCAGCGGCCGCAGCCCTGAGGCCTTCGTCCTCCCTCGTGGGGGTTTTTTTTTTTCCCCCCCCTTCATCCGTGCCAAGGTTTGGTTTGCCGTAACCCCTCTCCTTTCTTTTTCTTTATTCCCAGCGGATTCTCGAGCCGGACGACTTCCTGGATGATTTGGACGACGAAGACTACGAGGAAGATACGCCGAAGCGGAGAGGGAAGGGGAAAGCCAAGGTGAGGGCGGCCGGGCTCCGTCCCGGCGGCGCCGGTTTCGTTTAACGATTCCTCGTTAAACCGAGACGCCCCGGATAGCTCAGAAGGTCCGGACGCCTCCCGGGGCTCCGCCGTGTCTGTGCCGAACGGAATTGCCGAGCAAACGAGGCGGCTCGGCTAACGAGCGCTGATTATCCCGGCCGCCCGCCGGGCGAGAGGGACCCAGTCGTGCCTCGCTGGAGATCCCTCGTGCGGATCCGCCCCTTCCCGAAGGAAATCGCGGGTGCTCTCGGGAGGCGGACGCTCCGGGAGGGACCCCGCCGGCGATGCCGAACGGTTCGGGCAGCGCGRCGCCCAACGGTTTCGGGCGGCGTGATGCCGGAGATCCGCTGACGGTCCCGACCGATCCGGGTGGCGCGATCCCAGATAATTTGGGC
>NW_028185168.1:0-2012 GCF_003343005.1 Rhea americana
GTGAACACCGTGATCGTCAGGGTGAAGCTTTTTCCTAAGGGAGGTTTGGGGGGGGGGGGAAGGGAGAGAGAAAAGAGGATTTTCACGTGAGCCGATCCCCTCCGCGAGCGAGCGTGCGTGGACGCAGGCGCCCCCATGTCACGCAAAGCTCAGCCGGCTTAACCGCATTTTCTGCCTAAAGCGGGTGGGTTTTGGCCTGCAGCCACCCCGGGTGCGGAGCACGGTGCCCCCCGAGCGGGCGTTCGGAGGGGAGCGACGCCGGGCGAGCGCCCGCGCCCCAGCTCTGCCCGGCTCCAGCCACGCTCCTGCCGGCTCCGCCAGTGCCCACCGCCGCCGCCGCCTGGGAGGGGGCCCAGGCGTCCGGATGGCTGCCCACTAATCGCCCCATCGGGGCTGCCCTCACCCAGCGCCTCCACCCCGCGGGCCGGCACCCAGCAGCCAGGCCCTTCGCACCCACCCCGCGGCGCCAAAGGAGGCCACGGGTGCACCRTGGGCTTGCAAAGGCGACGGGTGCTTTAGGGGCACAAACCCTGTTAAAAGCCAGCAGGAATTATTCTTCCCCATCCTCCTGGAAGCACCCATCCAACCCCCTTGGCTTTTCCAGCTTTTATTTCATGCATAAACACTGGAGCTGAGCAGCAGGAAAACACATCCTCCGCTTTTCCCCGGGGCTGGGGCTTTCACAGCCTGAGCACCAGCCACCAGGGCAGACMCAGGTCCCCTTGCATGGCACAAGCCACGGGGCTTTATACAGCAAGAACTATCGGGGGAAAAAATGAATATTTCTTTTATGAAAACATCCTGCAATTATCCTAGGTGGAGAAGTTTCTTTACCGGAGTGTTTGGGCGGGGGGGGGGATGCTGGCTTTAGAGGAGACAGGGAGCAGCATTCATGGAAACCAGCTCCAATCCATGCCACACTTAAGCTTTCAAAATAGCACCAAAACATGCACAAGCTTTTACCTACACAAGAAGGACTATTTTTTTTTTACTCTTTCAAATAAAATTTTAAATCTGAAGTGAAACATCTGCACTAACAAGCCGCATTTCAAAGCGCTGCTGCTGCAGCCGGGGGAGCACAAAAGCTGCCGGGCGGCTCTGTGCGTCCACGTAAAAAACCACCGAGGCGATTAGTTAGCAAAACGGTCGCAGAAACAGAGCGCACAGATGAGGGGTGTTAGCAGAGATTATTTAGGAAGCAAATTGGAGGGAGGAAAGGCAACCGGAGAAAGCCCGGGGTGGGCGCAGCTTCCGCGCCCGCTGCGCGCCGCCGCGACCCCCCCCCCCGCCCCGCTGCATTTCGCCGCCTCCCCGAAATCCTCTCCCATGAACTGAAAATGGCAATTATTACTCAGCCCCATTTTTTCTCCGCTCCCCCCCTTCCTCACTCATTTCTCGCCTTCTCGGGAAGCGAGCGTGGGGCTGCTCCCCGCGCCCCGTCCGCCGGCGGCTGCCCCGGGCTCCGCGCCGCGCTCGCGGTTTACGCGCGGCAACGCGAGCCGCGGGCTTTTGAGCAAAGAGCAGAAAGAAAAAAGAAGAAGAAAAGCTACTTTGCAGCTATGCAAAGGGGGGAAGCTCGCCTTGCGCACGGAGGTGGGAATTTTGCGRGGGGCGAGGGGGGGCGGTAAGGACCTGCTCTTCCCCCCGCGCCCGGGCAGCTCCCCAGTCCCGGAGACTGCTCCTCTCCCCACGGAAAACAAAAGCGCTCAGCTCTGCCCCGCTGCAACTCGTTTCTGCGGAAGGCAGCCTAGATTTGGTTCTGACTTTACAGAGCCCACGCAGCTCGCTGTGCCCGGGCGCTCGCGTACTGGGGGATGCAGGGCTCTGCGTGCGCGTTTGTAAACGCGCACGTTCACACATCATATTTACACAAACACTTACACACACGTGCGCACACACACASAGAGCTCTGCTCCGACAAAGCATTTTGAAGCAAATCCAGATTCCTGCCAGAATAAACTAAACAAGCACGGGGCTTCCAGAGATTAAGACGACGAACATGAGAAAGCAAG
>NW_028185168.1:3723-5692 GCF_003343005.1 Rhea americana
AAAGAAAGAAAGAAAGAAAGAAAGAAAGAAAGAAAGAAAAAGGGAGGGGGAGGAAAAAGAAAAAAATATTCTGAAAGCTTGGGCTGCGAGCCAGCCCCCGCACGCCCGCTTTGGGGTGAAAACCCGCGCACCGCAGAGGGGCCGCGCTCCAGACACCGCGTACGTCTCAAACTGGGGTTTCCTCTCCCGCTGGGTGCGCTTTCTACGGCCGGTGCTCGGGAGAGGAAAGCCCCGGCGAGGAGCGGCAGGGAAGCCGGAGCCTCTCGGCGGGGAGCAGCCGCCGCCGCCGCCGCCGTCGGGGGTTTCCTCCCTGCACCAGCGGCGCAGCCCGCAGCAGCAAAACCACCTCCAGCGGCTGGCGCAGAAAGCACCGTTAAAAAAAAAAAAAAAGAAAAGAAAAGCCAAATAAAAAGACCAACCATTTCCTGGCTGATACCTACCCCTGCCACTTCTCCCAACAAATCTGAGGTCGTTAAACCTCGCCACTTGGTTTTTCATCACGGCGGAGGCATTGCGGAGCTCTGCAGAGTAATTTTCATCATTCCCAGCCATCACCGTCACCACCGTCCCATCGGGTACATCTCCGAGGGCTACGACCTAGGGCAGGACGAGAGGATTTTAGGCTAAAATTAATTGCGGCTCGAACTAATCTATCCTACGATTTCCACCCCCCACAAACACACACACCAAAACCCCAAAAGACAAAACCAAACCAAAACCAATCCGAGCCCCCGAGGAATCTGGTTCACCCTGCAAACTGGGGAGGAGGAAGACGGGGACCGAGCTTTTTTTTTTAAAAAAAAAAGGTTTTAAAACGGTGAGGTCCCTTCCCCGGGGGACGGGGGGCGGCCGCGCAGATGGGGGAGCGCCTTTCGCTTGTATTTTGGGAAAAAGCGCGGAAAAAGCGCTGCGGAGAGCGGTGCGGCCGCGACGCTCTCGGAGCGCGGCCCGACCCGCCGAGGGGAACCGCGGTGCTGGAGGCTCGCGGAGAGGAGCGCGGGGCGTGCGGGGACCCGGCTGGACCCCCCGGCCTCGCATCCCCCTCCCGGCCCGGGGAGCAGCGCCCCGAAGGCCCCGACGCGCGGCCGCGGCAGCCCCGCTTTGCCCCGACGGCTGCGGGCTCGCCGATAACGGGCAGCCGCCGCTCCCCCGCTGTCCTGCCCGGCTCCCCCTGCCTCGCCTCCCGCTGCCTTGCTGGCTTTGCCCGCCTCCGTCCCGGCCCCGGGGGCCCCGTCGGGCCGCCCCGACCCCGCGGGGCCGCGCGGGGCCCCGGCTGCGCAGCCCGGTGAAGCCGCTGCAGCTCCTCGCCTTCTTCTTGCAGATTAGATCTCCCTTTCCCTGCCTCTCTCCCTCCCTCTCCCAGAAGGTAATTAACCTCCACTCTCATTAAACTTCAAAGTTGCCTGAGAGCTCCTAACTGTACCGAATATCTAAGATGCTGTGACCGCGGGGCAATGCGGAGACTTTATTAAAAATAATAAAACAAGACGCCCTTGACGGTGATGTCAGGAGCGATTTTAAACGGAAAGGGGCGCGGGGGAAAGGGCGAGAGGGCCGGTGTGGAGGGCAGGTGGGGGGCACCGCCGCCTTCGCGGGGCCGAGCGTCCCCCGGGGCCGCTCCGCGAGCCGCCGGCAGAGCCCCGGCCGCAGCCCTCCCCGCAGCTCCGTCTTACCTTGAAGGCCACGGGCAGGGTTTTGTTGCACCTCCAGTGGGAAGGCAGCACCGAGCACAAGAAGTTGGGGCTGTCGGTGCGCACCAGCTCGCCGGCGTGGTCGGCCAGTACATCCACGACGGAGCGGACCTCGGGCCGAGCCCGGGCGCCCGGCGCGGGGGCCCCCAGCGCCCCGCTGTTCTCGCCCATCTTACCGCAGGGGAAGGCCGTGGAGGGGGGTGTGAAGCGCCTGCTGGTGCTCGGGTCTACGGGAATACGCATCACAACAGCGGGCGTCAGGGCGCCGCCGCGGCCGG
>NW_028185169.1:0-5500 GCF_003343005.1 Rhea americana
CCATGATGGTCTTGGGGACATCCCCAGCAGGACCAGGTGGCATTGGGGACATCAGTGACATCCCTGGCAGGGCCATGATGGCCTTGGGGACATCCCTCACAGGACCATGATGGCCTTGGGGACATCACCAGCAGGGCCAAGGTGGCCTCAGGGACACCAGTGACATCCCCAGCAGGGCCATGATGGCCTTGGGGACATCGGGGACATCCCTAGCAAGGCCAAGGTGACCTCAGGGACACCAAGGACATCCCCGGCAGGGCCATCATGGCCTTGGGGACATCCCCAACAGGGCCGAGGTGACCTCAGGGACACCAGTGACATCTCCAGCAGAGCTATGGAGGCTTCGGGAACATCAGTGCCTTCTCCGGCGGGGCTGGGGCGGCCTCGGGGACGTCGGGGACATCCTTGACGGGGCCGAGGTGACCCCCGGGCACCCCGGTGACGTCCCCGTCCCCTCCGCGTCCCCAGGCCGACCAGATGAACCGCATCGTGGAGGTGCTGGGGCTGCCGCCCCCCCACATGCTGGAGCAGGCGCCCAAGGCCCGCAAGTACTTCGAGAAGCTGCCGGAAGGCGGCTGGACCCTCAAGAGGAACAAGGAGACCAAGAAGGTGAGGGGGGGGCGGCCCCAGTGCCTCCCAGTATGGCCCAGTACGGCCCAGTAGACCACGCTATCTCCCAGCACCTTTCGCTTCCTCCTATGGTGTCCTCAACATCTGCTCGGCGCTCCCTGGTCAACCCTGCGGTGCCTCCCAGTAGGTCCCGACGGCCCTGTGGTGTATCCCAGTGTGGCCCAGTATCTCCCAGTATGCCTCCGGTGTCTCCCAGTATGTCCCAGTACACTCTAGCACCCTCAGAATACCCCCCAAGTGCCTCTTGGCAGCTCCCAGGAGGCCCATAGCAGATCTCGGTATCTTCTGGGGGCCTCCCAGTATGGCGCGCTTCCTGGGGATTGTATCCCAGTGCCTCCCAGTATGGCCCAGTGCTCTACTCCCGGCTTTGTGCCCCCACAATATTTTCTTGGGGCCTTCCAGTTTGCCCCAAAGACCCCCCCAAGTCTCCCCCTTCTCCTACTCCAGGGACCACCGAACCCCTCAGATCTCCTCTGAAGGACCCCAAAATCCCTTCCCCTGGCCCCGGGGACCTCTGAACCCCTCCGATGTCCCCCAAGGACCCCCCCAAACCCCGTCCCAAGGACCCCCCCAAACCCTCGTCCCTTAGCTCCGGAGATCCTCAAGCCCCTCAGATGTCTCCTCATCCCCTCCCTCCATCCCAGGAACCTCTGAACCCTCTGAGATGTCCTTCAAGGACCTCCCCAACGCCCTTTTCTTGGATCCAGGCCCCCCCCAGAAAAGGGACCCCCCTTCCGATCTCTTGAAAGGGACCCCCAAAGACCCTCTTCCTAGCTCTAGGCACCCCAAAGTCCTCCAGATGTCCCCGACGGCACCTGCGAGCACCCCAGAACCCCCTCCGAGCACCCCGCGAGCCCCGTTGCCCTTCCCCCTTTCCTCGAGCCTAACGCCGCCGTCGCCACCCCGACCCCGGCTCTGCCCCGCAGGAATACAAAGTGCCGGGCACGCGGCGACTTCACGAGGTGCTGGGGGTGGAGAGCGGGGGCCCGGGGGGCCGGCGGGCCGGCGAACAGGGCCACGCGCCTTCCGACTACCTGAAGTTCAAGGACCTGGTGCTGCGCATGTTGGACTACGAGCCGCGGAGCCGCATCACGCCCTTCTACGCCCTGCAGCACAACTTCTTCAAGAAGACGAGCGACGAGGGCACCAACACCAGCAACAGCACCTCCACCAGCCCCGCCATGGAGCACAGCCACAGCACCAGCACCACCAGTTCCGTCTCCAGTTCCGGTAGGGGCTTTCGCCGTCTCGGTCCCGGAGGATTGGCTTGTACCTTCTCCCGTTCTCRTCCTACCTTCTTGACGTCCTTCGCCGGTGACGGTTCTTGGGTCGCAACGGTGCTCGGTCTTCTCCTTCCCTCGGTTTTGTCACGCCGGCTCCACGCCTTGCGTGGTGGCCCTGGGCCGCCGCAGCGTCCTAAAGCGGGGCCGCGGTGCTCGGTCCTCTCGCTTCCCCATCTCCGTCCTACCAACTCCGTGTCCTCCGTGGCACCTCAACGCTCCAAAATGCGGCTCCAGCACCCAGTTGCGTCCTTTCCCCATCCCTGTCCTACCAGCTCCACGTCCTGCGTAGCGATGGTGCTCAGTCTTCTTCTCTCACCGTCCGTGTCCTGCCAGCTCCGTGTCCCGCTTGGTTTTGGCTCTCTGGGCCACCGCAGTGCTCAGTCTGTCCCCTCCCCGTCCTGCCGCCTGCACGATGACTGCTCTCTGGGTCCCTGTGATGACCCCAAATGTGGCCACAGCGCCCAGTCTCGCCCCCTTCCCCATCCTTGTCCTGCTTGGTGGTGGCACCTGTTTTTGTCCCTTCCCCGTCTTTGTCCTACCCAGCTCCGTGTCCTGCTCGGTGACAGCTCTCCCGGCCACAACAGCATCCCAAAACATGGCCATGGTGCTCAGTGCTCTCCCTTCCCCATCCTTGTCCTACCAGCTCCGTGTCCTGGTCAGTGATGGCTCCCCGGACCACCATGGCACCTGGTTTTGTCCCTTCTCCATCTCTGTCCTGTTGGCTCCATGTCTTACTTGGTGGCAGCTCTCCAGGTCACCACGGTGCCCTGAGATGTGACCGTGGCACCTGCTCTTGTTCCTTCCCTGTCCCTCTCCATCCAGCTCCACGTCCTGCTCAGTGATGGTTGTCCAGGCCACCACAACCCTCTCCCATCTCCATCCCTGTCCCACCAGCTCCGTGTCGTCCCTTGGGTTTGACACCCTGGAGCCACCTCAAATCGTGTCCTCACCATCCCGTTTCGGTCCCTGTCCTACCGCCGCCGTATCCTGCTCAGCGACGGTTCCCCGTCCCCGGGACGCCCGGTGCCGTCGCCGGCCCGCGGTCACCGCGACTCGYGTCCCCTCTCGCCCTCGCAGGTGGCTCCAGCGGCTCCTCCAACGACAACCGCAGCTACCGCTACAGCAACCGCTACTACGGCGGCGCGGCCCCCGCGCACGCCGACTACGAGATGCAGAGCCCCCAGGTACCGCCTGCCCCGCGCCCGCGGGCGTGGCACCCGCGGGCGGCCCCCTCCGGCCGCGGCGGGCGGGACCCAACGGACCTTGGGGATCTCCTTGGCTCTAGCGGCCCCGGAATGGGGATCCTGAGGGAAGCTGAGGACCTTCTGGCCACCTTGGCCCTGTGATGCTTCGCCTTAGGGGAAGCTCTTGGCCCCGAGCTGGGGATCGTGAGGGACCCTGGGGACCTTCTGGCCACCCTGGACATGGTCCCTCTGGGGTAAGGCGTCCCTCTTGGCCCCAAGCTGGGGATCGTGAGGGACCCTGGGGACCTTCTGGCCACCCTGGATATGATCCCCCTGGGGTAAGGCGTCCCTCTTGGCCCCAAGCTGGGGATCGTGAGGGACCCTGGGGACCTTCTGGCCACCCTGGATATGGTCCCCCTGGGGTAAGGTGTCCCTCTTGGCCCCGAGCTGGGGATCGTGAGGGACCCTGGAGACCTTCTGGCCACCCTGGACATGGTCCCCCTGGGGTAAGGCGTCCCTCTTGGCCCCAAGCTGGGGATCGTGAGGGACCGTGGGGACCTTCTGGCCACCCTGGACATGGTCCCCCTGGGGTAACGCGTCCCTCTTGGCCCCAAGCTGGGGATCGTGAGGGACCCTGAGGACCTTCTGGCCACCCTGGATATGGTCCCTCTGGGGTAAGGCGTCCCTCTTGGCCCCAAGCTGGGGATCGTGAGGGACCGTGGGGACCTTCTGGCCACCCTGGACATGGTCCCCCTGGGGTAAGGCGTCCCTCTTGGCCCCGAGCTGGGGATCGTGAGGGAGCCTGGGGACCTTCTGGCCACCCTGGATGTGTGACACCCAGCCCAGGGATGCCCCTTAGCCCCAAGATGGGGATCGTGAGGGACCTTGGGGACCTTCTGGCCGCACTGGACATGGTCCCCCTGGGGTAAGGCGTCCCTCTTGGCCCCAAGATGGGGATCGTGAGGGACCCTGGGGACCTTCTGGCCACCCTGGACGTGTGACACCCAGCCCAGGGATGCCCCTTAGCCCCAAGATGGGGATCGTGAGGGACCTTGGGGACCTTCTGGCCGCACTGGACATGTGACACCCAGCCCAGGGGTGCCCCTTGGCCCCAAGCTGGGGATCGTGAGGGACCTTGGGGACCTTCTGGCCACCCTGGCCATGGGACACCTTACCCCAGGGGGACCTCTTGGCCCCAAGCTGGGGATCCTGAGGGACCGTGGGGACCTTCTGGTCACCCTGCCTGTGTGACACTCACCCCAAGGAGCCCAGGGACACACTGGCCACAGAACAGGGACTCCAAGGGATCACAGGGGCACCTTAGGGACCCTTTGGTCCTGAGATAGGGACCTCAGGGCACCTTGGGGACCCCCTGGGTGCATGATGGGGACCTTGGGGACCCCAGAGTCCCTTTGGCAATGGGACAAGGACCCCAGGGCCTACTGGGGACCTCTGGCYGTGAGGTGGGAACCTCAGGGGACCCTGGTGACTCCGTGGCCGCTCCAGGTCCGTAACACCTACCAGAAGGGACCCAGGGACCTTCTGGCCATGTGATGCCCACCCAAGGAGACCCTGGGGTGCTCTTGGCCATGAGATGGRGACTCTGGGGACCCTCTAGTCACCCTGTCTCTGTGACACCCACCCCAGGGGATCCCAGGGACCCTATGGCCAYGTGACACCCACCTGAGGAGACCCCGGGGACCCGCCAGCCTTGTGACACCCACCTGAGGTGACCCTGGGGACCTTCTGGCTACCCGAGCTCCCACAACACCCACCCCCCCAGGGGATCTTAGCAACCCCTTGACCACGAGATGGGGACCCCGGGGACCCCATGACCATATGTCACCCACTCCAGGAGCCCCCACATCTCATTGGCTACACAGCRCGGATCCCAAGGGACCCCGTGGCCACCCAAGGGACCTTTTGGCCCTGAGATAAGGCCCTCACGTCCCCTTGGCCCCACAGTGGAGATCCCATCGCCACCCCAGTTTCATGCTACCCACCTAAGGGGTGCACTGGCCGCTAGACGGGGACCCTAGGGACCCCATGGCCGTGCGTCACCCACACAAGGGATCRTGGTGACCCCTTGGCCACAAGATGGGGACACTGGGCATCTGGCAACCGYCCCAACTCCATGACACCCACCCCAGGGGACCTGCTGGCCACTAGAYGGGGASCTGGRKCACCCCGYGRCCACRTGACGCCCACCCTAGAGACCTTGGAGACGCCTTCACCATGCGATGGAGGCCCTGGGGACCCCATGGCCGTGTGACATCCACCCAGGGGACCCGAGCAACCCCTTGGCCACACGGTGGGGACCCCAAGGGACCCCACGGCCACCCCAGCTCCAGGACACCCACCCCAGGGGACGTTCTGGCCACTAGACGGGGACTGGGTCACCCC
>NW_028185170.1:0-5361 GCF_003343005.1 Rhea americana
TGGTGACCTCTGTACTGAGCACCACCAGCTGTGGCCTCCTGCCCGACATCCGCAGCGACTTGCCCGTGGCGTAGCTGCGGTGGCACCGGCACCTTGTAGCACATGGCGACCTCCATGCTGTGGCAGATGCCGCCAGCTGTGGCCTCCTGCTCGACGTAGGTGRTGACTTGCCCACGGTGTAGCCATGGTGCCAACAGTGCCTCGTGGCACCTGATGACCTCCGTGCCCTGGCCGACGGTGGCACCAGCGGCCTTCTCCTGGTGGTGACATGCCATCGGTGCTGGTGGCGCCAGCGCCTTGTGGCACGTGCCGATCTCCATGCTGTGGTTGATGGCGTCACCAGCTGTGGCCTTCTGCTTGATGTACGTGGTGGCTCGCTGCCAGCGGCGCCGCGGTGTCACTGCCCCTGGACTGCCGCTCTGGTGCCTCCTGCCGTGTCCGCCTGGCCTGTGACCACCTTGTGACTGTGGCCACCAGCCACAGTCTCCTGCCCGGCGAAGGTGGCGGCTTGCTGACGGCGTAGCTGCGGTGTCACTGGTACCAGGCTGCCGCTGTGGCGCTTCACACCACGCGCCTGAACGTCACCGGCTGCGGCCTCCTGCCTGACGCTCATGGTGACCTGCTGCCAGTGTAGTCACGGTGTCACCGTCACCAGGCGGTGGGTCTGGTGCGGGTTTCCCCCCACCCCAACCCTCACTTGTTGTTGTTGTTGTTTTCGGGTGGGTTTTTCCTGCCCCACTCAAGGGCTTTATCAAAACTCGGCAGCAAATAAACCCCGCCGGGGAGGACGCCCACGGCGGCGCCGGCTCCAGCGCAGGGGCGACCGTGGCTCCAAGTCCTGGTGGGAAGTGAAGGGCACAGGGATGGGTGGGGGGGGGTCTGGGGAGGAATCCCAGGGGCACCCGGGGGTGCAGAGCGTGCCACCAGCACGGCTGGTGCCACCTGCGGCGCGGTGGCCTTTGAGCTCGCTGGCGGCCCAGGGGACGTCAGGAGAGATGATCTGGGAGGTGGCGCGTCACCGTCGCCCTGCTGTCTCCTCCATCCTCGCGTCCCCTCCGTCACCATCCCCTGCCCCACGTCCGGGTGGCCCTGRCGGTGGCCCTAGCTGTGTCCCCCAAGCCCCTTCTCTGTCCCTGGCCCAGGACCTTCGTCCTGTGCCATTGCCTCCGGCTCGTCCCCCGTCCCCGGCCACCCCGTGCTCTTCCTCCAGCCGCGTCCCCTGTCCCCAGCAGCAGCCCCCCAGCCCCACGGGGGCCATGGTGGGGGGGCCGCAGCGGGGCGGTGACACAGCCAGCGAGCAGGACGGGCCCGTTCACCCCCCCCACCCCGCCCCGGGCGAAGCTCGGCACCGCGGGGGCCACACGGAAGGTTTATTTACACGGAGAATCGTGTGCCCCGGGGGGCGCACCCGGCCGGCACCCCGGTGGGGGGGTGGGGGGGGCCACGTCCTCCCCCCCCTTCTTTTCCAGGCGCCGCGGCTCTGAGGGCCCAAAAGAGGGCGAGGGGGGGGCGGGCGTTACGTGCGGGTGTCCAGGTTGTTCATGTACTCCTGCAGCGCCTGCAGCCGGGCGTCGATCTCCGACAGGTCGGCCGCCGGCTCCTCGTACAGGTTCTCTGCGGGCGACGGAGGGGGAAGGGGGTCGGCGAAGGGCCCGCAGTGCCGAAAACGCGGAGGGGACGAGGGTTTTTTTTTGGGGGGGGGGGGCTCACCTTTCCCTGCACGCCGGCCCGAGTTGGGCGTGCTGGCCGAGTGCTTCTTGTGCCCGGCGGCGCGAGGAGCCTGGCAGGAGGCGCGGGGAGGTGAACGGGCGCCCGTGCCACCGGCCCGGGCGGCGTCGGGCCCCCACCCCTTCCCCCCCCCCCCCCACCCCTCCGGGGCAAGAAGCGAGAGGTTTCTGGCTCGGAGCCGGGGAGGGACCGCGGGCGTCCCGGCTCGCCGCCGCAGAGCCGCTCACCGAGCTGGGGCCGTTCCAGGACGAGGAGCTCAAGGGTTTCCTGGTCCGCGCCGCTCTCCGCCTGCCCCTGCCGCAGGGAAGCGCGACTCGAGTCCTCCCCCGCAGGCCAGCGAGGGGGCCCAGGCGTCCGGCCCTCCGCCGCGCTCCTTACCTGAGGGGCACGGGCTCCGAGTACTCATCCGCCTCGCTGCCCGAGCTCACCGCTGAGCACCGGCTCCGGACGCTTTCTGCTGCGGAGAGAGGCGGCGGGAGGAGCTCAGAGACCGAGCGGCAGCTGGGAAGGGGTTGGGGGGAAATGGGGGGGGGGGACGGACCGCGCTGCGGCACCCGGCGACTCACCCGACGAGCTGCGCCCGCGGCTCCTCCCCGGGCTGTCGCCGCCGCCAGCCGAAACGCCGCGGGCCCAGGGGACGGCGCCGGCCCCTCGCCGCAGCCGCCGCGGGCTGCACCCAAGGGAGACAGCAGTGAGAGGCACCACGAGGGCCGGGCCGGCTCGGCTAGCGCCAGCCTCCGGGGACGCCCCGGGGGCTTTTCCGTGTTGGAGAGCGGACGGATGGGAGGATCGGGGCGGTTTCGCGTCGGAAACGGGGCGGAGAGGAGGATTTGGGGGCGCTCCAGAGAGCAAAAAGCCGCCTCCGAGCGCTGCTGGGACTTACTTTTTCAGCTCGGCCTCCTTCTGTTTGCGCTCCTTGGCCTTGACGAAGGCGGTGGGGTCGAAGCGCGGCGGGCGGGAGCCTGGCGGGGAGGAGACGAGGGCGTCAGGGCCTCCGCGGCGCCGGGCCTGGGATTTGGGGAGTTGGGAGGGAGCCGTGGCGCCCCCCCCCCGCCACCCTCCCGGCCCCTCACCTGCGGGCGAGGGGGACTGGCGCGGGAGGCGGCTCTGGCTCCCGCCGCGGCTCTCCCTGGACGCGGAGCGCTGGCGCGGGGGCGGCCAGGCCGCGGCGCGCTCGCCGGAGCTGGAGCGCCGTTCCTCGCGGGCCTTGCCGTGCCCGGAGGCGTGGGCGGCGGCCGAGCGGCTCTGCGGGGCCGAGCCGGTGGGCGTCGAACGCCTGCGGAGAGGGAAGGGAGCGGGGAAGAGGGCGGCCGGGCGGGAAGGAGGGGGTGCCCCGGCCACCCCTGCCCCCGGCCCAGCTCCTCCCCAGGGCGAAGGGTCTCACGGCAGCGCCGCTCTCTCTGCTTCCAGGCGGCCTGCAGGCTCCGAGCCCTGGACCCGCACCCTRCAAAACCCAATTTTTGCTCCCTGAAGGTCTCCCGGCTCCGTCCCGTGAGGCTACGGGCTCCCTCTCCGCCCCCGCTTGCTGGGGGGGACCCCCGGAAGCAGCAGAGGGTCCGGCTGCCGGGGCAACTCACCCCTTCTTGTACAAGGCCAGCTCGGCGGTGAGGCTCTTGACGCGGATCCGCAGGGTCCTCTCCGACGCCTTCACCTCCGCCAGCTAAGGAAGGGGAAGGGTTTGCTCCCTGCTCCGTGTCGGAGCCGGCAGAGTCCACCCCACACCTCCTGCTCCACCTCCTGCCCCGAGCCGCCTCTCGGGGGCCGTTAAATACCCGCTGCGTGGTTAAACACTGCCGGAGGGCAGAGAGGGGCGCGCGGCTGGCGGCGGCGGGCAGCCCCACCTCGCTGGCCAGCTGCCGGTTCTCCTGCAGGCGCTTGGTGGCCGCTCGCTGGTGCTTGGTTTTCTCCTTCAGCAGCTCCTCCTCGAGGCTCTGCACGATCTTCTTCAGGATCTTCACCTCCTTGGCGGCACAGCTCTTGGTGGCGAGCCGCATCTCCTCCTGCAGGCCCAGCACCACCGACTCCACCTCCTGCTTCTCCTCCAGCGTCCGCTGCAGCCTGGCCGGGGAAACGGGTCAGGTGAGGGCTGGTGAGTAGCCTCCGGCTCGTTTTCCACATGGAGTTGCCTCCAGAGCTGCTCCACTGCATCCCAGAGGAAAGGGGAAAAAGGAACTTGTCTCCGTCCCCTTAGGGAAAGCAGCAGAGCGGCTGGCAACGCCACATCGGCAGTGCTGAGCCCGTTTTGCCCCGTTTTGGRCACTCCTCTGCAAGCTGGGGCAAAACCAAGGGGCGTCTTCTGGTTCCCTCCTCCTCACTCCACCAGCGGGAGCAGGAATAGGGGGCCCAGGAGTCCTAACCTCGCTCCAGCAGGCCCCAGCTCTCTCCCACCTCGCTGCGGAGCGCAGCGCCGGCTCCGAAACGGACCCGCAGCGGGAGCGCCAAGGCACGGAGCCAAGCGCACACGGGAGAGGAAGCGGGGCCAGGGGAGCCCGTCCTCACGGCTGCGCCCCGCTCACTCGTCCCGCAGCCGTCGGATCTCGGCGTCCCGGAAATCCTTGCCGGGTCTGGCCTTTAACAGGGCCAGCTCCTCCTTGAGCTCCCGGATCACCTTCTGCAGCGCCACGGGGTCGGGTTTGCCCACGTAGGGCAGGGGCAGCGGGTAGTGGATCCTGCGGAGAGGGCCGGGCGGTGAGGAGGAGCGCTCGCGGCACCGCCCCGGCCACGTCCTCGGCGCCGTTACCTGTCGAACTCCACGTTACCTGTCGAACTCCACGGAGTAGATGAGGATGAGGTAGCGCTTGGAGCTGAGCGGCGAGGCCTTGAGGGCGGAGGGGAGGTGCCGGGGGCCCACCCCCACCTTCCTGCTGCGCAGGGCCTCCAGGTCGGTGTAGGTGAGCAGGTCCAGGCTGACAGACTCGCTGCTCTGGGGGAGGGGGCAGGCGGGGACCTGGTGGGACCCTCGGCGTCCCCCACCCACACGCCCYGGCGAGGAGACACCTCACGCCAACGGGCGCGTGCTGCTCCCTGCTCCGCTTTTTTTTTGCTGAGACGTGGAGGCCCACGGGTCCCAGCAAGGTGCCCAGATCCCCCTGCAAGGCCACGGGCCACGAGCTCTGCCGGCCTCACCTGCGTCAGCGCTGACTCCAGCATGCTGCAAAAAATCCCAAACTGCTTAAAGTTGCCCGTCTTGTGAGTCAGGTCTTCAATGACTASGAGGAAAAAGGAAGAATCATCAGTYAGCAAACGTCYGAGGTCRAGGCAGGTCCYGAACTCGCTCGAGGTTCTGCGCTAGCCACTGGCCTCCTTCACCCGGGAGGAGCCTTGCTCTGAGCATCGCCTCCCGCTCCGCTTTTGGAGCGGGAGGCGGAAACGCTCCCCCCGCTCCCCTCGGCTGCCAGCCGGGAGGGAGTCGGGGCCGCGCGCGTCCCTCCCGGCAGCACTCACAGGCGGCGTCGAACTCCCCTCTCCACTGGTCCGTGGTGAGCCGGTCCTCCACCTCGACCTCCAGCGCGCCGCCGTTCACCGCCATGCGCACGGCGTGCTCGCCGCCCCGGAACGCGTAGTCGGCCTGCAGGCACTGCAGCTTGGCCATGGCCCGGCTCGTCGTGGGCGTCCTGCGGAGACCGGCATGCT
>NW_028185171.1:0-5521 GCF_003343005.1 Rhea americana
GCCCTGGAGAGCAGGCTTCAGCCCTCGGCCTTGGCTTGGCCTCTTTCTGCCTGGGGCTCTTGCTGCTTGGGCCTGAGCTAGGCCTTGTGTTGGCTTGACTGCCAGTCGGGGGCTGGACGCCTGTGCAAAAGCGAGACTTGCCRAGTTGTTYCYCCTTTTCTCCTCTTTCAGCAGAGCTGAAGTRACAGGTTGCCGACCGTSCGGGTGGCCCAATCCAGTCAGAGCTGTGCTGGTGGAGTGGACAGCTTTGTCTGAGCAGGAACCTCCAGCACAGCCTTCCGTCTCTTTCCCGCCACCTTGGCACCCTCAAATTGCCAGYTCTGCCTTAAGGRGTTGGYGTTYGTTGCTTGTTGTCCAAAAGCGCAACTTGGCAAGTGTCTGCGGCTGTGTTGGACCCAAGAGGGCAAAAGGCAAAGCCTCCATCTTTTTGGGGGGAGCTTGCTAKGTGGGGCAGGCAGGGCAGATCCAATGTGGCCTGCAGCAGCATTGCCTGGTGCAGGCTGCTGAAGCCGGTGGCTGGCGCACGTCGTGGGAACAAGGGGGCAGGATACGTTGAAACAGCAGGGTGCTGCCGGGCTCTGAGCTGCCCGCCAGTGCTTGGCCTCCTCTCCAGAAGCTCCCGGCTGCCTGGGCTACCCCAGCAGTGGATAGGACCCTGATAGGAAAATTAAATAAATACTTTCATCTTTCGCAACAAAATCTCCTGTTATGTGCTTTTCATAATGATGGTGGAATACAGTTACTCCCATGACTAAAGAAAAGTACTCCATTACTGTATTATTTCATTACCAAATCATGTGTGGGCTCTGAAAAAGTCCAGTAAACCATAAAACAGCTTAAGCTAGCAGAACACAATGAAAATCTTATATAAATTATCTGTAAAACAGAACCATGTAGGTCTATAACTGCGGTTATAGTCAGTTAACTTTCTAAGAGAAAAGGGTAAGCCACATATGGGAATGAGCTCAGTGAGGATCTCTGCATGTGGAAGCTCAGTACTGCATCAGGAGGTATATGCCAAGTTATAGCACACGGTCGCTCTTTTCTGTAGAGAATGAAAAAGAAGCCCTGATAAATGTTTTGAAGGTTCACTTGCATTGAAGAGCAAACAAAAGACCATTAAGTATAAACAGGGACTGAAACCCAAGAACACTAAGCTGCCCTAAAGACACCTTTCTGCAGTGCATCTCTGTTGAGCTGGTGTTAGGCACCTGCCGTCAAGTCACTCCCAAGATATTTGTGCCAGGTCAGTCAGCAGTTGGTTTTAACAACAGCAACCCTCTGACGATCTATAAGAAAACACTGTTTTTCAATCTTGCCCAGAGCAACCTGATTCTGACAGCCTGCCTTTTTTCCCCAACAACCACAAATTTGTAGAAAGCTGTACTGAATACAAACTCTTTGACCCAAGATGAGACTGGGCATCCTGTAAGTTGGGAATTGCTTCCCGCCAAGCTGGGATTTGTAGTATCTATTTACCACCTCATGAAAAGTCTGTCTGGCATCCCTCTACCAAGAGGTAGTTCACAGTTTCATGTGCCTCCCTTGGTTACTTTTTCTGCTTTCTCCAGTTGACATTTTTTTCTAAAACATAGTAGATACGCCTGTCATGTAGGAATTACCTAGACCTATCAATGTATGTTAGCCATGCTCTAGATCCTTTCTGTTGGATTGAGTCCTTGGGTAAATTGAACGTCATTGCACTTTGTTTCTGGGTCCCAGTCTGAGGCAAYTGAGTGGAGAGGCCAGCCACTTGGGGCAGCTGCATGCCTGTATTGCAGCAGAAGATTAGGCTCTAGTAAGCTTTTAGATCAGAAAAGGAGGCCCCAGGGAAACTGGACACTTTCAAGGATTTGCAGAGCCTAAAGGGATGACATGTTTTGAGGAGGTAAGGAGGCTTTAGATAACAATAATGCATCTGGGATAGAGATTGTGCAAGCACTTCTGGTAGGCCTGTAGCCTAAGTCTAACCACTAACACTAAGCCCTGTCCCTCTGCCTTACCTCATTCCCCATCCCTAATCACTAACTCCAAACTCAAAGTGCTTAGCTGAAGCCTAAATCTCTGCTACCTTACGCTAACTCTTACCCTATCCCTGAAACTAATCCCTAGCCCTGAACCCTTCCCTAAAGTACTAGCTAGACTCCAGCCCTCACACCTATGCAAATGCAACCCACTGTGCCAAAAATCTAGCCCTTAACTGACACATTGACCATAAACACAAAGCAGAGCCCTGAATCATCACCACAAACCCTTCCTTAATCACACTAACTACAAAGCAAAAAAACTCACTTGATGCCTGAACCCTAAGCCCTAACCTCCTCACTCATAGCCCCTAACCATCCATAAGCCTTCTAAGCTTAGCTCTAACCACTCTGGGAAGGGGAGTTTCAGGTTTGGATTTAAGTACTAATCCAGTTGCCTCAAGATAGGTGTCCATTTGTGATGCCTGAAGTTATCTGAAACAGTTGCATTGAACTGGCAGATATAACACCAGACTTTCTGGAGCAGCAGCTGGAACCTGTGGGATACCCCAGAGTTTCTTAAATACTAGATGTGCTTAGGTAGCTGAATTTAGCCTCTATATTCTGCCTCAGTCCTTTCAGGAATAACGCTAGAACAACAATAGCAGTGTGATAATGCTAGAATCTGATCACATGGATTTCAGCTCAATTTTGTCATCAAAATGTTTTTTACTTTTTGGCCTCTCCCTATACTAACTCTTACCTGAACGTTTATCTCTGATTGAGTGCAGATCAAAATATAGCAGCATGTAACTAAAGGCTGACTGTGGAACCCACACTTTCAGAATGGCCCAAAGTCCTGGCATCTCTTGGTGGTGAAAACGCCTGAGAAGCAGAGTCAGTGAATCCTCAGATGATACACAGCCCAGTCAGCATCTCACAGGTATCCAGGGGAGGGAAGAAGTGAGACAGACAGCCCCAAACACAAGCAATTTATTTCATATTTAGCAATATCACAGCAGGCAACTGTCCCCTTATAAGGCAAATGAAAGAATAGCATGTCTCCTATCAACCACAAGCTGAAGTAATACTCAGATGCTCTGCTTTCCTCCAGTCTTTCTTTGTTTAATGCCATAGTTAGCTTGTTAGCTTAATGTTCCCAGGATGTTTTTTTTTTTCATTAAATGCTACATTTCCAGGAACTCATAAACAAAATCTCCCTCTGCAGTTCTGTGCTGTATTTCCTTCTCTATATATATTCCATCCTGACGTGATAGATTTTGCAGTGACTAGCCATCTTACACTTGCTTCTCAAGGGTAGCTATATGGACCTGAATATACAGTTAGGGGAAAAAGTGGGCAGCAGTCTGTTGCAAAACGGAGCAGGCTGTAAGCCTGAGGCTTTTTTCCTTTACCTTAAGCAGCTCTCTGACAGCCTTCCTAGCTTGTGCCTCCTGCTTATGGTTGATGATGGGAGGGGCAGGGGGAAAGAGTTTCTGGAGTTTTTCTGCATGTTTTTAACTCTGAGATTTCCCTAGCCTTGAAGATTCTATGGGTGACTGTTGATCTGAGTGAAGCCATCTGTCAATTTATGTGTTTAGACAGGTCATCCATTCCCTCACCCTCAGTCTTCTTTGGGCTGTGAGAAAAGGGATGACAAATTTAGGGGCACGAGAAGAAGCACAAGAAAAGTAATAGTCCCATAGTTTCTTCCACTTGAAACAAGAGAGTTGAACTGGAAGAGGAAGTAAATGAGGCCTTCTACAGACAGCTGGAAGTAGCCTCATGATCACCAGCCCTGGTTCTCGTGGGAGACTTCAGCCACCCTAGTATCTGCTGGAAGGACTACACAGCTAGGCACAGTCCAGGAGGCTTCTGCATTGCATCAATGACAACTTCTTGACACAGGCGGTGGAGGATCCTATGAGGAAGAGTGTCCTGCTAGACCTTGTCCTAACCAACAAAGAAGAATTGGTTGGAGATGGGAAGGTTGGGGGTGGCCTTGGCTGCAGTGACCATGAGATGGTGGAGTCCAGGATCCTGCACGGAGGAAGCAAGGCAATAAGCAGCACTGTAACTCTGGGCGTCAGGAGGGAGGACTTTAGGCTCTTCAGGGACCTACTTGGAGAAATCACATGGGTTAAGGCMCTRGAAGGAAGGGGAGATCCAGGAGAGCTGAMTAGTATTCAAGCATYACTTCCTCYACRCTCAAGACCAGTGCATCCCAAGGAGAAAGAAGTCCAGCAAAGGKGGCAGGAGACCTGCATGGATGCGCAAGGAGCTCCTGGCCAAACTCAGAGAGAAGAAGAAAGCACACAGAATGTGGACGAGGGGACAGGCTACTTGGGAGAATTCTAAGAATGTTGTCAGAGTAGGCAGAAATGTGATGAGAAAGGCTAAGGTCCATTTGGAATTTAGTCTGGTAAGAGTTGTCAAGGACAACAAGAAGTGATTCTTCAAATATATCAGTAGCAAGAGGAGGACTACGGAAAATGTGTGCCCACTACTGAATGGGGCGGGGGCCCTGGTGACAAAGGCTCCAGAGAAGGCAGAGTTACTGAATGCCTTCTTTGCTTCAGGCTTCACTGATAAGGGCAGYCCCCATGAATCCCAGAGCCTGGAGACAAGAGAGGAAGTCTGCAGACTTTGCTTTGGTTGAGGAGGATAGGATTAGAGATCTTCTGGGCAAGCCTGACATCCACAGGTCCATCGGCCCCAATGGGATGCACCCACGGGTCCTGAGGGAGCTGGAAGATGTTGTTGCTAGGCCGCTCTCCATCATCTTTGAAAGGTCCTGGAGAACTGGAGAGGTGCCTGAGGACTGGAAGAAAGCCAGCGTCACTCCAGTCTTCCAAAAGGKCAAGAAGGTTGACTCAGGCAACTCTAGGCTGGACAGCCTCACCTYCATCCCTGCAAACGTGATAGAACAGCTCATCCTGGATGTCATCTCCAGATGTATGGAGGAAAAGAAGGTGATCAGGAGTAGTCAGCATGGGTTCACCAAGGGGAAAGCCTGCTTAACCAATCTGATAGCCTTCTCTGATGGAATGACTGGCTGCGTAGATGAGGGGAGAGAGGWGGACRTTGGGTAGCTTGGCTTCAGCAAGGCTTTTGACACTGTCTCCCCTAACATCCTCCTAGAAAAGCTCAGGACCTGTGRGTTAGATGAGTGGACARTGAGGTGGATTGAGACCTGGCTGAAAGGCAGAACTCCGAGGGCTGTCATCAGTAACAGGCTGGAGACTGACCTGCTGGAAAGCAGCTCTGCAGAGAAGGACTTGGGAGTGCTGCTGGACAACAAGTTGACTATGAGCCAGCAATGTGTTCTTGTGGCCAGGAAGGCCAATGGTATCCTCGAGTGCATTCGGAAGAGTATTTCCAGCAGGTCGAGGGAGGTGATCCTGCCCCTCTCCTCAGCCCAGGTGAGGCCACATCTCGAATACTGCATCCAGTTCTGGGCTCCCCAGTACAAGCTACTGGAGAGAATCCAGCGTAGAGCTGCGAAGATGATCAGAGGACGGGAGCATCTGCCCTATGAGGAATGGCTGCGAGAGCTG
>NW_028185172.1:0-1093 GCF_003343005.1 Rhea americana
TCTTGAGGACCCATGGGTGCCCCCCGGACCCATGGGTGCCTCCCTGGACCCACAGAACCCCCCCTAAGATCTCTGGTTCCCTCCTGAGACCCTCAGCACCCTTSGGACATCTTGGTATCTACGGCTCTTGTGATCACTCCCCACCACCCATACACCTCTTGAAGACCCACGGGTGCCCCCTGGACCCATGGGTGCTCCCTTGGACCCATGGGTATCCTCTGAGGCATCTGGTTCTGTCCTGACACCCTCAGCGCCCTTGAAAGATCTCGGTATCTATGGGTCTTATGATCACCCCCCACCACCCATACACCTCTTGAGCACCCATGGGTGCCCCCCAGACCCATGCCTGCCCCCTGGACCCACAGATCCCCCCTAAGATCTCTGGTTATCTCCTGAGACCCTCAGCACCCTTGGGACATCTTGGTATCTATGGGTCTCATGACCGCTACCCAGCACCCATGGATTTCTTGACCCCCCATGGGTGCTCCCTTGGACCCACATTCCAGCACCAATGGGGTCCCCCACCCACATCATCCATACGGCTCTGTAACCCACCTCAGGACTCAGCACACCACCGAGCACCCATGGGTCTCCTAGCACCCTTCAGCATCCATGGGTCACTTCTGACACCCATGGGGCCCCTTGAATCCCAGCCTGCACCCATTGGTTCCTCTGGCACCCATAGGTTCCTCTGGTCTCCTCCAACATTCACTGTGACCTCCTGAGACCCACAGCTTCCCCCAGCACCCATGGGCTCCTCTAACTCCTCCCATCACCCATGAGTCCTCCCCGGCACCCATAAATCCCCTTAAGTCCCACCAACATCTATGGGTCCTCCCGGCACTTGTAGGTTTCCTTGAACCGCAACCTGCACCCATGGGTCCTCCTAGCACCCAAAGGTCCCTCTGGTCTCCTCCAACGTTCATTGGGACCTCCTGAGACCCACACGTGCCCCCAGCACCCATGGGCTCCTCTAACTTCATCACCCATGGGTCCTCCCTAGCACCCATGAATCTTCTGAAGTCCCACCAACATCTATGGGTCCTCCTGGCACCCATGAGTCTCCCTGAACCACAACCTGCACCCATGGGTC
>NW_028185172.1:6576-8105 GCF_003343005.1 Rhea americana
GACCCCTCAAAACCTCTCAGATCCACCCAAAACCTTCTCTGGGGACATCCAGGACCCCTCAAAACCTCTCAGATCCACCCACAACCTTCTCTGGGGACATGCAGGACCCCTCAAAACCCCTCAGATCCACCCAAAACCTTCTCTATAGACATCCAGGACCTTTCAAAACCCCTCAGATCCACCCAAAACCTTCTCTATAGACATCCAGGACCCCTCAAAACCTCTCAGATCCACCCAAAACCTCCTCTGGGGACCTCCAGGACCCCTCAAAACCTCTCAGATCCACCCAAAACTCTTTCTGGGGGCATCCAGGACCCCTCAAATCCCCTCAGATCCACCCAAAACCTTCTCTATAGACATCCAGGACCCCTCAAAACCCCTCAGATCCACCCAAAACCCCTTCTGGGGACCTCCAGGACCCTTCAAAACTTCTCAAATCCACCCACAACCTCCTCTGGGGACGTCCAAGACCCCTCAAAACCTCTCAGATCCCCCCAAAACTCCTTCTGGGGATGTCCAAGACCCCTAAAACCCCTCAGACCCACCCAAAAATTCCTCTAGGGACCTGCAGGATCCCTCAAAACCTCTCATATCCACCCAAAACATCCTCTAGTGACCTCCAGGACCCCTCAAAACCTCTCGGATCCACCCAAAACCTTCCCTAGGGATGTCCAAGACCCCTCAAAACTTCCCAAATCCACCCAAAATCCCCTCTAGGGACCTCCAAGACCCCTCAAAACCTCTCAGATCAACCCAAAACCTGCTCTGGGGACATCCAAGACCCCTCAAAACCTCTCAGATCCACCCAAAACCCCTTCTGGGGACGTTCAGGACTCCTCAAAACCTCTCAGATCCACCCAAAACCCCTTCTGGGGACATCCAGGACCCCTCAAAACCTCTCAGATCCACCCAAAACCCCTTCTGGGGACGTCCAGGACCCCTCAAAACCCCTCAGATCCACCCAAAATCTGCTCTGGGGACGTCCAGGACTCCTCAAAACCTCTCAGATCAACCCAAAACCTTCTCTGCAGACGTCCAAGATCCCTTAAAACATCTCAGATCCACCCAAAACCGCTTCTGGGGACGTCCAGGACTCCTCAAAACCTCTCAGATCCACCCAAAACCTTCTCTGGGCACATGTAGGATCCCTCAAAACCTCTCAAATCTACCCAAAACCTTCTCTGGGCACACGTAGGATCCCTCAAAACCTCTCAAATCTACCCAAAACCCTCTCTGGGCACATGTAGGACCCCTCAAAACCTCTCAAATCTACCCAAAACCTTCTCTGGGCACATGTAGGACCCCTCAAAACCTCTCAGATCCACCCAAAACCCCTTCTGGGGACGTCCAGGACTCCTCAAAACCTCTCAAATCCACCCAAAACCTTCCCTGCGGACCTCCAAGACCCTTAAAACATCTCAGATCCCCCCCAAAACCCCTTCCGGGGACGTCCAAAACCTCTCAATCCTCCTCAGATCCCTCCAAAGCTCCTTCTGGAAACATCTCAGACCCCTCAATCCCTCTCAGAT
>NW_028185173.1:0-15016 GCF_003343005.1 Rhea americana
ATGCAATTTAAGGATCTGACTTTGCACAGTACAGGTTTGCAGCAATGTCTTTCTTTCTTTCTTTTTTTCTTTTTTTTCTTTTTTTCTTTTTTTTTTTTTTTTTGAATTGGATAACTGCCCAATTTTATATGATAAAAGTGAAATTCTCTTCTGTCTGCAGGGCAATCCCCAGGGAACAACGTATGAAACCCAAACTTAAATAAAATCATATCCTGTTTGCAAACATCATATTCCCTTTGCTTCTCAGTAATCTGGACCCATAAACCCCAGCACAGCTTGAGAGCCCATTCCTCATCTAAACAAATGCCATAAGCCCCTTTATACTTTTACAACCATGTCAGAAAATAATATTGACTGCCAATAGTGATGTGATTGGAGTTGCCTCCTCTGAGCCATAAAAGAAGCAGTCTGTTATCAATTTCTCTAAATGCATCAGGGGAATTATGGGTCGGTTCAGTTCCAAGTTATAAATGACAATTCAAAAGCCGCAGAAGTGTTTGAAGCTGGGAGCTGATGATGACATTATCATAAAAGCCTGCTCTTCTTTGCTTTTGTGGGTTTTTTTGCCTATCAACTAGACAAAAAAATATGACTGAGAAATGACTTCAAGATTTCTTCACACAGCAGCAGGTCAAACAGGCAGGAAAACAATCACTATTTTTAGTGACAGACTGAGGCAAGGAGATGAAACTTACTCCCATTAAAAGTAGATTTCTGCTTTTCTTATTGACATTTTCTTAGCACAAAAGAAGGGGGGGAATTGGAATAGTTGTATGCATTGATCAAATGCATCTCTAATAACTGCATACCCTTGAAAAAATTTGAAATTGTCTGATAGTGCACTGAACCAAAAAGTAATTTGTGATTATTCTCCCCATTTGGCTATTGTACCTGCAATCTACCCATCTTTCTTGGAATACTCTTCACATTCCAAACCTCTGACCAGCTGCAAGGAACTATCTCTTGTTATTAAAAACACTGGCCTTTGAGCTGTTTGTCTTTCTCCAGCACAAGGAATTTCACCCCCCAGTATTTAGGATTGCTTAAGAATTGCTCGTCCTGGAACAGTGTCAAACTTGAAAAAAGAATAAAAAGTATTATTGCAAAAGGGACGTCCCATAGTCCAGGGGCTGTTATAATGCTGACCCTGGACAGTCCTATGATAATGAGCCATCATTGAAAGAAAGCCTATTATGGGCAAATTTATGAGGTTAGATATAGTCAACATTTCTTTCTCCATCTGTGACACTTGTGCAATTTGGCTGTTGGTATGAGACAGCTTCATTTTCTTAGATGGAGAGATAAATTTATTACTTTTATAGTTTCTTATAAAACTATGTAGTTTACTGTCTGGTTTTCTTCTGAAAGTCTTGAATATACCAAGTCAAATTCACGAATGACCCTGACATAAGCAGTTGCTTTCACTGCTTGGAAGCAAATTCATATGGATGAAAAATGTTTACAAAATAAGTAAACGGTAGCTTTACATGCAATTTGCACTGACGTGAAAGCTTTAGAGCCATGATGAAACAGGATCAGAGAATACAGGAGTTTTGCTATTTCCATTGTCTTTCATTTACTTTGCAAAATTCTTGAAAGAACTTTTACTGAAACCATAGATAATATTGAAAGAAGAGGAACTTTGATCTTGACTGCAGTTTCTTGGCACTATTGAACAAAATAAATAATATTATGAAATTCAGAGTTATGGAGGTTAGTTGGGCCTTTCAGGTTTTCAGGAGAAATGCAAGCCATCCCAAACTCATGCTGGTACAATCTTTATAGCTCATCAGCTATTCACTGCCTAGGGAGCTCTAGGTTACAGCCCTTGCTCCAAGAGTTTTGCCCTGTGTTTCTGTCATGTGAAATATGTACGCTGTCTTTGGAGCAGGGGCTGAGAGCTAGGATTTCACATTACCTGCAAATCCATTGTAGATAGATTATAGACTTGGATAAATGGCCTTTATACCCCTTTTCTGCTCTGTCCCATGGGTCCGGGAGTCCTAAACTGTTTTCAACAGTGGACAGCTTCAGTGGAACATGTGAGTGGTCCTCAACCAAAAACAGTGTGCGATCTCCTCAATGGTTATAATATCCTCCCCCCAACGAAAAAAGGGAAGATCTGCTGTTAAATCCAGTGTGGAAGCAGAGATAAATAAGCCTAGGCTTCCCATCCCCTGTGTGAATAGTTTAGCCACTAATCTATTTCATAATACAAGGGCTGCATAATGACAGCCGGCAAGGTCTCCATATGGTTAGAAGACAGTAGGATCAAAGAGCTCTGAAAACCATTCTTCAAGACACAATCATAAATGGAAGAATCAAAGTTGTTGTTTTTATAATAGTACTTTCTCACTGCATTTTTTAGCAAACAAGTAATCAAGCAAGCAAGCAAGAATAGGAAATAAAAGAAAAAAATCAAATTCAGATTTTTCTGTGCCCCCTTACAGAATCTTCTTGTGACCTAAACCATGATCTTACAGCTTTACATTGCTCACTGTTTCATATCCTCCATTATACTGAAAACTACTAAGTAGCAATGCTTCTTTCTTTCCACCATCATTCTCAAAGATATGTAAAGGAATTGCTTTCTACACAAGACGAAGTGTCTCCCTTTTCCAGAGCTCATTTTAACTATTAGACAACTAAATATCAGTAAAAGTGAGTTCCTAATCTGATTATTTACCTTGAAAAAGGTCATAACCCATTCCTTTAAAAAAATCCCATAGCAAGTCTGACAATAATAATATGTAGAAAAGCAAACCAACTAGAAAAGAAAAATAAAGGATCCATTTCTATGACATGTTCTTTAATACAATTTAAAATACATTATTTTAAATCAGAAATAAAGTAAACAGCCACAAAAAAAAGCATAGATAAATTTAAGTGCTTAAAAAAATGAAGTTACACTGAGCATTTCTGGCTTGCATTAGTGTTACAACGGACAGCATACTTTTATTTCATTATAAAAAAAAAAAAATCAAAGTACACCCCTATTCAAGATTTTTACGGCATAACTCATTAATGCCTCAATAACCTGCTTCATAGGAAAGATCTTTTATATTTTTATCTTTCAAAGAATACCACAATCATTTTAATATTTCAAAGCTTATAAAAACTCTTTTTCAGATCTCTCTACATTTCCTAATAACTGCAATAACAGTGAGAAAGTTGTCTTTATGACAATTATTTTCATCTTTTTATATATAAAAGTGTATATATGTGTGTATGTGTGTGGATGCACACATAAAGGTGCATGTACATATGCCTGCATACATATCTGTGTATAATGTTAGTTAATCCATATAAATAAATGATCCTCATATTTCAATTATAGTAAGTTGTTAATCACTGAGTTCGAAATTTTAGGCAGAATCCCTAAGAAGCATAAATCCACAATAGAGGACCTGGAATGATTACCACCAATCCTTTGTTCCTTCATTCATAGTTCAAAAATCCTCAAAAAAATTAAAAATAGTGAAAACTAAAAAGGAAAATATATTTATTTTTGTTAAATTCTTAATGTGTATTTTGTCAGTTTCAGGCTTCATGATGCCATCTCATAATAATAAAAAAACAGCAACAAAAAGATTACTCTGGTATGGAACTCATCCTTTGTGAAGGATAAATGTAAATAAAACAAGTCGATGAGCTATAGTAGAGAGAAGAAAAACACTGTAAGATTGCATTGGAGATTGACCTATAGCTCCAATTGCACTCCAGAGATGGTGGTTTTATTCCTGCATGCTAAGAAACAGTGAACAGAAACTAAAATATGTTTACATCATCCAGCCAGGCCATCAGTATCAGCATTTCACTTTGATATTGTTGACAACAATAAGTAATGGATCCAGCTGGATGAAAAAACGCAGAATGCCTCTGTGTGAAAAAAATGTAGATGGAAAAATATTTCTCCCTCATATTATCTAGACTAGAATTTAACATGAGCATGATACAAACTTCAGTAAAAAAATCTCAATTCTACTTTTTTTCAATAATTTACAGCAATTCTTTTCCTAATTTTATAACAGCTTTTCACCTGTAAATGTCAGCTCGTTGATCACTAATACATACTTGCAGACCTGTATCTCGGATTGAATCAGTGTCAAAACAGGACATAAGAATGTTTAGTTATTGAGTTAATCTATCAGTATCTACAAAGTTCTAGCAGCTATAAGCATTTCTGCTTATCCTTAAAGTTTTGGTAATTTTTTTCTTTTCTGAGTAATGCAAAGCTATATTTCCTTCTAAACAGTCCATAAGACAGCTTATTCAAAGCCCATTCTATAAACAACCATACCTGCAAAATTTTTCAAAAAACATAAAGAACTTGTGCAAAAACAGTGGGATAGTTAAGAAACTTACACATTATTACAGCAAAATATTTTTCTAACTATTCCGTAGGTTTATGTCAATGTACTGTCTTTTGTGTCTTTAAAAACACGATATTATAATGGCTCGGGTTTGATTTCTACGTGTATTATTAGCTTCTGAAGATTTTAAATTGATAATGCAACAATGCTAAAGAGATCATGAATATATTTGTTTAGTGCTGTCCCTCTTACAAAGAAAACAGCATCTACTTACCCCAAGTCCCCCACAAGGCAACAAGGAAAAGAGTTTTTGAGACACGTTTCCTATATATTAAAGAAAAAAAGAAACAATAAGCATTGTTTATCAAAAACTGGAACAGTAATCCTTCATAATAGTAATTCTGATTTCTGAATTTTTATATTACACAATCAAAATACCATACATTAGAATAAATATTAATAGTACTTAGAAAGCAAATCAGCCATGGGACCTTGAAATTACTTTTTTGCAGCAATGGCAAATCTTAAAATTGGTAAGCACATAGTTCCAAAAGAGCATATACGTAATGATCCAATCACCACAGAAAGTCTGAACGAGAGCTAGCAGTCATCACGGTATCATTAGCTGCCGGAAAGATAAGCATTTAGTCTAAGCTAGTCATCTCAGCTTCTCCTGCAGTCAGTGAGGAGAGGAAGACACCTCTACCCAGCCTCCATGACCGATGGAATGAATTATTTTTGAGAAGTGCCTGTTTCTTTTCACTGACAACAGAGGGAGCCTCATTAAGCTTACAAGGAACTGAAGACTAATTTCTTAATTTCACCTATCCAAAAAGTTAGCTGAGCTGACTCCTGCTCTAGGTGCCTAGCTCACCCAGATCCTTTGGAAATTTCAGTCTTTATCTTCCTATCCAGGCAAAAGTGCATTTACTCAATCAATACATCAATATTTTTTAAACATAAAATGAAATGCTATTTATTTCAGTATTACTTGGTAAATAATTTCCTCTAAAGGAAGCATAAAAAATTAATAAATAGACCTAAAGCCTAACTTCATGCGTATTCTGATTTATACATTATATAATGTGATGGGTTTTATCTTAATATTTATCCTCCCTTTTTATTTGCTCATATGTCCTCTTTTTAAACCACTAAGCTCACTATTTGTCTTGATAAGAGCACTATTAAAACCGAGTTCAGATCTCAGGATTTGATGCAGTTGCTATTCAAGTGTGTAATTTGATCCTAAGGCAGCTGGGGAAGAGAGCATACGCTTTTCCCCTGCCATATCACAGAACTAGCTTTGTAACTGTGCCATATGGAGGAAACGTTAGATAGTGAATCACTCAAGTTACCTAAGAGCAGCCACCCATTGTTAAGGAAGAGGCAAACATTGCAGTTACTCGTGTTTAACAGGTGCCAATGAAACGTATACAGACAATTATAAGCCATCATCTTTGAAGTATGAGAGACTAGGCTGCAAGGTCTGAGATGAAGAAAGTGCTTTACACGTTGAGTAAAATCCAAGATACATCTTTAAGCGGCTGGAGGCCTTTGATCAGTTTGCAGAGTGTGCAGAAGAACCCAAACAAAGCCTCCTGCAAGCTACCAGGGAAAATGCAGGTGCAGCAGCTATGCCCAGCATCCTCATACTGTGAATCCTAGTGGCATGGTCCCAGGCATGCAAGAATAGGTTGACTGAAGGAGCTTGTCAGAGTAGAGATCTAGGAGGATTTTCCAGATCCCTTGCTAAACAGATCCAGTGACCAATGCAAACAGCAATTTTTCACTTTTTACTGAGGTGAAGATCAAAAAGTCTTGAACAGATGACTGAAAACGAGTGCTGTTAAAGTATCAGAAGTCAATGAGAACATAAGCTGTAATGCGAGATAAAAGAAGGCATTTTTAGTCTACTGAATGACTAGACTCTTTTTCTTTAATTCCACTGCACGGTTGGGACATAAGAAAAAATAGATGAATTCTCATTTATCTCCATGCAACTGGACATATTTTGGATGATAAACACTAATAAAAACAAACAAACAGAAAATTAAGACAAAAAAAACAGATGGTGAGTCAAGGCCCTAAAATCAGTCAACAAATAGTAGTAAAATGGGCAAAAACAAGCAGAATGGCTTTTCAATCTATCAAGAAACTTGCCAGGACATTTGCTCCTTATTGTATAATAATCAGAAAAGCAGATAACAGAGCTTACAGAACAAGAGAAACACCAAATTTTCTTGGAAAAATCAGTGTGTGGAAAGGTCCCACTAAGAGAAAGTGAGACCATCACCTCTCTATCTTCATAGAAAGAAAAGATCTCCCAACACTCAAACCTTGAAAATGAAACAACATGAGAAACTCCCATGATGATTTGGAAATGATGCCCCAGAAGAACCTGGCAAATACTCAGTGATTTCCCTTCCTCACTCCAGAATACCTCTAGAATAAAGAAAAAGATCCTGGGACATTTCAAGTAAGATAGTAGGAAAATTTTAAAATCTTACTTTTCTGGCTTTTCACGGGACAGACCTTGCAATCAACAGTAAATAATTTGAGAAAAAGATGACTTTTTATGGAGGATTCACCTAAACAATTTACAGATAAAGTCAGAAAAAATGCCCAAATTTTATCTTCTAAAATGTCATCCCAGAAAGGCAGTAGAAGTGGTTAATCAAATTTAAGTGTTACAACATCTATCACTGAGGTCAGGAGGCCCCTACAGAAGTTCAGGAATCTGCTGAGGCTATTGACAGCTGAGGGTTTAATAAGCAAGAAACGTGATGGGCAAAAATCTCTCTCAGAAGAAAAAAAAAAAAGGAACTGAAAATCACGTTAGCTTGTGAAAAGGCACAGTTTAGCAATGTGAGTTTGAGGAATCTAATGGTTTCCTTGTATCATCCCTCGAGGATGAAGCCATTTCTGCTAAATAGTCATTTTTTGACTGACTTGAAATTGCAATGTACTTGCAGATGCTCTGTGAATGCATCTTTTCATCGTATTTTAAAACTGCCTCACCATTGGGGATGTGTTGGAAGCATATATTTCATTTTCACAAATTTGTAATCATTGGAAACTTACTTTTAGAAACACTTTCTCAATTGTCATTGGAGAGGGAAAAAGCAAACAAATTTTTAAGACCTGTTTGGAAACCGTTCTGCCCTTGAGCTTTTTCAAAGAGATTTGAAAGGTTGTATTCTGTCACATAAAACCATAATGCGTGCTGACACATAGTCTCCATATTAGTTTCCTTCATGTCAAGAAAATGTAATGCAACATAACATGTTGCTTAACACACCGCAATGAAATACGATCAGTCAAAAGTTTAACTGCTCAATAGTGTAAAAATTGAAGTGATCATTTGCAATAGCTGCATTTGTAGTCTCTGATTCAGGGCAAATAAAGCCAAGAGTTCAAGCCAGTTTATATTCTGAAAGCGTTAAGCACATGAGAACTAAAACTGCGTGCGTAATTGTCACTGTTTTCAGCACTTTATAGCCATTTTGCTTTGCAATCTTCCAGAGTTTTTTTCCTGAATATGGACACTGAAATAAGCATTTATTAACAAGCAGTTAGGACAAGTGAGTAGGACATTTCTAACCTTAGTCGTACTTAAATTTAATTCCCTCAATTGTTTCTTTTTTGTTTGAAAGATACAGGAAGTACATTTTAGCAACAAAAGAGCTTCAAACAATGCAGGTGTATTCTTCTGACCATATAGAGGGAACAAGCACTTTTCTGGAATGCAAGTGGAGAATAAACTGTGCCTCTGTCCTTTGGGAAGGAATGGTTAGGTCCTCTTTTTCTGCAGAGTGCAAAGCCATTTTCTGAGGGAACAATATCTGTAGGAAAAATTCACTTTCATCAAAACAAAAATGTTTTATGAAACATTGTTATTGATGATATTTTTGAACAGAAACATTTCCTTTAGATTTTTCTCCTTTGATACACATCATTTTGATTTTTTATACTCTACCAAAATGTTAATATGTCAGTATTGGTTAGGTTCAACAACACTGACCTGGGGACAATGAAAGGTGGAACGGTGACATTTCATTTTGAGAAAATATAAGAGACAATTAAGTTCCTTTATATGAGAGTCAGAAAGCTCAAATGATTAGACCCTCCAGCCAAAACACAGACACATGCAAAAGCATATGCGAAGGGTGTTTCATTGACTGTTGTCTTGATAAAAGACTGCGAGAGACAGCAGGAAAACATCCCACGGAGACAGAAAAGGGCGTTGAGCCAAGGATACTTTCAGAATGTATGCTTGGAGCATGATCTTGATACAAACTCAGAGAATAAATGTTTTAGACGGAGTGTCGAATAAAAGAGGCAAAGAGCATTGAATAAAAGAACCGTGAGGGAAGAAATCATTTTCTGAGATTAGATAAACAAAGCTTTCTGCATTCTTGATACGTACGCAGGAATAAAGTAGGAAAACCCGGGTGCATTACCTTTTTCACTCTGTAACTGAAACTACACACTGCATGTGCGTATGCTTGTCAACGTCTGAGATTCAAAATGGAAACAATATTTTATAACATTGTATGTTATATTTAGTAATGTAAAAATTAAAATGAAATGAATCAACAATAAAATCTAAATGAAATGCTTGACTCTATCAAAATGGAACATTTTGACAATGTTGATGAACCCAAATCAAAATGCTTCCAAATTTTCATTTTACAGGAATTTTTAAATATATGATTTTTTGCGGAAAAGAATTGGTTTTGATTTGGTTTGGTTTTTAAGGGGGAAACTGCTGTACACAGATAATTCAAGCTCTGTCTTAATACATCATACTACAAGTATTTTTAACCTTTGATGATGTCTTGTCTATGAGGTATATAAACTTAAATAACACTGTGATGAAGACATTTTTATTATCTAGTCTTCATTGAAGCAAGTCTGCTTTACAGAAGAAACTCAGCTTCTAAAGCAAAATAGTTTCCACATTTCACCAGAAGTGCAGCATTAATTTCTTTTGATAGCTAGTATTTTTTTAATTTGGTTTGTTTCTGTTATATTTAGGAAAAACTCCACATCTTAGAATGAGTGTTATAAAAAAAGCAGAGACTTCTAGTATTGCATCTAGCGTGCTATGACACAAAGGGCAGGATTTTGTTCATAGATTATTTCCAAAATGCACTATTGTGTTTCCTTTCACATTCACTGTAGTAGATCTGACAAGATGCTCTGCTTCATGCTACAGAGCTGAATTTAACCCTACTTTTCCTGATATAAAAGCACACACTGAACGCTGGCTATGCATAGACATATTTCACATGACGATATCAGTTTTCTGATATTCTGTATATCCATAGGTCCATTTACTATATTAATATGTTTTCTCATATTATTGAGAAAGGTATATTCAGCATAATGGAAGACATTAAAATAAAGTTCACATCTTAGCAAGATCTAGGCATGGTATTTGTACTCAGTGTGGCTCAAATAATGATTGAAGTAAAGCAAATGAGAACAGCAAACAAGCAATTCTGACAAGCAAGTGTATCTTAAACGCCCATTTTCAAATCAAAGAACACAAGGAGACCGAAAACCAACTGTGCTCCAAATTGCCATTGCCCTCTGATGGAGAATAAATTACAATAAAGGGTTAACATTTAGATGATTTTGAAGCAAATGTGGAGAAACTTCTTTTGCTGTTTTCCAGCCTGTGCATTTTGCTAATCTATATTTGGCTTCCATTGTAGCATTCTCATTCCACATAGCAATGCATTTGGAAAAAGTGAATTTTTGTCACACTGCTTGCCAAGTATTTTAAACTGACACCAGCTATGACTAATGACAGTGCTGGAATGTGCTGTTCTCAGTAGAATAGAGGCCTGTACAGACCTAGGAGTTTCCTGGGGTCCAGCTTCTGTCTGTTCAGGGGGCTGGTGCCATACAGCAGTGAATGATGTTCAGAGTGAACCAGCTGTATTTCCTCCAGACTGGCTTTTCGACCTCGAATTCGCTGAAAGAAAACAGCAGAGGCCTACAATATTCCACTGACAATATTTAGGGAAAAAAAAGTAAAGGTCCAAAATAACATTTAGTATGATTAATAATGGGTTGAAATTGCGTCATGCAGGAATGTGACACTGATTTGTTTATTAAAGTAATGCTATATGAAAAACAAATGAGTGTGTGGTTTATCACAAATGCTTCACTTATATCTTACCAGAGTTAACTTAATACAAGGTTTCACATATAAGAAAAAAAACCTTCCTCTTTTCTACATTACAGTAAGAGATAGAAACCAAAAGGTGAAGTATTTCATAAGCAAGTTGGCTAGACAACTTCCAGTTTAAAGAACAAAAGCTTATTTACACCTGTAAACTGCAGATGTGTTCTGAATGAGGATTAATGTGTTTTGCTATACAACTAGTATCAGCGATTTGTGTTGCTGGGAAGAACATGATCACAGTGAGCAGATCCAGGGAGAGGAAAAGAATTAAATACTTAAATAAAAATTTTCTGTATCTTTTTTTCTCAAATGTATATTTGACCCCCCTGATCTTTTTTCTGTCACACATGCTGACTCACTTGCTTCCTTATCTTTTTTGTAAGTATGGTTTCTTTCTTTAACTGTTTCTCCAGTCTGTACTCTCCCCACTTAAATCAATATTAAAAAAAATTGGGACTTATTTCTCTAAATCTCTTGAAATACTGTCACTTTAGGAAGGAAGGAGGATAGGAAATAGGGAAGAGAAGATAAAACTAGAAGTATCTTATTTAACAGATCTGTTCCGAGTATATATTTGGAGTTTCACATGGCCATAAAAAATATTTACTTCTCTCCTACAAGCTTTGCAGCTACAGCAAAATGAAGCAGATTTTATTCAGGTTCAGGCACAATAAACAGCACTGCCAATGAAGATCTAATCCCAAGATCATTTTCACTATTGATACTGGATAAGGTAGAGAGAAAACAGACTGATTTTAAGGTCTCAGATTCTCCTTGCACAGCTGGTCACTAGGAGCACTTAGGGCAGAGCCTCTCAGGAGTGAGACTGTGAATCAATCAGCCTGACAGTCAAGGTCTACAAACAGACACAGAATTTATCTAACTAGACCATCCCATTTTTACTAGACTGATTAACCTGTTACAAAAATACTATTCACAACTAGTTTGCCTAGGAGCTAATTTGTCATTCATATTATATCCATCACCTACTTGCATGTATCTGAAAGCACCAACCTCTTCTCTGCACTAGCAGAAGAAAGCAATATGTTTATATACAGAGAGATAGATATTTATACAAATAATATATATTTAAAGAGAATGTGCACCTAGGAAAGAAAAAAGCCGTTGTCCTAGATGTCTGGTTCGGAAGAACCAGGCACAATTTATATTCAGTTAGGCAGTGGCTTTTTTGTCTGAGTAATCAGGAAAAATTTCTTAAGAGTTAGATCTAGATGACTGTGGAACAAGCTTCCCTAGGGAAATGGTGGAAGCCCTATATCTTGCAGTGTTTAAAACTTAACTGGACACAGCAATGGAAAAAATATTTTAGAGAATGATCCAAGAACTAAATGACTTAACAAACCTTTTTTTCATCTCTAGTTTCTTCAGGCCTCTCCCAGTCTCACATGAGAATTTGTAGCAGTGCACTCACATCCTTTTAACACGCAGTTGCACAATCAAACTCAGCACATTATGTTACTTTGTGGAGTTAGTAAACTCTATTATAGTTCTTCTGGGTCAGATAACATGTTTTTCTTCACAAGTGAGGGGACTGGTAACATTTATTTGTTCACCCATTCTCACTAAGAACTGTGTTTCTAACAAATTGCTTTAAAATATATATACTCAATTTTCCACAGAGGATCAGAGAAGGGAGGATAGCTATTAGGACAGCTAAAACAACTGTACAGGAAAAGCAAAGAGATATTTGAGGAAGGTCACATCAAAGAACCTTGACTAAAATAGTCACGCTCCAGACATATATTTTCTACAAGTTATATAAAAACTCTTTAAGACATGTTTAAAAGAGTTAATTGTCTGGCTCTTTTTAAAGTGCTGCTAGATGCCATATCACTTTAACTATAAAAGGACCCACAGATAGACATGACCCTTATAATAGGAAGCTCCATGGTATCCTATGGAGCACAATGCTTTGCACTAATGGGGTAGGGTCTGGAAGTGCCCCCAAAAGGGTCAGGAAATTTTGCCAATAAGCTATTACCCAGTATTGCCAAACAGATTCTCCAGAACAGAAACAGACTGTGCAGAAACAGGTCTGCTGGGAAATCGAAGAGCATCAAAGAGGATGCTCCACTCCAGGTGACCCTGGGCAGTGAGTTCCTCGGGGTGCAGCCAAGGACTGCAGCTACGAGGGCTGCCATTTCTCCACTGGTTCTCCAGTTCTAGCCTCGAGCACCAGCGAGCAAATGGCAGGAGAACAGGGAGGGAAAAGAGTTCACACATATGTGCTCTTTCTGCATCCCCCTTCCTCATTTGATGTTCCTTTCATCCCATCTTTGCTGTATCTCTGTTTGTCAAGCCATTTTCAGTAACATTAAAATTTCAGCTACCTAAGGTTTCACATGGAGGGGAAAAATAAGTGGTATTAAAAAGCCTCTAATAATTGCTAAGAATAATTATTCTTACATAATCATGTCAGATCTACAAAAGCACATAAGTCTGTTACTAGAATCTGGAATCATATAATTTCAGTTATGCAAAGCAATAGTTTCTAGGTCTCACTGGCATGAGCTATCATACAACATAACATATGCATTTTTATAACTTTGAACATACACTTTCATTTCTTTTTTTATTTCAAAGTGCTTGTTATTTTTATTGGACATGGTAGTATCAAAAGCTTAAAATGTAGTAGAAAGCAGAAAATCATCATAAAGCCAGTGAAAAAGATGTTCTGTTTCTTAGAAAATCATAAATAGCATAGTAGAAAGAATGAACAGTATTTGTTTCATTTGGGAGGAATTTGAAAGGACTTTTTTGGTCATACATCCCTAATGAAAGGCAAGTCACTCTTCTCTGATACTCACAAAAATTTGTGTGTTTATTTTCTCCTGTCACACACGCAGTTCTTTCATCAGCTGGGATAACTCAGGAAAGCAAATATACTGCACCTGAGTGCTTCAAAGACCATTCCAGAATTAGCAAGTTACTCTTTCCACAACAGGAAAATACTTTCACCTTTCTTAGAATTTAAGGTCAGAAAGGACTGCCTAATCTAGTCTCCTGTTTATAACCTCTATTAACCTACAGATTTTGGTTCTACTTCCAGCAGACTAAAGTCTTGCACAGTCAGAGATTGAAAAAGACAAACGCTGCCTGTGTCTCCCTACTAAACTAATAAGAATAGTTGACGTGGCTTATGCAATATTTCTCACTCAGGTCTCTCAGTATAAGGTGTCTAATCCCATTGCTGCAACTATTTGTGTGGATATAGTGTCTGAAATTCCCTTGTGCTATCTAGTTTGTAAACAAGGTCTTCTGAGTCTCTCCTGCATTTCTGGGGTATCTCATTGCCCCCCCCCCAACACACTTCTCTCTCTCTCTTTTCTTTAAATATACTCACAGATAACATTAATCTTTTGGCCAGTCAGAACATGCACATCTTTCTCTTTTGTGTGAAAATCCCAAGCAACGCTCTTTCATTCATGCACACACGTAGAGATGCATTTATTTTCTCTTAGTGTTTTACAGTACCTACCATGAATAGGTTCAACACTACAAATTTTTTTTTGCTCTTAAGTGTTTTCATGGACTCTCTTTTCCCTTATTGCTTCTTTTGTGGTAAACTAAGATTTAGAGGGTGTAATTTCTTTTATTTCAGTCTGTGAAATCTGGCAAACTCTAGGGTTTTCAAATTTTAAATTCTTCCATTCTGACCCCTTCAGTCCATGAGATGCAGACAGTAGGAGCTGTAAGGTGTCTCCCTAATCCAGAAAACCACAAAAATTCAGGTCAAATTCCATACTGAAAAATAAAATGTTACTGGACCACCATCCATACAGGAAATAGAGGTGGAGGCAGTAAGTGGGACCACATATACATTCCTCTTTTCCTTTCTAAAATTGTGCTGGTCAGTATAGCCTGGTGTCTGCCATGTGTGCATAAATTAAGAGCCTGCAGGACCTATGCAAATACTTCCTCTCCACAGAACAAGTAGAAAGCAGACACCACCACCAAAACATAATTCGGTCCTCCTTTAGTTCCAAAGGTAGGACATCTATGCATTGCTCTTTACTAAGAGCAAGTTAAAAAAAGACAATAGATGTTTTTATGCCAATCTTTGCATCTTTTAGTTGCCCTGTTCTGGTGCCAGCCTTTAACATTTGACTATTCTCTGATCATCAGCCTTTACAAAATGCAAAACTGACATTTCAAGAAACAGAGGCAAAACTGTTAACTAATGCAAAAGCATTATAAGAATTTTGTTTTATCAAAACATATTTTATATACCAGGACTATTAAAAAAAATACATGAGGAAAATGACTGCATTTTCTTACCCTGGGCTCAGTCTTCAGCAACTTTATAAAACTCAGGATAATTCACAGGATCTCAGATAATTCTCAGGATTGGCCATGATCTAATGTTTTTATTTTTCCCTTGTCTTGTGAAACCTGATGAGGAAGCACTCCATCCATTTGGAAGAGTGATGGCATTAGAAAACAAAACAAAACAATACTTACATTTAATACCTGGTTTCTTAGTGAA
>NW_028185173.1:15032-160233 GCF_003343005.1 Rhea americana
AAAAAAAAAAAAAAAAAAAAAAAAAAAAAAAAAAAAAAAAAACTAGAACTAGTTTCTTGATTTAGCAAAACTCTTGCAAATCCTTGTTTGAATAAGTCTAGAGCTCAAATACCTATGGATAGAAGACAAAATACAGTCTAGAGAAGTAAGTCCTTTTGGCTGCATCTTTAGCAGAAAATGACTGCTGCCAGGAAACATTCCCAGGCAGAGGAACACAATCATATGTACTATTAAATTGCTAAAGTGGTCCTTCACACCGTTTTGGCTGAGGAGCAACTATCACTCTCCCAAACAGCTCCCAGACATGGTTTGGTCGCTGGCATGGGCCAAGAAGCATTCCTGATAGTATGAACATGGGTCTTTCCATGCCAGTTGGCCTGAGCGGTATAGAACAGTCCCAGGCACATTTAATTTTGTAGTGAAGACACAGCTTTGAGTACCCCAGTCAAACCTTGTTATGATTTTACCAAGTTATATTTAAAATATCATGCTATACATAGGGGCTATGAGAAGCATATATGCAGAGCTGACGCAGTGTTCACTGCAGTTAACGGAAGTCATCCCTTGGCCAGTTGGTGATGGTTGGGTTCTCCATACACACGGGCTTTCTCCTCCCCACAGACCTAAACTATGTCAGAGAGTTAATTCACAGCATGTGATTTAGGAACCAGGTCTTACTCCCTGATGTAGATAACAGAGATTGTATAAACATTGATTGTTCATTTGCATAACGGTTTCTTGCTGGAGTAAGAAAACAGGGAGGACCCCACTGACCCACAGCTGTGGCCACGGATACATGCAGTGCACAATGCAGTGCAGGGTAAAGAGGCTGGAGCTACGGTACTGACTGCACTAGATGGTATCTCATCAGATGAAGAGTGGAACTGCAGCCCTGCTAATTCACTTGCTTCCTGGGCAATCCCCGGGCCAGTCATCCTAGCAGAGGTCTTTGCTAACGCACTTCTGTCATTAACAGTAGGGCTTGCCAGCTAGTGCTGACTTCTGCTGCATAGAGAAATTCTGTACTACTTTTTAATGAAAAACTTCATGCAGGTTCTCAGTGGCTGCAGTTTCCTGAATGGCTGTTGCAGGTTGCTGCTCCTGAGCCAGCCTTCACGCTTGTTGCACGAGGTAGTGGACATGGCAAAACTGATCAGTGGGTCTCCTCGTGTTGCCTTACTCCTCCAGACCAAAACTCGAGGAAGTTATATTAAGACATTACATTAAGAAATATTAATGTGCTTTCAGAAGTCAGCAAAAGAGATAATGCAGGTGCTTGTGATACTTCGGCTCTGCATGCCTAGTGTAGTACATTCTGCAATGGAGTTTAATGGCGATAACCTATTATTTCTTGAATAATGTGATAACCTCTCCTTCAGAGACCCAAGTCAAATATTCAGCTGAGTAACTTTTCTAAAGAATTCAAGCAACACTGAAGCAAATCACTTCAGCCTTCCTCATTTTGAAAAGCAAGCATCTCAGGTTGTGCTTAGTGTCAAGAAAGCGATAAATTCAGTGAAGCAAAGGACAGATTAGATCATCAAATATAATCTTGTCTTTAGCTATGTAAGAGGATCAAGACATGCATCAGATCTATGTACCCTATGCACACTGAAGTACCTCATCACAGTTTTGTTTTGACAGCTCTTTTCACATTCCAGTCTCATTTGAAAACACACAATGGAAGTCAAAATTAATTGCATACCATTTGACATAAAGTGATTTATTTCCTCCCTGCCCATTCGCTGGAGCTTGTAGGACATAATAAGCTGTATTTCAATTTATGAAATTGTAGAAATGTAAGAGGAAACTTTAAATCTTCCAGGAAACTATTGGATTGAATGTACATCAGAATCAACCTGTACCATTTTACCAGTTTTCACCTTTTTCAGATTCCACACCCTTTGCTCTTCAGCAATATCTGTTTATTATTGAAAAAAGTAATACATGGTAGCACACTGCCTTTTACTGATGCTCTCTCTTTTTCTTTTCTGTATGCTGTGGGTCCTGAGTCTACAAGGCAACTAAGTCTCCTGTTAGTAAAGCACTCAAGTAAGTGCATTTTCAACTTTAATTTACTCCCTAAGTATGTGATCCCCTCACTCAAACTACTTGTGCAATACATGGCCTTAAGGACCTTGCTGGAAAAAAAATTTTAAGACTGAAAAAATTATCTGAGCTAAAAAAAAACATTAGCCTGTTAGAGTGCTGCCATCTAGTTAGAGGAGCGTATACAACAAATCCATTTCCAGTGCTTGCAGTACCTCAGAGCCCCATGCACTTGGCTCCTTACATTGCAGTAAATCTTTGCAGACGGTCACTAAAACTCAAAAAAAAAAAAAAAAAAAGAAAAAATCAAGTTACCTTGGATTTGTAAAAAAATCTAAATATATAAAGAAAAGTAAATCAAAAAATGGAGTACGTGAACCCAGGCAATGGGTGGGATCCTGCAAAACATAAACAAACAATTATTTTCCTCAAAAATAGTTTGCATTGAGCTTTTTTAAAACTAGTGCTGCAATGCAGTAAGCTCCCTCAATTGCCACATGCTTTTGCAGAACTTGACAGTGCCACACCATTCACAAGACGCGGTAGGTAGTAGGTAAAGATTTCCTTTTCAGTAACCAAGCGCCTGAGAATGAACCCAGGAGCCCATATTCAATTCAAGTATAATGCTTTAATCCTACAGTTTTGTGAAGCAAATCAAAACAGAAGAAAGTTCCACAGTTGCTCTGATTTTGTTTTGGAAATTGGGCTTAAATATCTTGATTTTTGACTTGCTAGATTTTAATCCTGGCAAATGAAAATGCTCATGAAAATAGGCTTTATGGCCTGAAACAAGACAAGATGTGATGTGCTTATGGAGTGATAGGAACTACATTAAAAAAGAAAGAAGAGCAGTGTTCTGTGCTGTTACAAAAGTAAAATTGTTAACCTCTTCAAGAAATTAAGAATTGTGTTGTTGGAAGGACAGTACATGCTATTTGCTACTGCCTGTCTACCCTCCTGTATCAAGGTGAAGCTCGCAGTTATGTCTAGATTTCATGTCCTGATGCTTGTGGATAAATGACTTTCATTGTATAAACTCTTTTTTTTTTCTGATTGAGAAGTGTGCTTTCCTAAAATGCACTATTTTAATATCATCAACTAATTCCAAATAATTCGTAAGTTAAAAAGCTCTGTTATTACAGAAGGAAGACAGATTTAGAATCTAATAAATTTGCCCTTTACTTAAAGAAGTAAACTATCTGAGTTTTTTTGTTTTTTTGTATTTGGTTTTTTTTTTTTTTTTTAATTATTACCTCACACTTGTTTAGCAACCCAGTTTCTTGCAGCCTTGACCAGATGCTTTGTATCCTTCCAGCATGTTCAGGGTGATTAGTATAGTTGCCACACATACACTGGTGCTTCAGCATCAGACTGTCATATACAACACCTTCAGCACAAAGACAATACAATAAGATACAGTAAGTAAAACAAATATAAGTTAAACAGTCACATGCCATGCATATTACAGAACAACTGGAATTTATTTTATCTGTAAGGATAAGATGAAAATTCTGGATCTCAATTCCCCTTAACTCTGTGAGACTCCAAATTTAGACTGAAAAGATGCATCTCGTTTCATCCAGAAGGTAAAGATGAACCCCAAGAAATTATACTATCAGACACAATTAACTGTACAGAAAACGGCAATGGGTAGTCTCTTGTAATAGCTTTTATGGCTAGGAAAAAAAAAAGAACAATCAAATTACTGGATAATTTATTTTCTCTTTCTCTAGTGAATAGTTAAGGCTGTAATCAATCTGCTTATAACAAGAAAAGGTCGTATTTTCATTGCAATGTGTGGAGAAATCATTCAGAAACCCCCCTTTTTAATAACTTAAAACAACAACATCAGTCTGCATTTATATTGATTAACTATCAATATATTAATTCCAGGTCTTAAAGCATATTGTATGTACATTTCAGAGAGTTGCAGCCATGGCAGCCAGGGCCCTTTCTCGTTAAAAAAAAGTTCCATCTACTACTGAATTTGGACCAGATCTTGTTGTTAGACAGCAATGCAAGGTTCTTCTTCAATTTTTTGTGTTCATTTATGCAAGGACACAATAACTTTATAGGGAAGAGCTATCAATATCAATATTTCTCTTTGTTGTATGTTGTAGGAGAAACAAAAATTCTAGTCAGTAGGCTCAGAGCTAAACTAACCTTTAATCTTCAAGGCTTTCAAACTAAGTCTGAGTCACTGAAAAACAACTTTATTTACTTACTTATTGTTTGCATTTTCCTCAGAAATATCTGAAATAAAAAACATTTTCCTTTCCACTGTGAACCATTTTCATTTGGGAAAATTTTGGATTTTTCTTCCCCTTACAGTTGAAAGGGACTCAAATTAATAATTTCTCCAAGCTACAAAACTTGGCATTCAAAATATCTTTTTTAAGTGCCACCACTATTCAGGATGCCAATACAGTTCTGGGAAAATTGTGTTAGCCTGCTACTGAAAAGTCAGCCAACAAAGAAATACAAAATTAAAGTCCAGATTCAACAACATGCTCAATACCGCCCTTATTCAGCAAAATCCTTGAATGCATACTGAACTTTTATAAAGTGTTTAAGAACTCTGCAGAATAGGAGTCTGTTTACATTGTGGGTAATGCAAAGTTAACGTTCCGAGATAATTCATTTAGAAGCCAGAAATTTTAAATTATGCTACTCTAGAAATATTTATGCTGCCATATCTCTTAGCTCATGTACTTTAGATCTGACCCTCTGGGATCTTCTTATTTAAGCCAAAATGATAACGTGACAATTATGTTTATCATAAGGAGAACACAAAAATATCTTGGTGCAGCATGACTAAGTTTATGCTGAATTATTATCTAACAAACAGAATAGTATGTTAGCAATAAATTCTTATACTTACTTTCTTGGTTTGTTTTCTCTTAAATAAAAAAATCAGTGAAAATCTGGAGCTAATAAACTAATACAGCTTAAAATTTCTGCTGGCATTGCCAAAGCAGTTAATAATGTCTTTTTCTGCAATTTCTCTGCAGTTATTTGCATTGTGCAGTTTATAAGCTTCACTGCTCAATCATCAAGTCTTATAAGTTATTTGACATAGCAAGTGTGCGTTGTAAATAGGTGTACCCTAACATGCTTTGCTTTCCTTTTCTTGGCACCCATAGTTTTAACTTCTAAATTCTATTGCAAGTTCTAATTGTACAATTTGCCAGTGGTGATTTACAGTTACATGAGAAATCCATTTCTCTGCCCAACAGAGAATGTAACAGACTGGATTTTTCTGCAATTTTTAAATGCTAACTGTACAGGCATGCATCAGGATTTTCAGCAAGGACTTAAAGCAGAGTAGGCATTTATATCCAATGGATTTCAATGAAAGCGCTTGTTAAATGTTGACAAAAGTAGTTGAAAGTATCTCCTGCCTGCCACTCTTTCAACTAGCATTTTATCCTAATTGTGAATGTTCCCTACAAGTTAGATTTGCATAATCCAACCTGCAGTTAAAAAAATAAAATATAGATGTTTTACTACATTACTGTAATACGGAATCAAGATGTTGTGCAACAACTGCACTTTTTGGTAAACTATATCAGGCTATTGACTAATTAGCCTGACTAAACAGTCATTTTTACATAAAATACTGAAACTATGTATTCAGGATGCCTCCTCTGGCTGATGTAAGTATAAACATCCCTTTCTCTGTGGTGGAAGCACCTCTTCGCTAGTATTCCAAAGTAGAATATAACTAAAAATATAATTTTATAGCATGTGAATTACTTTGTCCAAATCAAAAATCATATTAATCAGGTTAGGTCAGTAATGATGACATCCATCCAAATCTTTAAGTAGTAGGATACTCATGAGTGTAAAATTTATTTCTAACAGGATTAATTGATTTAAGAAAAGTCTGAAATATATGTTTTCATTTATTGCAGCCATCTAAATTGATTTAGGATGTGCAAGTAATTCAGATATGTGGCTGCTGGTCACACAGCACATGTGGTTGGTGCAATACCACAATGCAGCAGCAGAGCTTACTGCTAAAAATAGCCTGTAGGATTTCCCTAGCAGGATTCAGCCAATAATCTCCCCACCCCCACAAAAAAGAAAGAGAAAGAAAAAGGGAGACAACTGTTTTCAATTGCAGACTGCTGTGAAATATTAATAAAAGATGGTTACTCTGTCTCTTCCGAACAAATGCCTACAGCCAGATTCTGCTCTCAGATTCCGTGTGTAAATCTGAGCAGCTCCACTGAGACTGGTGGATTTATTCTGGATTTACACCAATATCACTGAGGCCAGAATGCAGCCCTGATGACAGACTGGAATGGTGACACCACTGAACCATGTAACGATAGAGGACACAGGACAAAAGAAATTGAATTTGCATTGAGTCAGAAGAAGCAAGGTCTTCCTGGAGGGGACTCCCTAACATTCATTCTGTTCCAAAATACTTTATTTGGGTCAGCTTATTTTAATATTGTTTCAAAGACAGGAGAGAGAGAGATAGACTTAAAAATCGTTGGTTAGCAGCATGCTTTGAAGAAATGACGTGGAGGACAACAATACCAAAAAATAAAAAATAAAATAAAATAAAAGGCCAAAGAGAGAGATTCTAATAAATTATTTGGAACAAAAATATAAACTAAATAATAGCAAATCTTCTGTAAATCTTCTAAATGAACACCAAACAGATTTTATATTCTTTTCCATCTTCAACTTTGTATGTTGTGTATATACAACATATATACTCCTTAGCGCTCTTACAATCTTCATCATCATGATTCCCTTCAGATATTTGGCTGAGAACATTTTTTCTCATGACTTGCAAAAATATAGGCTCATTTTGATTCTGGTGTAATATTCTGCCATAACAGTTTTTCTTCTACTTTTTTTCTCTTCCAAGAATATATTGTTCTAAATGGAAAAATAAACAAGAGGGAATGATTTAAGGCAGGGAGGGGTGTTTTTGTTTGTTTGTTTTGTTTTTACACAATAACTTACAAGGCCTCAATTTGGCCTCACCTTGTGCTCTACCAGATTTTTCTCCCTTTCCACTCAGTCCTTTCTGCCATGTTTATACAAATGTTGGATAGTGTATCAACTCTTGTGGGTAAAGATTGACTGCATTTTGTGCTCTTTTAAGGAAGCAAAACACAGAATCACCGAATAAGCCAGGGTGGAAGGGACATGCGGAAGTCTCTAGTCCAACTCTGCTCGGAACAGGTCATCTCTGAGATCAGACCAGGTTGCTCAGGGGCTTTCATAGCACAGGATGTTGGAAAAGCTGAACAGGAATAAAACTGGGTCCATGTCCTATCTTTCTTCCCACTGACTAATAAACATATGCTAGGGCACTGTCAGACACAGAAAAAATATGCAAAAATAAAACTGTACCATATCATACCATTCCTTAATAATGCCTATATCTTGTATTTTTCAGAGAAACTGTATTTCAAGGTCTCTGAATATTATCACGCCAAAGATAACCTCATGCAATCAAAAACAGATCTATTTTCAGTGCACTCAACTGCAGACATATAGATTATAGAAGTAAATAGGAAGAGAAATAGACAATTTTATTAACTCAGGGAGTGAGAGTGCAGGGTACACAATCAGTTTCAACTCAGATCCTAGTTCAGTTTATGCCTTCACAGAGCCAGTAACTTTTGAGCCACCTTGCCATTTCAGCTGAACCGAAGAGAATCCTAGAGAGATGTCGAAGATGAGGACTTCTCTTAGGAGAAAGGGAAGTCTACCTCGTGAATGCAATGGCTGCCTTAGTTGGACCTGCAGACTGGGCAACCCGTGGGCACCAGCTGGCCAGTTAGCATACATACGGCTCGGAAGCAGCTGCAGCACCGCACTGTGCCTCGGCCACTACATGCTGGATGTAAAAGGCAGAAGGAGGTACAGAAAACAAGAGGAGATGCAGAAGCAAGAAGGGACTGAAGTTGTCAGAACATGGAAAAGGAGCTCAATGATTAATTCAGAATCTCAGTCGTAACAAGGTGCGTTTTTTCCTCTCTTTCTCTCTCCAAAACCGACTGCTACTGTTCACGTAACAATGCTTTTCTAAAAGGACAAGGTTAAACTATCTGCCTGACCTTAATACAGCCCAGCTGCGCCTGTGCACAATCTGCTTTTCCACATGCAACTCCAGTGCATCTAACACCTTATCAAGCTGACATGTGTCAAATCTCAAGCCCTTTTTGCCTGATATGCCCCATTACCTGACATCAGCTCCATTCAGTATCTTTCCCACATCATTTCATTCCTTCTCTTACTTTTCCATCTCAACTTCATGTTTTCTTTCTTTAACAGTGCCACAGATGCCACAATTCCCCAGATAGATGTTACCCCACTGGCCCCAATTCCCCTTCTGAGGACTTACAGTGGGAGGTTTCAGTAAATCTGAGCAATCAGATTCAAACAGCCTTTAGATTTGTAATTCCACTCAACTTTTCCAGTGGAATAGGACATTGAAGCCTACACATAGTAAGCTTGTTTAGTTGTCTTCTGTGAATCTTTTAAAATGAGTTTAAAGTATTTTAGGGATTCATGACTCTAGCTGAGCAGCAACTAGAAAAACAGTGGCCTTCCTTACTAACCTCCTCTATACACAGCTGATCTTTTTGCTGAAACTCATGGAAAATGTATTAGCATGTTTCTCTTTATATAGTCTGAACATTTCTATCCAATAAGTGAAAGGCCTGAATTGACAGTATACTTACAGAAGAGGAAATTGTCTTTCATCTTTGAATGTGACTTCTATCCATTCACTCATTTCCGTGTTTTAAGACCTTTTTTTTTTCTTTTGTACTTTTTTATTTAAAATATTAAATGTAAAATAGTAAATATTTCTTTCAAAGTCCAGATTCTACACAGAGAGACAGGACAGCACATTGTCTAGTACCCAGCCAAATACAGTGCCCATTAAGGACTCCACCCCTACACTAGTCCAGTCATGGTCTCAAGAATCATAAGGTTTTAGAGAATGGCAAGTTCTGCCAACCAATGCGAAGGAATTAATACTTATGGCAGAAATCTGAATAAACAGCGCCTCTGGATACTTCCACTCCCCTTTTCTTATGCACAAAGTGAAACTTTGCTTCTAACCATGCTTTAATGTCACACTGGGATTCACGCTGTTAAAAAGTTGGACCTCTTGAAAGGTTAGGTTACCTATAATAAGGTCATTTTTTCTCCCTTTCAGTGAATGTTTTGGGGATCCTAATCACTCTGCTTTGGACAACCTAGATGATACCATTATGAGATGCTCCCTGAGTGACTGGACTGCCCAGTCCTGACCAGGAAAACTTTCCTATGTAGGGTTTTTCACGCAACTGCTGAGAGACACCAAAGTTATGACTGACATCACCGTCCAGTCAGCACTACAGCTTTGCTTTGGCTATAGTAAAAACAACCTTTAGCATGGACTGACTTGTCAAATGAAGATGTTGAGAATTATATTGCAGCTTTCTACTTACTGGTGGTCTTTCTTCAACTTATCGGTGGTCTCTTTGCAAAACAGGCAACAGGAACATGGAGAAAAGAGCCAGAGGATAGGGAAATGAAAGGAAAAGCTACAAATGACTTAAAGGCAGCAAAAATGCACCTGTTGCTATATTGCCAGAGCCAGTCAACGATAATAATTTATGACTGTGTGAATATTAACCCTGTGATTTATCAGCTGCACTGGCTGACTTGATGCCAGTACAGCATCATAAAACCTGGGACCAGTAAGGCTAAAAATGAATGTATTGCTGCAGGAGGTATTCAAGGCATTTAAATCAGTTGATCCTACATGAACAAACGCATTTGCCCTGCCTATTAAAAACAGTCTTTAGGGAATCCTACCAGTCGTGTAGACATGCTGGCTGGGCTGGTCCATTGCTGGGTGAGGCAATGTGGAATCAGCGGGGGAAGACGGGGTCCTGGAAACAGGCCGATGTTTATCTAATCCTGCCATGCCAACTGTAGCCATCTGAGCCTGGTAGATTTGCAACTGGTGGACACGCTGATGCACCAGGAACTGCTGTTGCCAAGAAAACAGCACAGTAGAAAGAAATGTGAGAAGGGATCAAGTAAGACACTGAGGGAAACATGTCAACAAATTAAGTTCATTAGGTCAGGGCTGTAATAAACAGTGTGAAAAAAAATGCACCTAAGACCTAGTCAATAAATCCATTCAACAGATGTTTTCACACTGACAGTGTGGGCTGCTGACTTTGCTGGAGAGTAGGTGATGCCAGGCAACCTGTCAGTTCTCCCTGACAGAAGAAAAGAAAGCTTCATGCACAGAGATTTATAAAAGACTCAAGGTTTTTCAAATACATAATATGATGTTATAAGATCGTAAGATCATGTTACATTCCTACACAGATAAGTGAAAATAAAAAATTCTATATACTGAAGGCTAAAAGCAGTGTCCTTTAACTCAGTACCTAATTTGCTGAGCAAGCATGAGCAAAATTTCTACAGAAGACTTACCAGACTTTTTCTAGAGCTGCCTGGAAACCAGGAACATTTTGCGTGTAAGTTGTCACAGATCATTTAGAAATTCAGGAATGGTTACATGAGATCCCACTTAGGGACCATCTTTTTTTTGTCATAACTGCTACTGTCTGTAGGCAGTGCCAAATGCTTTAGTGAAAAGTAGACGGGTGTGAAAAAGATCAAGACAGAGTGGAAAGGCAGATATAATCCTCTATTTTGTTTGTCAACAAATGCCAATTTTTGCTGACATGAAGAAAGCTGAAACTTCGGCCCTACTGAAATCAGTAGAAACTTTGGCATTCACTCACTGCACAGAGTAGGATTGCTTTCCAAGTCTTTTTTTTCCCTCTCCCATTCTTTTCTATTGTGTATGTATAGACCTAGAACCTCAACAGAACATGTATGCAAAGCTGAGATATTTTCTAATCAGCTTACACTGTAAATTCATATTTCTCCATCTTAGAACTACAATTTTCATTTATCTTCACCAGAATCTGATATATATGCAGGCATGTATGGATTTTTTTTTCCTGAACCCAATAACATTTAGTAGTGACATATGGTCCTATTCAAGACAGCAGGTTAGGCTGCTGAGGGCCTGGCCTGCCTTGAGATGTGTTGCTCAGTGTCCAGGGATGTGAAGCAGAGCTCTCATTGCATGGAAAGTAGGTGGGAGCACCTGGGGAGTACCCCACCCCCTTGCTAGCTGCAGAATGAGCCCAGAGTTTGTAGCAAGTGGCAAAGTCTATCCTCTATACTGAAAAAATGAAGCTTCCATGAAAATGAGGGCTCATCAGTAACAGCCAAAACAGAAACAAATGCTTCCAAAGGCAACCTCAAAACCCACATTAATACCCCCTCTTCAGAGAAAAGACTTGAGGTCAGGGGAAGGGTAAATCACCTGGGACCTTGTCATAAGTGCCTGAATAAAGAAAAAAATATATATGAGTAAGCAAAAAGAGGTTTTACAAGAAATGGTTTGGGGTCATGAACCGTTTTCCTTTATTCAACTCACTTCCCCAAGTTCTTTTTTTTTTTTTTTTTTTTTAGTATTATTTTTGGTTAATGTATGCTGACAGGAATGTTGTGCTGTTATGTATGCTAGGAATTATTTGGAGGTATCTAAGAAAGGCTATGTAACCCCTTCCTTATGAACATAACATAAAATATGATTCCTTCCTAAAATGCCTAAGTGCCTTATTGCTTTTATTTAGTTCACTGATAGCTGTAATTGCAGTGAATTTCCGAGGGGCATTTGTTGTGGTCCTAGGTATACGCATCTTTTGTAATCTTTCTTGCAAATGCATGTTAGTGGAAATGAGAAGCGAAGAATTAATTACGGATGCATATTATCACATGGAATATTCTACCTGTGAAGAACAAAGGTGAATAAATTCCTTTGTGAGCATGCAGCTTTCAGTTTCCTCAGTGCTGGCTTAGTGCTCAAGAGCAAAGCCTCAAGAGGTATTTTGCTGTCTGTGGCACCATTGCTCTCTGCATCATACAGTCACATGGTGACAGCAGCGCTAACAAGCAGGTATCTCCCTGATGTTATTGTATTCACCAGCTCCTAGTCTTTTTTCCAAAGCACTGGGGCTAGCTAAGTGGTTTGGAAGAAGCAATCCTCCTACCTGCTGGAGCCCTTCTTCATCACACAGAGCTTGACTCTCATCTATGAGATCAGCAGAGTGGTTGTTATTTTTGCTGTTCTCCTCAGTCTCATAGGCTGCATTGATTGCCTAGATAACATCTGCGTAGTTCTTCTGTCCAAGGGACTTTTGCTATTGGTTTTTAGTGTTCACAGTAACTAATTATAATTAATTAATTGAGCGCACATTTCTGCTAATTATTAGAATGTAGAAGACAAAGGGGCCTGTTCCCTACTGGAATGCTCTTCAAGATAGTGTTTCTTGCCTCAGTGTATTTTGGCAGTTTGCATTAAATAGTATTAATTAAATATTCTGAAGGAAGTCTGTTTGGAAATTTGGCTCTCAGTGAGGTTTGCGGGGATTTGCACCATGCACAGATGTTTCTTTTTGGACTTTACTCAGTGCTGGTTGACTTTGAGCACTGAGCCTTTAGAGCTGTCTTTTCTCCATTTTTTTTTTACTTTCAAAACAGAACTTCACTTGTGCAATGTCTGCACATTTTTTTCAGTGAAGCCCTAAGTTAGTTATTCAATCAATATCTAAAATTTAGTCTGTTCAGATCTCTGACATGAAAGAGTCAATTTAAGTGAGTTTATCTGATCTTTTCTGATGTTTGGAAAAAGTTGGAGTAAAATGTGCTACACTATGAAATGTAGTAAATAATTCAGAAAGATGTTCTTACCCATGCTTGTAAAAAGACTAGGTGTTTTTGTCTACATAGTGCCTATATTGAGGCACATGAATAAATCAGGATTTTTTTTTTATGTTACTCAACCTGTATGAATTTCACCAAGAGCCAGACAGCTATGTATTTTAGCAATTTGTCAAAAACCAAGAAGAGAGCTTGTTCCCGCTCCCCTGTATTTTCCTTCGAAAGTGTATTTTGTTTACATCATTCTTCCCTCCTCAAATGAAACCAGATACATACCTAGAACTTGACACATGTTTATCAACATAATCTGTCCACGGAGGGAGAAGAAATCTGTGGAAGGTTGGAAGCTGAGTGACACCTGATTTAATTTCTGAGGTTACAAAGAATGGTTTACCAGTGAAAATCTTTTAAAATGTCTTAACAGTGTGGCAGTTTGTCTCACAGGGCTTACTCTGGGGCTGGCTTACTTCCTCTAGTAATTTACAGACCTTTCAACTGTAATTTCAAAACTCTAGACGTCATCAAAGTTTGACCTTGTTCAGATTTTATCCAACATTTTAGGTTAAACCTCTGATTAAATTTCATTTTACAAACAACAGGCATCCATGACATGCATATATTTTTTCCAGTCACCTATGTATTTACACTCTGAATGTCTGAGATGCTCTCTATCATGCAAATTGGATTAATGGAAAGAGTAATGTGGATAACCATCACACTTATCTGGCTTCCCAAATGTCCACCTGGCCTCTGGAAGGGATTAACACAATACAATGAATTCATCTTTGGGCTTTATGTGCAGCAGCACTGCAAACATATGTCCATCTCTCCAGCAACATGACAAAAGCAGTATTTGCACATCTGCAGGGTTAGTGATTTGTGTGAATATAGTTGGAGCATTTCTTTGGTAACCTGAGCCCTGACTGCCCTGCATGGAGCCTGCTAGTTCCAGGTGCTTGAGATTAGTTCATTAGTAAGAGGCAGGCAATTAGAGTCTCATCTACCAACCCAGAGTGGGCTGAGAGCTGCCCATCTTGTTCCTTAAGAACTGGCTCAGGCCTTTCAGTAATTATTTTGAGGAGGCTTTTAGAATCAGTATCTGAAGAGAAGATGACTCTTTTAGAGGCATGGGAGATAAATATTTGTTATTCTCCTAGTATTACTGTGAGAGTTGTTATTTAGAAGGAGCTGGAATCAGTTTGAGTTGGTGTGAATATTCCTTTTATCTAGAAATGTGGTTCCTACTTTTAGTGCTTAATGTTTTGTATATTCTTAGGATTTTAATGAAAGCAATTTACTTATTTCTAATGGTTTTGAGAACTAGTTTCTGGTGATGTGCACATGTATCCAGTTGGGACTGTGTTAGATGACAAAGCTTAACTGAATTTTCTATGAGTTATTGTTCCTTCCAGTTATTTTATCTTGCACAGGAAAAAAAGTATACTCTTCTTGCCTCTCCTAGCAGTCGGTTTTTCTTTTTATCTTTAGATAAGTTAATATTTAGCCTGATCACTGTTCCTTAGATTTAAATATGTGTACCATAATTCTAATAGTTCTCTTCAATATTTATGCTCTTACTCTTTTTTCTATTGTGATAGACTCATTGTGAAGAAAAGTAAATTTTGATTTTTTTTGAGAGAAAATATCCTATCACTTAGGAGGCTCTCATAGCTATATACCCTAGATATTGATATACTGTTGATGTGCCTGTAATGTGTGAAGTATGGAATGTGAATTAACATCTATTATTTGTTAAAATTATTCATATATTACCTGTTTATGCTTTCCCCTGAAAAGTTTCAATGCTACTAATCTTATAAGCTAAAACAATGATGATGTTGGCTTAAATAGCGTGACTTTTTTCTTCCTTTCAAAGCCTTTCTTTGGGCCTGTTCTCCAATTACTTTTCTTCTACAACTTTCACATTGTTTTCAGAAAACAACACAAAATACCAAATATTAATGAAGATGAAAAACATGTATCTGTTGCAGGAAACTCTTCTCTAAATGTAGTTTAAAACAAAATCTTCCTATAAGGAAGACCTGTGGCCTTCTAAGTACTTTTTCCAGCTCCTTCCTCTGAAGGCTATTTCTGATGCTTGCTCTGTTACTTCATCTTGTCCAGTGGCTCATGTTGGAGGGCATACTCTTTCTGCCTCTTTAAGATGCTTGCAATAATGCAGGAACAGAAAACTGTGTTTTCTCCCTCATCCTCTCCCTCTCCTCATCACTCTTCTTCCCCTTCTTCCTTCCCAGCGTAGCGCTAGCTGAATGCGTGCAAGGGCTACCCAAGCCAGCCACTGGCTGCATCCAGCAAAACACTCCTCTACTTGCAGCAAAGCTTAGACCTGCTTGAGGACACCTGTAACAGCAGTTTGTGGCCAAAACCAAAATCGCATCACCAAAAGTTTGCTTCAGCCAGAAACCTTGAACAACTAGGAAATTCCTATAGAGCAGAAAGGTAGTTAACAGTGCTCCAGAAACCACAGACTTCACAAAAATACTAATAGAACTGACCATATCTCTGGAAAGTGGAGAAAACCGAAGTAAGTAATAAGTTCCTAAACAAGCAGCGTCAGGGACAAAAGGGGATCTAGGTAAGCAAAAACAGGAGGTCTTTTAACCAAGGGTTCTGGGAACAGCAGCTCGAAGTAGTTTTATATGTTGTCCTCAAATCCATAACCGGTTGCTTTCAAGAACTGAGCAAAGGTAGATCATGAGAGCTGAAAATACTTGTGCACGCAAATGTGGAAATGCAGGAGTATAAACCTAAAATGGACACTAGTCTGAGCTGTCTCTAAAAATGAATATGTTGAGAGACTTTCTTTTAAATTATTCTGTCACTTGGAGAAAATGGATGACCGAAAAACCCTACTGATCCTATTTTTGCAAAACCACATATAGACTACAAATGTCCACAGCAATCACTTTCTCTAAAACTTGAAAATTTCAGTATTGCCATCTGAAATATACAGTGATCTCCAAATTCAGAATCAATTTCTTATGGAAAGTAAATAAATAGCAAGTATGGATACAGGCACACTGATAGAATAAGTAGAAGGGTTTATAGCAGGAGTGGACAGGAAGCAATAAGACTTCTAGCCTTGAGGCATATGGTTGTAATGGGTCATAAATTATCATGATTTTTATAGAATGAGATTTTCTTTTGCTGTAATCCAAGGAACACAGAGTTGACTGGAAAATGGTGAAACAAAGAACAAGTCTTATCAACCGAGTGTTGGGTGTGGACATAAAACATGGGTATGAAAGTCATATCCCAGTCCTGCCTACAGTCCTAGGCAAATTATCTGTTGCCTTGTGGAGCACATAACTGTGCCATCTCCCTCCCCTTGCTTCCCTCAAGACTGTGGAAAGGCTGTTACCAAGGTGTGGGTTACTACACGGGGAACCCCTCCTGCAGTGACTGCTCAGGACACAATTGCTACCCTTGTTTCCTCTCTTAGTTCCTGGAGCAGCAAAGTTGACACTTCAGAGCTCTCTGCCCTTTTCCTTCCACCCTTCCCTTCTAGGACAGGAGCACCTTTCAAACAGCAGAAGACAGCTCTAAAATGGCAACATTTTTGTCTAGTGGGTCAGGGTGGAGGGGAGGAGGAAAGACTAGTAATGGGATGACAAGGGTGTGCTCTTTTGTCAAGTCACGTGAGAGAGGACACGTTCCCTGCATTGAGTTACGTGATCAGATGCACAGGTCAGGGCTGGGGTTGCAGCCCTTGCCTCTGGTTGTAGGATGCAATGGTGGGGTCAGGACTCTACCTCTTACAATTGCCCTGGGAGCTGAGTAGGCTGCTGACCTGCGGCCTGAAAGGGAGAGACAGTGAAAGGTCCCTCTTAGACAGGGAGCTTCCAAAAATCTGAGCCTCTAAAGACCCCTAACAAAGGCCTGCCCATCCAAATGTAGTTAAGGATTCAAGATAGCCATGTGTGCTGAGAAGTCTTCAGCTGTCTTTAGGAAGGAAAACGAGTTGGGCATTAACTATGTTGAAACACAGAGTGATTCCAGGGAGGGAAATCATGGGAAATGGCATCTGGGAGTGAGAGTAAGGAGGACCCTAAAGACAGAGAACCTTCTACTGGAGGGAAATTCCAAAGGTATTGAGCTGCTGGTTTTATTTGATGATTCCTACTCCTGAAGGATCTGCCTTCTCCATTCCTAACATTGGCAGGTACTTGACTTTTGTCACTTCTACTAAAATGCTAACTCTATGGTGCACACAGCATACATCCAAAGTAAATGCAGCACCTCCCTGAAAAATTGCATTCCTGGCTGAATCTTTTCCTCATTCTCTGACTCTCTTGAAGATTTAAAATACATAAATAATGGAGGGTACAGTGGAGAGGAGAAAAAGAGTATCTGAACATTTTGTGTGCTATGGTGGATTTATTTTTTCGGTTCTCATTTTTGTTTTTACTCTTTTTAACTTCTAAGAAGATTCTGGTTACTTTATTACTTTTATTAGAAATACCGCAAGGCTTTTCTGAAGTATTTGGTGCTTTCCAGAAAAGGAACATAGAGAAGTACAGAAATGAATACTAATGGAAAAACGTGGTCTGTGTTTCTTGCCTCACTTTCAGCGCAAATACTTATTGCCTCTTTTACTTTGATGTCAAGAGTAAATAGGCTACATAATCTTTTTAGCATATACTTATTACAGTCGCACAATCCTAGTAGCTTTCTAGCAGTCATTCAGTTAAACTGTCCGTTGACTAAAACTAATTAATATAAAGGCACCTGTCCCACCTATTTCTTTGTTCTAAGAAATATCACTGGGCTCTCTTTAACCATACTGGCAAACCATGATGGTGTTACTTTATGTAGACTTCCCCCACCCCCCAGTGAAGTTATCATTAGTTCGGCCTTTATGCACAGGAAAAAGTAATATCCAGGCAAAATTCAGCAGTTCCTGCTGAAAAGCTGTGTTTTCTGCATGCTTCAGTAGATTCTGTTTTGGTTTTAAACAAAAATCTGCGGGCTTCAGGATTTGCTCTAATAAGTGAACTTTCTTTCTCTAGCATATTTATAGCAAGAATTATATAAGTTCTTAAAACATATGCAAGCACACACTTGCAAAAAATAGAAATTACTTGGGTCAAAATATAAACAAGAAAAATCTTGCCTAACCCTGGTGTTTAGTAAACAGTCCATGCACATTAACAAGTAAGATGTCCAAGTACAAAATCATCAGGGCATATAGAAGCCCTCTGCCTTCCCTCTTGTATGGAAACATATGTAGTCAGAACAGGAAGCATCAACAAACCATATGTTGAGCAAAAAGAAAAGACATAACCAAGGAGTTTTACTAACTCTGTCATCTCCATGGTTTATTGCATCTAAAGCACAAACTTCAACAGGCTTTTGTATTGCTGTTGTGCACTACAGTTCTTCTGTACAAAGAGCTCATTTCTGCTGTCACCAGTTGAAAGCAGAGTTGTAACCTGATGAATTCTAGTCCTTTGCTGGACTTCCGTCCTTCTGAAGATTTCAGAGATCACAGATTACTTGAATGTTCTTAAAATGTCAACAGACTGCCCTTCTCCAAAATATTTATAGCAAGAGTTATAGATATTCTTAAAATATATGCAAACATGCATTTGCAAATACTCCAAATTGTTTTAAAAATATATAAAAATTATTTTCCCTCTCAGATGTTCATTTTTTTCTTTTTTAGTATAAAGAGAAATAGTGATTATATAGTGACATAGTGATATGATTTGAAACTCTACAAAATAAAGGACTTGAGTATAAGGAGAAACATGTTGAAGGATGCCATAATCAAATTGATTGCTATAATTGCTGGATTGATACTACAATGAAACAAAACTTTTCAGGCCTGTTCTATGTATTTTATAGAATAAATCTTATTTCAGCAACCAACAAGAAAGGGAAAACTGCTAGAATAGGTTAACTGAAAGCAGGGAAAAACCTATACACTCATAAAATACAATGTGGAAAACAATATGTGCTCACATAGCACTATTTCTATCATTCAGACTGCAAAATAAAACATAATGTTCAATTTTTTTTTCTTTGAACAAATCTTGGCCCTCTAAATGCAAAGTACATTTAGAGCAGTTCATAACGCTTAAATTAAATTCATCCTTGCTATAAAATATGTTATGTGAACTTTGAACTTGCTCAGTCACAATGTATTTCAGATATATCCCATTGGAAAAAAGAACTTAGGAGTAAAGGACTACAGTAAGGTGGTGTGTGGAGAATAGAAGGGGAATGTTAAGGAGGAAAGAGACACAGAGAGTGGTATTATAAGCTTGGATGTTCAAACTGCCTTCCATGGTCATAAAGTCAAAAAATGTTTCTTGTCTTTTATAATTTTTCCAACTAAAGATGAAGTTTTTCATGTATTTGAGTGTTTCCAGAACCCTAAAATGTCATAAGGTGTGACAAAAATCTCAAGAACTAAAAAACATGAGAAAGACTGCAAAGCTAACTGACAGGAGAAGGAGGAGAGGGGCAAGTGAGAATAGTTGTCTAAGTATAGCACTTCTGGAAGTGGTTCATTGCAACAAACTACTAAAGAGTTTTAGCACTGCAATAGCAATCATATTTTCTCTGTATAAAAGAGATCCCCATCCTAAATACACAGGCTTAGCTTGCAGGGGAAAAAGTCTGTATGCTTAAGAGACTCAAGGACCTAAAATGAAGCACTGAACTTTAATGTATGTTCCTTACCTGGACTGTGTTGCTCCTTACTATAGTCTCTTTCAACACAACAGAAAAATTGACATTCAAAGTATATTGATTGAAACTTTAAAAACTGCCCAAATATTGAAACAAAAATCACTTTCTCCTCTTTTAGAAAAGGGCTCTCCCCCCGCCCCCCCGAGATGGCTGCTTAGCGTTTAGAATCACTGGTTCTTTGCTTTGCTGGCCAACTAAGACACAGTGGTAGCTTAGTTCTTGTTTAAGGGTGGGCAACCCTGGGAATAGTCTCTGTTGTGATACCTCCCCAACCATGGCCTGACAGCACCTCTGGAAAGGACTTCACGTGCCTGAGAACATCTTGGAGTTGGTGGCCTGAGAAGGCAGACCAAAAGCAACCTGTAAAGGGCAGATGAGCAAGCCAGGGAGCATAAATGAGGCCTCCTGAGAGCTGTGGGGACATAATAGAGTGAAGAGCTTTCAGCAGTTCCCAAAAGAAAGACAGTCTTTTGAGGTGGTCACCTTCTCCACTAAAATTCGTAATGCATTGTAGCTCTTTTTGAGGGGCTGAGTGTATTATTTACACTGATGTAAGTCTAGAGAGACTGAAAAGACTAGGTTTTTCAGTACGATTATCTAAAAAGATGATTTGGCATGTCAATGGCTCCTCCTTAAAGCAGTGCCCTCAAAGAAGGGAAGGACTGTTTTCTTACAGCTAAGCAAAGCTTGAAGAGGAGGAAGAAAAAAAAACAAGTGGAAAATACTGCACAAAATCAATTCCACAACTTAAACTACATCTAGTGAAAATTGGGGGTGAGGGGGAGGTGGGAAGGGGCAGGAATCCTCAGAACCAATCAAAGCAAAATGCTAATTCTAATCGTTCTATTTAGTTGACCTTGTCTTGTGACAGGTTTGTTATTATGCAGATTTCCTACTTGCCACCTTCCATGGGAGGATTTTACAAAGTGAAGTTATGCAGGCAATTCCCCTTGCTTCTTACCTCTTTATTTCTAATTATGTTGGCCCTGTGTTCTCTCAAGATAACATTAGAGCTGTCCCCAAATGCCCTAGATTTGGGGCCTGTGACAGATGAAATTGTTTAGTGCTTGGAGATATTTTTTTCCCCCTCCCCTGTGTTGTAGAACCATAGCTACTAACATGCTGAAAACAGAGCTATACTTACTTATTCTATGCCAATTGATTTATTTCTTTTTAAATCTTTTCATGCAAATAACTTTATAGCATTCCTTTTTGTCTTCAGATAGATATATTATGTAATGTCACATGGGACGTATTTTTTTCTTTTAAAAGTACATTTATGTTTACATAACCTGCTACACTTCTTGCCTTTTCTCATTGCTGTTTCTCACAAGGATGTTTTTCTTCGTCTGTAATCATTTTGTATGTATTTGTGTATGTATCCCTTGCACCATTCAATCCTACTGAAGGATATCTTGAGAATAATCTGTAATTCACCTGCTATATAGAAAGTATTTCAGGCATGAGGAAACAGAGGTATAGAAAGACTGTGAACTGGGATTTGAAATCCTGAATTGTAAATCCATCCTTTAACCACTGCATCAGCAATAGTTGCATTACTCCAACTGGTTTTCCTAGCTTAGAAATAATGCAGTGCTATGGCCTTCAGTGTTTCTTATTACAATAGATAGTAGCACAGATACAGTCAGAAGTTGTTTTGTTTGTACTTGGTTTGTCAAAGTGTAGAAAAAAGAAGTCAGAGCAATGGAATCTATCAGATATCATAGCTGTTAGGTATTATCATTCAAATATGAAGAGTGGAGTCTCCTTCTCTGGAGATCTTCAAGGCCCGCCTGGATACAACCCTGTCTAACATGCTCTAGGTGACTCTGCTGAGCAGGGGGGGTGGACTAAATGATCTCCAGAGGTCCCTTCCAACCTTACTGATTCCGTGATTCTAAGATCATGGCAAAAGGGTTCTGGACAGGCTGGGGTGAGAGCAAGTAGGGAGATCATCTCCATGGCATAAAGACATCATGGGGAAAGGGCCCACGAAACTTTTCCGGTTGTATCTTTAGGGTCATTGTACTTAGTCTTGCTGGGAGAACTCATTCTGTTTCCTTTTCCACTTCTAGAAAGGATTAAACATATTTGAAGAAAGCTGGGAGGGAAGGCTGATGTACAAAGCAATGCATTGAGCCATGGTAGATACAGGGTTTCAGGTCCACCCTGATTCCTGAGAACTGCACCAGTAGCACCCTGAGATGGGTGATCTCAGAGTGCTCCTAAGAGCTGGCACCCTATATCCACGCTGTTGTTAGAACCTGCCTACAAACCTCATTGGCCACAGAAGATCATTTTAAAGAATGCAGTCATCAAATGTATCTTGGTCCCATGGCAAAAGCACAAATGTGGACAGAAAACCTGAAAGCTTTGGGACTAGGTGCAAAGTGTCAGGTCAAACCAGCAAAGTGCATTCTGTCAGTATGCTAAAACACAAGATGCACTTGATGATTTCTTCCCAGGAACAACATGAGATTAACTCACAGCTGGCTCCAGTATCAGCAGATATGCTAAGACCCGGCAGATCTAGCCCTGAACCCATCTGGAGAGCTAACACTATTCAGAGGTATACTTGCAGACAGTGAACTCCTCAACTCCTTCCCTCTCTCCTTTTTAAAATTCCTAGCTTGACTGTGGGTCTCTTTGCTCTTTTCAGTAGACAAAACTAATTAAACGCTTATTAGTGACATTTGAAAAGGAAAAAGAATAGATTATTATAGTTGACTTTTAGTAACAATTTTAGGAATACCTCTGTTCTCAGCATAAAAGTTCAAAGAGCCATTTGGATATGTGAATTTGGACTTTGAAATGTGCTATACACATGGATACAATTTAATTTGGAAGAATCTGACTGCTGCTACCTGGCCTCTCTTGCTTATTTTTAGTCTGTCTATGGAGAATTCAGAAGCCTTTTCTTTTATACTTGGAAATATGAGGCAGAGTTGTTTTTCATTTATGTTCATAGAATCATAGAATGGTAAGGTTGGAAGGGACCTCTGGAGGTCATCTAGTCCAACCGTCAGCGTAGCCTATATGGGGATGGCACCCGCAACCTCAGCATTAACAGCACCATGCTTTAACCAACTGAGCTACATGCATGTGGGTTGTGAGGCATCAGTCTAGGCTATGTGAGTGTTTCTTCTTGTTTTTGTCTAAAAAAAAAAAAAAAAAGAATTTAAGCCCTGACGACTCTTGTTATTATACAACAGTATTCCTGTAGGAATGCTTTAACTTGTAGTACAAGATGTTTTATAGAATACATGCTATGCTATGGGTTTTTTTCTTTTGTCATGAAGTTATAATATTCATTAGCTACTTTATGTAAACTTGTTAATCAGCTTGAGACTTCTTCTGATTTTGAATATATCCAGGATAGGGTCCTGATATTTAATTAAAAAATGCTTTGAAAAGTTAGATTCAGCATGACTTCAGATGGAAGCATCCATTCTCTGCTCCTTCATCTAACCTGTAACTTATTTTTATGTGAGAATAAGCAGTTGCTGAGCTCCCTTTCACAGCTGGCCATGTTTTGATAGTATTGTTAGTAATATCTGGAGATTCAAAGTATTGTGTGAAATTATGCAAGCTAGTAGGGCCAAACTCCTGAAATTGCACAAGTAGCAAAACTTTGCTAATGATTGCTTCATCTTATTACACTAGAAATAACATGCTACAAGTCTACATGGCAGAAAAAAGTCCGCACTAATTTATGAGTAGCTGCCATCTAAAATCTTCAGACCTTTTCAGGGCCATTGAAAATCTTATTAAAAAAAAAATGATAATCTCTGAGACAGAAACTAATTGGTAGGATCCTCTTGGAAAACATCAGGCATTCACGTAATAGGCACCTAGCTTTATTCTCATAACAGAGGGACAACAGAGGGAAAATAGTGCGAGTCAAGTGCTGTAGCTGACGCATTGAATGAATCGTTTCCTAAAACACTTGATTTTCTCCCCAGACTGAGAAAAGAAGCCTACGGTGACCAGTGCGCTAAACCAAAGGTGTGAGTTGTCTCACCCACTCTTCATATTTGAATGAGAAAGGAGGGAGTGAGAGGCCCTGAGCAGGGGCGAAGGCTGGCTCCCTCTGGCTGTGGAAAGATTTTTTCTTTTCTCTCTCTCTCTTTTTTTTTTTTTTTTTTTGGCTCTTGTGTCAACCCTCTCAAAGGGTGAGGTAGCCAGAGGATCCTCCCATTTTCCCTTAATTAAAAGGTTACAGACCCATGCCACAGAAATAGCAGCAGCAGGACTGAAAGCTCTGAGCGAGGCTTAGGTTAAGTTGTCTTGTTTGGGGAAGATCTGGATCTCTAAAGTTGTTTTGTTTTAATATTCGCCCTTTGAATTAAAACTTAATTGAAGTAATTTAAGTATATAATCCATCTCTGAGGAATGTTGTCTCAATCTTGTATCTTAAAATTCAGAAATCCTGCTTTTTCTTCTGTTACTGATAAGCTGTAAGAGCTTGGACCAATCTTTTAACCTCTCTAAGCCTTTGCGTCCTCTTATCTCATCCTGACTCTAACTGTCTTAACTACTGAGATTGCAAGGAGTTTGTCCTCTGCAGTGTGAGGGTTCAGTGCTCTGCACTAAGGACTCCAGACTGCAGTTGTGGAGCTAAGGTGTTGCTGTAATACACTTAAAATGCTTAAAAAAAAAAAAAAAAAAAAAAAAAAAAAAAAAAAAAAAAAAAAAAAAAAAAAAAAACTTGAAAATCCTTCTTCCTCATAAAAAACTGAGTTTCATTTTAGCTTGCTTCAGTATATTACCTATATAGGTCCAATTGCATTTCATGTTACATAGTAACATAAAGATAAATAGAGAATGATATGAGGAATTTAAGCAAAAGGACAAAGAGAAGAAAGTAGATTGGGGACTGAAGAACAGGGATTCAGCTTTAGAGGAGATTAATCAAGCAGACTGCATAGCTAAGCATCTGAATCCAGCCACTAACTTGCATGGGTTAGAAATAGCCAGAGCACCTCTTTTTATTATTATTATTATTATTATTATAAGAGTATGCTCCTCCTATAAAAAATTCCTTGAAAAGTCAGTGCCATGTGAATGAATATAACTGCACATCCCTTGACCATTGTTGTGATTTTTAGACATTTCGTGCTGTACAAAGCTGTACAAATCACTCGAGTGATTCCCCAGGTCCCCCAACAACTACTTCTTTAAAAGCATTTAAATTAGTACTTAAATAACTTTTGAATACGTAGGCTTCTGAATCTGTGCTGGTTTTGGAGGCTTTTTGTTTAATGCTCCATTGTAAAATGGTGTGTAATCTATTTATTTGATGCTTTCCAAAAAAACACATCAATTAATTGCTGTAGCATAGCATTGTGGTAGCCTAGTAGTCAAACCAAATCAGCTGTGAAAGCAGGGCTGCTTCCACCCCACTGCGGCACTCGCCCATGGCTGACCACAATAACCTTTCTGGGAAAAGTCACTTCCATCAGTCAGGCCACTACAGGGCACTGGCCGCAAGGCAGCAAAACACTGCTTGGAATAATTCTTTGCAGATGCCAGGAACCGGAAGTTTCAGGGAGAAAAATGAAAGCCATTCACTCTTCCAATGACACAAGCCTTTGATACCACAAAGTCATTTGGACAGAGAGCTCCAAGGTCAGGAAGGCACGTAAAGATTGGTGATTAGAGAAATACTATATCAGCAAAGTGTGGCAAGCTATTAAAAGAAACTGTAGCTTTTATGACTGCGTTGCTGAAGCTTCCCCAGGGCTATTTGTATTAGATATTGAGTTAAGCATAACTTATTTAGTCCCAGCATTCCAGAAAACATTTTGATGTCAGCTACTAAAGGAAAGTAAACACAAGGAGGAGGAAACAGTACTGATCTCAAACAGATAAAAATATTGTAATTTAATTTTGTGAACCCATGCATGTTAGAGCATTAAGAAAGAAGAATTCTTAAAGGGTTGACTTAACTTAAAAGACTTGGTTGGTAGGATTTAGTCACTGTGCAGCTGGAGACGGAAGACTGGAGAAACAGAGATGATTTATCACCTTGAGTATACACTATACCCTGACAGAGCATGAATGCAGTTTTCTGTAGGCAACAAAAATCATCTACAGCAGACTTTGTGCACACATGTAATTCTCATCTAATGTTGGGGGCTTGTGAGTGTGTTAAGCTAACCTACTTGCTTAGCTGGGATGTCTGTCTGGTGGATGTTCTGATAGCTGGTAACAGGGATTTGCCTGCATTGCATTGAGAAACTAGGGACTGTAACTTAGGCACAGCTTTATGACTCTGGATTTTTGGTTGCTAAAGGAAGAGTTCATAATCTGATATAAAAATTGACTATCAGCACAGATTGTAATCTTGTAAGTCAAAAGCTACGGAGCAGTAGTCATATTTCTTTAATTTATTTTAAAAGCCAATAAATCCATCAAGGAATTCTGTTTTTGAATTCTCTATTCTCTCAAATACAACACCGCAGACCTGAGGAAATCCCAGGTATAAGTGTAAGGTCAAGTGTGTTTTTCTTTGATTTGCCAGTAATTACAGTTTATTTAAGAGTAGGGAAGTGGGAGAGCTGAAACCTCAAAGCCAAGTACAGCTAACTCCTTGTCATGCAGGAGAGATGCACCTCAAGAACAACTCCTTGTATAAAGTTTTTTTCAAGTAGTCTTAACTGTGCTTTGATTAATAGGTTTTTCTTTTTTCTTTTTAAGGTGATTTATTTATACGAGATACTTTTGCAGTAGAATTCTTTTTCTCTCAAGCTCAGCTTTTTAAGTATTACAGCAAAAAAGATTAAGGAAACAGACCTGTCCTAACCTTACAGATACCACTCTATAGATGTTACCTGTCCAGAGACGCTGCCTGAGAAATGCTATGTGCTCCCTACTACTTTGCTCTGACCAGCTGTATTAATGGCACTTCATTTTGGACCTGGGGAGATGCCAGCACTTCCATTTTATTTTGTCTCAATGAATAGGAGATTAATTCATGGCTTAAGAAAAATAAAGCATACGTATGATCTGCCACGAAACTAGGCAGAAAATAAAAAAAAATAAATAAAATTCAATAGAAGAATCCATGTCTGAACTGTATCTAGTCCTTCAGAAACAGCCAATCAGATTCAAGGAGGTGAGAACATAAAGATGGACCTTACTATGTCAGACCAGTCCATCTAGAACCATGCTGTCCTAGGTTGTGGAAATAGGAGATGCTATTTAATGAGAGCACATGAGTACAGCTAACTTCTGCAGTTCACCCTCCTTGTATTCTCCCAGCATCCACAATTTTTGCATGATAGATGTTAGCGATACATCTCTGCCCATTTCCTTTAGTATCTGTTTATGACCTTATGTCCATGAATTTGTCTAATCCCTTTTTGAACTGCTGGTACCTCTACAATCTTCTGTACCAACAAATTCCACAATTTTGCTAGCTGCTGTGCAAAGAAGAACTCTTTTTGCCTGTTTTAAACTGATCTCCTAATTTCAACAAAAGTTCCTCGGGCCTAATACTGCAGGATTTGGTGCATTACAGTTCTTCATTCATTTTACTTACTGCCCTCATGATTTTGTAAAACTCTTTGATGGAAGTTATTTTGTAGCAGAATTAGTGACATTTAATTTTATTTTTGTTTGTTTGTTTATTTTTTTACAGCCTTCCATGGGTGATAACATGGCCCTGCTTCTCAGCTGTACAAATTACCTTTCTGCTCAGCATTTTTGGAAATGCTGCTTTAATTGATGTTCCTGCTGCAGGCAGCCTGGTGGGTGACCCGCTGAGCAGAGCAAGATTACTACCTCCTCCCGCCAGGCTCCCTCCTGCCTCAGTGTGCCCCAGATCTGTCCCCCGTTCTGAGGGCCAAGGAGAACCTGGCACCCAGCCGGGAAAATCTTATTATGTAGATGATATTCACCACGGGACCATTTGTGAGGTGCATTTTAGTTTTATTGAAATGTCCTGGTTTCTACTGCCATGGATTTACATGTGAAAAAGTCCCACATTTAATAGATAGCTATGCATGAGCTTTCCAAGTATTTTTTTTTTCTATATTTCTGCTCTTACTCTCCACACTCTTCAGCCTGAGTTTCTTTCTCCCTTCACTTCTTCATTCTTTCTTATTATACCTCTTGGGAAAGAATGATGTCTCTTTGCAAAAAAGATTAGTGTGTCTGCTCTAGTGTTTGTAAGTGGTATGCAGTACGACTTTAATGCAATTATAGTCAAAACAGAAGACACAAACCCCAAAGGTAGAGATCTGTACCAAAGAGCTAGATGTGAAATACTAAATACATTGCAAAATTTTCTTTCTAATATTTTCAAGTAGGAAATAAATCTCCTTTCTGTTGAAAGACAGTTCTGCCTTTGAAGATAGAAAAACGTTTACATAAATGGTAAGGACTTCTTTAATGTAGCTTTCATTATCTTCTATGCTCCCCCTTTCTCTGAAAGCCAAGTGACTGATGTCAAGATCAAGAGAGTCAATCAATGTAGATACACTCCAGGACCCAGATAGGATATAAATCACCCTTACTCCTAACCATAGTAGACATTTAACTGAAGGACAGAAGTTTACATATTCACTGTCCTTGTGGGGGAGGCTAAATTTCCCAGTCACTTACCTCAAGAGAACCCCTCATTCATTAACCAATTGGGGTGCTTAGCATCACTTATCAAATAGCCTAATCAAAGTTTGAGAGAAACCAGCTCTTGACCACTTCTTGCCCTTTGAGCACTCCAGGGCCACCTCCTGCCCCTAGACTTTTATCTAATTAAAGTTAGAGAGGGGAAAATTAATCCATGGAAGAAAATGAGATAACAGTCACCATAGCGGACCATCTCAGAGTCTGGTTTGGCTTTCATCTATTGCTACCTGACAATTAACTCTTCAGCAACACAGGAACCCTGTTTTTATGGGAGAAGGATCTGTCCCTTAACACAATGATAGGCTTTGGTTTTCTCATAATTTACTCCCCATGTTGCAGCTCCTCTACTTGTAATGGGTGCGGGTGAACTGAAAAGGTCATCCTTTACTTTCCTTCTCTCAAGCTTGACTTAGTGCTGTTTTCACTTGCAAAATACAAAAGTGAAAACTGTAATTTATTGCAGCACTAGCAATTCAAGATGTTTTGCTTGGATTATGTGCTTGCAATTGGTTACCAACATTCCAGCTTTTCTTGCTGTTGTTGGCTACTAGTTTATAACCTTCAATTTCATTCTCCAAATATGTGTTTAAAAAGACATTTAACAACACAGTTGGGTTTTTTCTTTTTTCTTTTTTTCCCTTGGAGAAGTGTGGAGTGTTTCCTTTTTAAAAAGAAATTGCAATGAATTTGTACTACTTGTGTTCCCATTTTGTATTCCTTTCTTCTTTAACCATTTGATTGTGAAATTTCTGAAATCCAAAGCATCTTCCTTTATGATTACCTGAATCTTTTCAATAACTGAAGCTTTGGCATTGTGAATATCAGAGATAAGTTAACTAACTTACTGCTTTGTTCTAGAGTTACACTGCCAATGGAGAGAGTTGCATTTTATAGGGTATGTGGGAGTCCCAGGCTCTGATTGTGCTGGTTTGGCTGGGAGAAGGCAGCGAGCCAGGCTGCTCCTATGGCAGCACCTACAGGGCACCGACTCGGGGTGTATGGGAAGCTGCTCCAGCGGAGGATCCCCCCATCAGGGATTTTGTGGCATGGAGGTAGCAACAGTGTTGAAGTTTAATTTTCTTTCTAAAAATACTCTGACAATTTTAAAGATTATGTTTGTATATCCACCGCTTCTTTAACAGGAAATGTTGGATTATAATGTCTGTGGGATAGGCACATATGGCCAAAATTAGAAGTCCTGAGGAAATCCCACTTATACTCTACACTGTCTCAGTGTTGTAACTTGCACCTTGAGGCACTCAAAGGTGGGTAAATTAAAGTAGCCCCACTTGGACTCCTGTCTAGAGAATGAAAACTGGTTTAAGTTATGACATGTTTATATTACTTTGAAATGGGCCACTGTTATTTTTTTTTCTTTCTCAGCCTGCAAACCTTGTGTATCTATAGCACTATAGCCAGTAGTAGTCATTAAATACCTTATGAGACCCACTTTAATATCGTCAGTATGCAGTCCCTAGCACTTAATAATGGGGATTCTACAGCTCAGTCAATTACTTGCAAATGGAAGTTGTAAAAGATAATAGACTTCAAACTTTTTCATTTAAATCAGAAGGAAGCCCAAACCAAGCTTCACCGTATTGATTTCTTCCGAACTTTGGGAAAACTGTAGTCCATATCAATGCCCTTTCCTCTAGCTACCTGCACTAATCCATCAGGCCTACAATTTAAGATTATGACCTACAGCTGTTTGCCTGTGCAAGGGACACTAGCAGGACTTGAAAGGGGGATAAGTGAGGCTGTGAAAACGAAGTTCAGTAATCCCCCAGTACTGTAGGATGCTCTGCGGACGGTAGGAAGGAGCTGGACTTTTGCTTGCTCGCCCATGCCAGGCAGCGGAGGGGAGTATGTGGCAATCCCTGTGGGGGCTGTTTGCAGCAAGGGAGTGTTTGCAGAATTCCCTCCCTGCGCCTGCAGGGCTGGGGGGAGGTGGAAGAGTAGAGGGCTCTCCAGGACCCAGTTAAACTGAAATATCATTTAAAATATCAGCCACGCTGCTCTGCGATGTGCACTGGACCTACTGGGAACTGGAAAAATCTGTGATTGGGAAACGCTAGAGAGAACAGTTCTGCACTGGTAAGGGGATAAGCTGCAAGCCACAACAGGTCTTTTTCATCTCCAGTCTCTACATATTTAATTTATATAGGGCACTGAAAAACTTAAACTGCAGCTAACTTCAGTTAGTAGCCACAAGAGGCAGATCTGATCCTGTGACCCCCAGGCGAAAGGCGCTGTATTCGATCAGCACCCCCTCGCCAGCGCAGTCCCTCGCTGAGCTTTATACCCGCGACTACCCGCCGCTAACCTTTGCAAGCCTCAGCTGCCTCATTCCCAAGCATTTCACAAGCAAAGGGAAATTCAGGTTTGTACTTTGACACTTCACATCTAGATGTTTAAGAAAAAGAATATTTGTGAAGGGGAGAGAAGGAAAACGGGTTACGTTAAGACTCGGAGTGTTTAGTAGTGTCTGAAAGGCGCTGCCCTAGCAGGATATATTAGGCACCACTCCTGCACTGCTATTTCCACCCTCTCATGTGACCAATTGCCGGAGAAAATTCTTCTCTCGCTCTTACTGACAGTTTTACCTCTTCGACTATGTTACCCACTGGAACATGCATTGGAATCCCACCCGCTATCCAAAAGTTAACGGAGTCTTAATCCGGATATTTCAGTCTTAAAAGATTCACTAGTATTTCTGCAGATGGTTTTTTTTTTTGTGCATGCACAAAAAAATTACACGGGCTAAGAAGATATAACACTGTCTCCAGCTAATACTAAAGGTAAAATTTGGAAACAACCAAAAAAGGTACATAAAATAGCAGTTGGAGGTCAGTATTTGTGCTGGAGGTGGTCTAGTTCTATTTTTTTTTCTCTTTTCTTTTAGCTACAAGCCAAACACCACTAAGCCAGAAACCACCAACCAGTACAGTCTCACAGTAACAAGATATTAATAGCCTATGGAAAAATCAACATATAATTTTATATTATGCTACTTACTACAATCCCTGTATTTTTTTTTTAGTTCTGACCTAACTGTAACTCTAGAAAAGGCAGTAGTGACATACAGTAAATGTGTGCTCATTTTAATTTGTAAAATATTCAAAATATTGTTGAAATTTCTCATATGACTTGTGTTCTAAGGACCCTCACTTCAACCCTTGTATTACAGAAAACTAGGAATTTTACATATACTTTATGTTGTTGTTACTTTTTGCTTAAACACTTCATCCTTTAATACACAGAGAAGTATAAAATAATCTTAAGAGTATAAAAGTGACTTTGAGATTCTGACACATCCCATACCATCTAAGGGGACTATCTGGCTTACTGTCCTCAACATTAATTTATACAAGCTTCTTTCATACACATAAGCTTTTTCTTTTTCTTTTTTGGCATACACAAATATTAAGTAAATGCTGAAATATTTAAATTTGATGGCAGAGAACATTTGTATTTTATTTGCATGGACCTTTGAGGAAGTCATGCACATGCATGTAGGAATGTCCAAAATTAGTGTCTAAGCACATCAATGGTTTTACTTTAATCTTAAAATTACAATACGGAGGTTTGTATAGACAGAAATGATGAATGAGCTGAACTGAGTTCAAGCAGGCCCAATGTCTAATTACTGTCTCTTCATTTCTGTGTATACTCTATAGTTTTCTACCATATTTTTTATATTGTCCTTTCTTGTTCAGATTCCTCTTTTATCGTCAGTGACTTGGAATCTCCTACATATCCTAATGGACTTTGATCCTCACTCACAGACCATGGAATTTTTTAAAATGATAATCAGTGTCTTGACGTCCTCATGTGCCAAATACAGCAAATGCCAAATCCAGGAGCAATTAAGGAGTTTGCTGGTTAACAACTAGACAAGAATTCAGTCTGCGTTTGAATGGCTCTTGTCTCATCCTGGCAAAGGTATGCAAACAGATTAGCAAACTTTCAATCAGTGTCTCCCAGCAGCTTGCCCCTTGGAAGGACTGAAGCCAGTTCAGAAGTGCAAAGAGTTTCTCAATTTCAGGAGTGTCAAAATAGCAACAAGAATATCAAGCAAAAGGGAAAGAACACAGATGCAGCTCCTCCAAAAGCGAACCACCTAAAAATAAAAAGCAAGCCCAAAAGAAAGAGTCCATTCAGCAAGTGGTTTTGAGGATGAGATGTTAGATGTGTAACACCGTTCCTGCAGACCAGCCGGGAGCCGCAGTCAGAGCGCAAAGGTAACGCGTTAGGTCAGAGTAGAAATGTCAGAACTTCTGAAGAACTCTGAATACTCCAAGCTACGCCCTGGAGTCGAAGGTACTGCTAAAGCTAACCGAAGCTGGATTGCAGGYTTGCTCTTAAGAGTCTCCAGACGTTTAGGATGCTTTACTGCTGTTTACATTCTGATGCTGAAGCAAGATTAGACACTTGAGAAAATACCATTTAATCTACTCCATAGTGATTCACACTGGTCACCAGGTTGGAGTGAGGCCCTGCTGAAAAGTTTTAAAACTAGGCAACAATATTGGAAGTGGAGCCAAACCAGCAATGTTGTTTTTAAGGCTCAGGGCTCTGCTCCAAAACTACTGTCTCCTCTTCTCAAGCAGCTTAGTCGTCAAAAGAGGTCCATTTAATACTAAAAATTACCATGATTTGGGGTCAAAAAAAAAAAAAAAAGAAGAAGAAGAAGAAGAAGAAGTAGTAAGTGATAAACCACAAAGTGCCCTATGAATTGATCTACTTCATGCTGCCATGGAGTTTGTCATCTTCTTTTTTCCACATCCCCAAGTATTTCATTATGTTCTCTCCTTGAAACTTGGAGGATTTGGTTTTTTTTCCCTCTCCCAGGACAGTTATCCTTGGCCTGTGCATCAAACAACTTCCCCTAGTGAACTCCAGCCACAGAACAAACGCACCACCTACCAAACCAAAGGCGCCCTATTCAAATCACAGTCCCATTTGGCAGCCAGTTCTTCTCATACCATTATACCAGGAGCAAGTTATAAATCTTTTGCCTTGGACACTACTCAGTACCTCAAGTGCGTAAAACTAGTTATTGCAACAATTTTAGTAAAATGATCAACTGCTAGAACAGGATTGTACTGTAGGTGTAACACATTTTGCAGAGTTAGCTTCATATAGACTTTTTATTTCTCAAAATTCTTAGTGCTTCCTTCTAGCAAACTTGAACCTTTTACTTCTTTGGACCTGCTTCTGCTTTTTTCTTTTTTTCTCTCACTGTCTTTTTTTTTCCCTCTTTCCCCTGTGTGGTCTCTTGCATTCCTTGTGAGCTCAAAAACATATCCTACAATTTGTAGAAACCATTACCACACATAATTCAATGTAGAAAAAGGACCTCACCATTACTGCCTTAGGTGAAATACAAACTTCAAAATGCCAGATCAAATTCATATCCAYTGAGATCAAAATCTCATCAAACTGTCATAGGACTTTGTTTAACCCAGAGTGGATTTTATCTTCACATTATCTTAAGAAGAATTCGCGATGTGATGGAAGGGTATGGTAAATGAATATCTCCTTAAAATGTTTCCACAATGTAACTGCCTGAATAACTATGCGAGTGTGCTTTTTTTTTTTCCTTCCATATTGAAAATAAAATATTCTTCTACTCCACTAATACATGTTCCGTTGAAGGCATATTCTGAACTTCAGCCTAAGATTAGTCCTCTTCCATGATGTCCGTCAGGATTTAGAGTTCTGTATAATCTATTGTATGGGAGAACACCCGCATCCTCGTTTAGTACAAACACAAATTTTAGTAAGACACTTGTAATCCAAGTGGCGTGATTTGAGATTATATATACAGAGGCTCCATTTGCAGTTGACAAATGGCACACGCATATTCCAGGCAGGCGGGAGGGCAGCTTTACACTAAGGGCTCTGTTTGCTCTCCGTTACCCCAGTTACCCTCTGCACTGCTCCATAACGCCCGCTAGAACTGCCCCGAGAGTGCATGGAAGTGAGGGAGGAGGGAGCAGTTTAAAGTATTTGTTTACAAATTGTTTATTTCCATCTCCGGGGCTATATAAAGCTGCGTGAGTTACTTTCCACGTTCTGAATTTGGTTCAGATCCGTTTGATTTGCCTTCTGAGTTATTTTGGGGAAATGTTTTTTATTTATTTTTTTCTTTCTCCTCTTCTCTCCCTCTCCTGCTGAGGTCTTGGATCCACCTAACAAGAAGTTCTTTGCCACAGGGCAAGAGCAAAATGCTATTAAGTCATAATTTCTTTTCCACAAGTGTAGCAAGTATTACTAAGCTGCTTACCTCCTAAGGCTCACAGCACTGAGGAAGGGAAGAAGTTAGCCCCAAAAGACTACCTTACTTGCACTGCCATAGCTTAAGTTAAGGTCCTTGTGTCAGAAGGAGAGAACAGAGGTGATTTAAAACTTGTTCTTCCTTCAAAAGCAATATAAAGGCTCATACTGCTTGCCTAAAATGAGACAGAGCATGTCCCTGCGCATGCAGTACATGCATCAGCAGGCTGTTTTAACTGCAGCGCATCACAGAYTCAGACCTGAAGATATGCTGCTATCTCATCTTGCTCTGCCTTTATATAGTCCACCTAGCCTTCCTGCAGCTCGTGCTTTTCCACAAACAGGGTGGAGAGCCCTTTCCCTTAATAAGCCATCTTCAAAGGGAGGCTCAAGTAAATTTTACTGACAAATTTAAGAAATAGTAAGCAATTAGAGGTGAACAAAAGCTATTCCTCTAAATGCACTTTTTAAATAAAAGAGCACAAGATCTGTAGAGGAAATCAAAGTCTGAAAAAGTAGTTACACTTGCTTAGAGTAAATACAACACAGCATTTTAATAGGCTAACAGAACCTCTGGCTAGAATGCTATTTCTCAACCTTTCCCTTATTTTATATTTAAAACTAGCCATATTTTTGCCTCAGAGCCATATTGTCTAATAAATTAACTTATCCAAATAATAAATCCACATGATAAAAGTAAACTTTTGACATTAGTTACATTGCTTATGGTTGCAGTTCAGGTAATCTTGATTTCAGCTGGTGTTGTTCCTCAGAATTTGAACATACTTAAGCTGCTCAGAAAAATCTCTGTTCTTAAACGTATCTAGTTAAGCTGTTGGTCACCAAGAGATAAGCATATCTCTTTATATTGACAAATGACTTAGAACACAACTTTGCAAATATAATGTTGTGTCTGTGCTGCCCTTTCATAGGGACTGTGGGCTTACGTTGGCCTAACAAGAAAGAATTTAGTTCTGAACGGAACAGAGATTTTATCTGTAAAAAAATAATTCCTAAATATTCAGTAGAACTACAGAAAACAAAAAGTTAAAACTAAACTATAGCACTGACAGAGCAAAGCTGATACCATTAAGTAAATGTAGTTTCTTCAAAAGCAAAAAAAATCAGCAATTTAATTTGTATTTCTTAGGGCATACTTCTTACAATGAAAATGACACATTAGCAGAAATAACTTACTTGCTACTCTAGAACTAAATAAACACTATGTTGACTTCATATTGCTTTCCTGGAAAAACTTGTGCATTTTTCTTCCAACTTTGGAAAGCTTCTGTAAGGAAATCCCAAATTGCATTGGGATGGCAAGGAGGAGAGAATAGGACTGATCCTGACAGCTGCTGCAGCCAAGRGAAACATCCCCACAGGCAGCACAGCCCTTCAGCAGAGATTCAAGGTCTTTTGCGTAGCCAGTGAGGCTAGGCACCTTGTAAGGATGGTTGGAGGGACCAGGGAAAAGTGRAGAGCTCCTGAAAGCTTGATGAAAACGCTGTTTGTAAAACACTAATTGTGAATTTTAGACCTCTTTTCTTTAGAGCTGTTCATATTGTAATCCTATGTATCTGTATTAGCCTGTCATAAGTGAGACAAGCAAGAAATACCTCTCTACTGCTCTCTGGGCCTTGTAGACTGTAGGTCTGGGGACCTACCACGCTTTAGCTCTTGGCATGAAAACAGAAGAAATAATGCTAAAATCATGGGTTGCCATAGAATGTGAAACATAAACAGCATAAAGCATCCTGTCAAGTGAAGGAAGCTCACCTTCTCCGCTTGCAAGTCCCCTTTCACCAGATTGTGGAAATAGCTAGTTGGTGTGACACAGGAGCAGGATTTACCCAATCCATACTGTCAAATCACTGGGGACTAGGATTTAAATCAGATTCAAAATGAAGAAAATCTTTAATATTTCACATTTAGATTGCTAAAACAAAACCAGATTCTTAGTTTTGCTTTGACTATGAATAGTACTTTATCGTACTGCTAGATGAAAGGCAGATTTTAAAGAAATGCTATACTATGGTTAATACTATGGCCATACATTTCAAATAGAGTATAGCACACAACATACGTATTACAATGATAACACCTCTACAACAAATGCATTATAAACCACTAGACCCAAGCTTAATAAAGCAAGTTGCATATTAACATAGGCAAAAACAAAAGTGTAGCTGAAAGCACTATCACTCTACTTCCATGTACTCATCTACTTTTGTGTGTAATTCGGCAGTGTAAATGTAAGTTTGGGGAGGGGTGGGGGATTTTTTTTCAAGTGATCTGCAGCTTCTGAACTTCTGAAAATCAGGGTTTGAAAAATATGGAATTCTTTCCGCATGTCCCTCTGGTAGGTTCATTGCTCCTAATTTAAAAACCACAGCAGCAGCAGTATTATGGATGGAAGCAGCCCCTCTCCATCTTTCTTGCCCTCCTCCTCCCTGTTTGTCATTTTTTGACTTGATTTGTCTGCTCTTGCCTGGCTCCCTTGCATGTTTTTCCCTATCCTCAGTCTTCCCAGTATCACACTACAAAAGCCAATCTATTATCCCCTGCTTTTGTGTGTGTGTGTGTGTGTGTGTGCGTGCGTGCGCGCATGTGTGCACGTGTGGGGTTGTTCTGCACAGACTCCAGCCTGTTAAGTTTTTCTTTGAATGCCTCTAGTTTCTTTTAAGTACAGCTATCATCTACACTTGCTAAGTTACAACCCCCTAAGGACTTCCATAGTGATTTATAATCTSTTTTGCATAAATGATGCAAAGATTCATGCACACTTCTTGAAATGCTTGTGCATACATTCACGTTCACACCTGAATATCTATATGCATGTAAACAAAATAAAAGATTCATCAATGTGTATAGATGTCAAGGCAACTCCTCTACAATGTTTTGTTTGATGCTCTTTAGTTGAGAAGCACATAAATATATGAACTTGTATATAGCAAGATGGGAGCATGTTCTCACACCTGTTAAGTAAGTGGGAAGTAGTGTCATCTAGTGGTTAGTTCAAAGCTAAATGGGACAGGAATTGTGATTCAGCTTGTATTATTTACAGTATTTTTAATTTGTGCATTGTTGTACTCTGCAAGTTAGATTAATCAGTTTTATTTCATTGTGTCTCACTAGTCCAGCTACAAAACCGGGGGAAAAGTAAAACTGGTTGGASAGCAGTACATTGAAATTGCAAACACCTTAACTCTGTCCCCTTCTGCTCAGATATGGGCACTCTCCCTTTCTGCATGTATTTGTGATCCCATGCAACGTTTCCCTCTGATGGTGCAGACCACTTTAGAACACATCCATATACCTTACGTCTACCCTCCTCCATACAACATGGGTTGAAAACTACTGTGGCAGGATACTTGCACAGCACTATRTGAAGAAGTAAAGGAATTTACTGCTGACACATAGAGTATCCAAAGTTTGATTTGTCTCTGAAAACATAATGGAAAAACTTTTCTACGTGTGGTGATTTTTTGAGATGGAACTCACTTTGATTAACAGCTGGTCCTTATTCTTTCCTCTTATGGTACCATGGTCATTAGAAATTATATTCTCATAAGTCTAAAGTACTCCTTAATAGCATTTCTAGATGTAGGAAAACATGCACTTGCTTGCAACTTAAGGAAATAGTAGTGCTAAGTACGTACTTAAAGCTAAATGTGTGATTAATTTCTTTCCAGAACTGCATTTAAAATATGAATGAAGTACTGTAATCTGACTATCTGCTCTAGATTTTTGTCAAAAGACCTGCATTAAAACTCTAATTTACAGGTACTTCTTACATGAAAATCATGGTAAGGTGCTAATATAAAAGCTAATTTCCACCTGAATCCAACATTATCTGTATGATTACTTGCTAGATAGAATCTTAATGAGTTATACTTTTATCCATTAGAGTTTTATCTATTAAAATTAAAGAAATTGAAATCTACAGMAATAACTGAATGAAGAACTAAACTATAATGGACCAATTATAAATAGGAGTCTTCCAGCTGCCCTTGCTAACAAGTAACTAAAATAACAGTGATGTATGTCTTAAGTTTCTGCTAAGAAAGCTGATTTCTGACCAGAAGGCTAGAGTATTCTTTTTCATCTAGTAAGCCTCAAAAAGTGACAGTTCTTCTTCATATCCCTAATATTTCCTTTTCAGCTCACCAAGGCCAAAATGTCATCTTCTCTTGTAAAACAAAAAATCAAAGCCAAATGGTAAAAATGCAAAGTTTTGGTTAAACAAACAGTCAGTATTTCAGTGGTTTTATCTGCAGCCTGCAGAGCAACTAAACAAAGCCAAGATATTGTCCATCTCTTTGACAGACAAAGAGCCTCAGAGGTCCAGAATGACATGCCCGGGGCTGGCACGTGATTAGAGTAATTAAATTAAATAGCAGGAAACATGTTTTCCATATGCCATTGCGTGGCCACACACAAACTGTAACAGTAAATCTTTTATACTACATTGGTTCAGGGAAATGTATAACCATTTTAAAAATGTGTGATGCCCACAAAAATAAAGTTAAAGGGAATATAGTAGCATACTGAATGGGGTTCCTGGCTTTGGTCATTGGTCTGAAATGCCAAATGAGTTCATTCTTTATTTATTTTTAACGGTGCAGCTCAAAATGCCCTGAGCATTTGAATATTCAGGAAGCATTACCAGGTTAACACAGAAAGATAGTGCTGGTGATCTAATTCAGAGGAAAAAAGTAAGATCCCTATAGTTAAGAGAAATGTCTTCAGTATCTTATAAAATTGAAATTCTAACACATTTYTGTCATTTTTTTGCAATAATTAGGTGCCTAACAGATGTATTAAAAGAGCATTTTTGTTTCATTTCTGTTTTCCCAGCAATGACGAGTGTGATTTTTGTTTTCACAGCCAGCTGTTACAAGATAAAATGTGTTTATCCATGCCATAATGCAATCAGAAGAATTGCCAGTCAGTTGAATCATCTGTCATCCTTGATCTTGCTTATCACTGAATTATTAAAATCAGCCAGAACACTTACCAATCTATTTGCAACTAACCTTCAACTGGTTGAAGATGCCAAATTAAATTACACGTGGTTTTGTTTTGTTATGGATTTTCTGCATGGTAGAGACAAGATTGCAGACCAGTTTGGAAGGAACTATAAATCAGTGGCTGTCAATGTGATTTAAATGTCCAGTCCCTGAGATTTTTTGGCAATGACATGCAGGAGTATTTCCTGCAAATGATAAATTCTAAAGACTACAAAATGCATTATGAATGAAGAATTTGGGGAAAATCTTCTCAGCACGTGAAAACCTGCTCCTAATCATTTTAGGTATTTCATCTTTTGCTTTATCTATTTCCTTAACCCAGAATGCTGAAACAAGAAATGCCAGAAACTTCAGGGCTTCTGATTTCAGATCCAGCACTGAACGAAAGTGTTGTTTAAATAATTGATAATTATACAATGAAATCAAAGTACAATCTTCCAGCTGGAAAAATAAATGTAAATTATGCTTAATAAGTAGTATAGCAAAGACATTAGAATGTTGCTACTCTTGGCACAATCTCTAGTTGTTATAATATTTCTCAAGTTATTAAAGTGAGGTTCAAGATGTAATAAACATGGAGACTTAAAGGTTGGGATTTTTTTTTCCTTCTACTCCTCTGGACGCTCTCTTTACTAACTAATCTCCGTTATTTGATTTGGAAAATGCTTGTTTAACAGCAAATCTAAGGTAAGTAAAGGAGACAACAATCACAGGAATGTGAAAATCAACATCTCATGTTTGTAGCAGCTATAAGCAGTAGAGCTGGCAAAGCTTTTTTTTTTTTTTTTTGAAAAAAAAGAATGTTTTTATTAACTCTCTGATCCCTCACTTGTATTTCTTGAGAGCTGCAGTGAATTTTGGTTCAATTTGTTTGGTCTGAACGACCTAGAAAATGTGTTAAAATCATCAGTTAAAAGCAAYGCAATTAATTCCTCCTTACGATCTTGTCTCCTAGGAGGGAGACATAGCACAAGTTCTTTGCCTGAACCTAGGCAGCGAGAAAAAGGCCGTACGCTGGTGGCTGGGCGGCGCCGCTGTATCGGGAGCAGACGGAGCAGGAGGCTCTCGAGCCGACCTTCTAGATGTGCCGTAAGACACGTGCTGGCTGCTTCTTCCTCCCCTCCTGCCTCCCGGCCCCGGCTGCCTCCCGGCGCCCTTCCTTGCAGCGAGAAGCAGGTCCACCCACGCCGAAGCAGCGGCAACTAAAGGCCTGTGGCCTTTCTAAAGCAGATCCCCCCTCCCTTTTTTTCTTTTTTGCAGCACTGCTTGCCTCCCCGTAGGTGGAAGGGGGTGAATTCGGGGCGCCGCGAAGGAGGGGGCTGYGTTGAAGGGCAGCCGGGGCCGGGCGGGCGAAGGGCGGGGGGCTGCGAGCCGGGAGCTGCTCACAGGAGCTGGGRAAGGTAACGGCAGCTCTGGGCACAACTCTTACGCTGCCAAATACATTCTTGGAAAGCAGCTCTGTGATTTTCACGCTCTGGCGTTTCTTCAGCATTAGCCCGTTGAGGAAACCGAGCTATGTTCTGCCGGGAGCCTATTTCCCCGTGAACCTCCACAGCTGCTCAGCAGCCCAGAGGAAATTAGCCCTATAGGATGAACCTAATAGCATTTCTTTGCTCTTATAATGCTGTTGTGTATTTAGAGCTATGAAAGCAAGTGAAATTCAGTCCAGTGGCTTCTGCTGATATTGAAGAAGCTAATTTTGTCCCTAGTGAATTGCTCAGGCCAAAAGATTTATACGGTTTTGTTTTTTCTGTCCTGGTCTCTGAAAGTATCCACCCTATTRCTTATTCCAAAGCTTTTTTCCAACCCTTAGTGCCCCTTCTAGCACAGCACTTCTCAAAAACTATGAATATTTTTCAGCTCCTAATTTYCCACAGACTATCTAGGCTGTGCAGTCATCTGTAAGGCCTGAATCTGCTGGATTTGTTGGGCCCACGGACTTATTCCAATGCCTAAGGCTTTYAAAGCACAGAAGAGTGAGATACACTTACACTGGTCCTTCTTGGCAGAAGTTACTACCGCATTCACAGCATTCTGCAGGCTGAATGCCACCAGTTTCAGTGAGATAGTGTCCCTCCTTCCTGACTGGTCCTACATAGTGTTATAACTCTACCTCCATTTCCAAACTTCTCACCCGAAATTTCTTTTTCTTTTGAATACTTAATATTCATATTAAAGCAGGAGAAGGAAAACCTGAAATATCAGCACTACATGGATAAGAACTTGCTTTGCATCAAGTATTAAGTGCTTTTTCTTCTGACATCCTTAACTCCTAGCTGAAACAATCACCCAGAAGAAGAGTGGGTAGACACAGTAGAGTTGATCCTGTTAAGGAGATGCAAAAACCTTCAAAACATTTTTCTATCTCTGTAACATACCATATCTGTCTGTCAGACAATATTCAGCCTTTTGCAATGATAGTAAAGGTACAGGTGACCATGAGAGCAAGAAAGAGAACCAAACATTTATTTCTTCCTATAATTGTCCGGATAAATTCAAAGTATCCTTTCAGGCTTAAGTGAACCACTTATTCATGGCCTTCAGGATTGGTTACTGAATCCAGATATATATGAAGGAAACTATTGTGAAACTTTCTTTTTGTGATGACCCACTGAAGCAAACCTTTACAACAGCAGCTCCATGGYTGCTGCCTCCCTGGGGCTCTGGCATCCCCCGGAGGAGAACCCTCTGCTTGTTCTCTGCCTGAATATGCTTTATACAGACTTCACYGCCTGAAAAAGTCTTGGTGTTTGCTGGCTGATGTAGCCCCTTGCCAGTGAAGCAGTGTAAGGTTCAAGAGCATAGTGACTGGGTCTTTCATAGAACCGGACCCAGAAGGTGCAACCTGGTGTGAGCTGAGCGTGCACATGGGCCTCAGGGTGTTAACTGCACAGTGCAGAAGTCCTGTCTGACCGAGCCATCCCTGGCTCATCTGCTCACCAAACCATGCTGATTTTTGCAAATCCACACAACTRAAAAATGAAACTGATTTAATGTGTGTTGTTTTTTTTCTGGAGGGAAAGGGTCAACGGAGGTGAAAGAGAGGATTGCTTCTTTCACATGTAGGTCCCAGCCACTTATAAAASTGACAGTACCTAACCTGACAGCATTCAATTCAAGCTTCTCAGAGAGGACCTAGGAAAGTATGTAAAAAGGAGAGAGCGCATTGGTGCTCTGAGCAGTCTGCCTGGTCAGTTTGTTATCCCTCAACACAGATAAACAACTCTCCCCGCTCATTCTCAGTCTCTCACTGAAGAAATGAAGTCTTGCTCCTTTCCTTTCCTTTGCTGTTCCTGCGTTGCCTCTGTTTGTGTTCCCCTAGCCTTTCTGCAASGGGTGGACATCTTTACAAAAACAGTCCCTTTCAGATGGCACAAAAGGCAAAGCTGAATGCATTTTTAACTGAAATTGCTAGCTCTAGTGATGCCTACTCGCTTCCAGAAATGGCCAGAGGTGAGCTGTTGAAGTGAGGTATCCCTGGGCTGAGCCTGTGGTGATGACACCTGTATTAGTGCTGCCACTTCTATTTTTCAGTCAGAAACATCAATAGGCTTTGAAGACCTTTGAATAAAGTCAGTAGCTTCAGAAAACTATAAACTGTGCAGAAACTGATTTAGTTTATTATTTCAAAATGGGGGAACTAMCTAGAAAGTATGACAAAAGACCTATAAAAATGAGAACAAAGATTTTCTGAAAAGAAAGGGAGATATCAAGTGATATGCAGTTAGACTTGAGAGCCTTTGATGTCCTAAGGTAAGGTTTCAAAAATAGATCAAAACTGGTGAGAACTGAGGGCATCTTGGTCACCACTTGTCTCTGTGCCATCAGGYAGCTGGCTTCGTCATAGCTCTTAARCTTGTATTTTCAGTAAAGGAAGATCTAGGAAAATGATCCAGGAGAAAGAATGACTAGTCTTCTCAGTAGTTATCCATCCTTCTGCGCATAGAGGGAGTGCATTTCCCAACAGCAGGATGTTCCTTCTGCCCAATGCCCATTTTGGGTCTTRCTAAATGCACTGTAAAAGAGATCTGCTTTAAAAATCTGCAAACTGCTACCTAAAAATACTGCAGCACTCTTCTTGATGAGTGCAAAATCAAAAGACAAAAGCTTTTTTACAGCAAACCTGAGCACAGGCTTCTTAGCCCTCATGCTTGCTGCCTTGCTGCAATCTCATAGCTGCACCTTCCACAAGCTCCTCTGCTGAGGAAATACAGGCAGAACGAACAGAAAGACCTCCTTGATCTCCTGGGGATCCAAAGGTCACAGGCCAGAACATGAGGGAGACAGATTATGTACTGCTTTCTACATTAGAGCACCTAYGTCTCAAAGCTATTCAAGCTGGCCTTCTCTTCCAGGACATTAAAAAACAGAGCTTTATTAAGATTTAGCCAGCAGTATACTGAGGAACACATTTATTCACACTCAYATTTTAAGGGAAGGAAGAAAATGAAAATGTGTGCATGTGTGCGACAGCGAGAGACAGAAACATTCAGAGGTCAAAAGAGAATTCTTCCAAAAATGAAGCATCTAACAAAGCAGCTTTCCAAGAACACATAATCCTATTCAATGACAATAATAAAAAAAAATCATACTGTCTGATACAAGAAATGATGAATTGCCTAATGGTATGAAAGTAATATCATCTGACTGTCAAAATGTGAAGCGATAATTACTAGGATCTGGACTTAGAAACTTTCAACTCATGCTAGTTATGTATCCRTGAATAAGTAATTTTGCCTAGTGTTGCCCCAGAGGTTTCCTTACATGCTCTTTCTCTGACAGAAGGGACTACTACAGTAATCAAGGTGCTATATCTCAAGTACCCAAAGGAAGAAAATAAGCATAACAAAATTTTGAGTCAAAAAAATAAAAGCAGTATGAACACTATTCAATGCAGGTATCGGTGAAGTGAAAAAAAWTTGTCACATTGTAATCCCATATGGTTGCTCAAATACATCCTTTCTCAATTTCATTATGTAATAAAATAAGCCTTGCTGTAAACCATCAGTTGCAAAAGCCGATAGGAGAGGCAAATGAAAATAACAATCTCCTTGGCATTCATAGGACACTGAATTTGATATGATCAGAAAATCTTGATTGTTTTCAAATACAAATAGAAAAGAAAAATTGCTCAGAAAAGTTTTCATTATGATGCAYTCTCACATAGAATCGACATATAGAAAAGAATTATTCTTTGTGTATCGTTTGATATAGATCTACATTTTGACCATCAGTTAAAAGCATGATACCTCAAGAAGACAGAAAGCTATCTAAATATTCAGATGGGGCTTCCCTGCATGTAGATGAATCACACATTTTGATATGATCCTTAGATCCCTTTTCCTCCTTCTGGAGATAGTCTATGGCTCAAAAATCATCATGCTAGCCTGCATTATTCAGGTGTTGCTYTGGGACAGTGTATTGATGGAACTGAAGAAGGGCAGAGGGGTACAAGGTTAAAGCCCCTCTTACTTTCTGCACAGTTAAAGTAGACAACTAAGGTAGCCTAGCAAAAGAAAGTAAATTGAGCTCATATGTTATAGGACTGTTGTTATTTCCTCGTTTGTGGAGGAAGGAGAGGAAATTGAAGATTTCCTTAGAAGCCTGACAGCATTCAAAAAYTAGATTTCTATCATTTCACCTGCCCTTCTGGGTCTGAAGACCCAGCACTCTTCAAAGCCAAAAATGTACCTTGCTATTAGCTTGGAAGGACCAAATATGCAGAGGGCACTTTGAAGAGAGCATCTTCCCAACAACCTTCCTTATGTTTCAGGGCTACATACAGCTAGAGTGAATACAGTCAATTTAAGGCAGCTACGGAAGATTAAAACAARTGCTAGGAAGGCCCCACAGCCGAATTCAAACCAGCTCATTTAATCAGTTAATTAAGGCACTGAATCACTTACAAGTAACTATCTGGTCTGTCAAAACAACTCTAGTGATAAAGCCCCCAGGTAGCCATAACAAAGAATTAGGTGTCGCTGAAGAATGATTTCRAGTTACTAAGCTCATATCCTTTTCACCCTCAGCTGATGCTGAGGCAACCCCTGGGTCTTCAAGAGCTCAGTGCGCATGCATGCAGAATGGGGGGTTGTCCACTATGGGCTACATCAGCTACAGGGCCAGAATCAAAATAAGCAAAAGGAGTYTGACACTTGAGCTCAGCAAACCAGGGGTATGCCGAAAGGCTTCCTCACCCCAGTTCTTGTGAATATGAGTGGGTAAACAGGGCCCAGACCCCAAGAATCCCTACTGTCCTACTGTCCAGCCTTATCACTGGCTATGCGTTCTGAGCTACTTTTTTTTTTTTTTTTTAATTCTAATTCTAAGTGCAATTCACATGCAATGGTATATCCCACAAAAATCAATGGATTGCACTAGAAAATACAGAAGATAATTTTATCCACAATGATGATCTCCTTGCCTGAGTAAGTCAGCATATAAAGTTCTGATCTCCACTGAGAAACGAGGTMCAGAAGTACCTCTGCCACCCAGATGATGGGAATTGCATAAGGAAATCAGAAACTAAACAAATAAATGAAAAGCAAACAAACATTTCTTAAGTGGATAAGTAAGACATGCTGCTAGTGGGACAGAATACAATAAGTAAATTAACTTGGCTTAACTAATTCTGGCTGCAAATTATRAAGTGCATAAGGGGGAGAAATAAGTAAACATTTTTAGATTGGTCCTTGAGACTAATGAATACAAATTTTACCTTAGAATGCCAGTGAAGACAAAAACAGGGTATAGCTGGATTAATCAACAAGGAGTCTTAGAAATCTTGATGAYGACGACGATGGAATGAAGACAGTGCATGAATGAACTGTTGAATAGAAAAGATGAGCAGTGGTAGTGTCTAAAAAGCTCCTGCTTTGCTGAGGAAWTCAGCTTTTAAACTTATTTTGTTAATGTCAGAAGATGGAGGGGGGAAGGCTAATGTTATAGTAACTATAGTCCAGTAATGAACTGAATATATAAATATTATCTTGAATAAAATCTTGAATATAAAAATATTATGAAGCTTTTTCCCTCATTTARTAGTAAATGTAAACTCTAAGTAAATTTCTTAGTAAACTTCTAAACTGGCACACGTACTGGCTTTATTTTCTGGACAAACAGGGCAGAATAAGCACTTGCTGCTCCAAAAACAGATGCACATGATTCCTGGAAGAAAATATGACTTGTGGATTCTATCAAATTATGATTGCTTTCTTTATTGTGGGTGCTCTGATGCATGGTAAATAAATATTTTTAAAAAACTTAGCTACAGCCTCTGAAGCAGGAATTTTGATAACTGAAAATATTTAAGGCTGCTCTTCTAACTCTGACATGAGTATTTAAACAAAAGACATCTCAATAAAATCACTCTTGTTAACAGAATTTACAGACATCTGCATCCAAATATGTAATAAGCTATAGGGCAAATAATACAGTGTTTTACTGTTAACACTACTTAAGCTTTGCTAAGCTAAAACTTGACTTTTTTATCTAGTAATTTTCATGTATTACTGATAAACCATTTTTTTTGCTGTTCTACAACTGAAAATTATTTAATTGTATTTACAGAAATARATATTCTTGCATATTCATGTTGCTAAAAGCATTTTATTTTAGTCAAATGCTACCAGAATCAAAGTAGTTAAGAGCCAATGCAATTTAAATGATAGGATTAAATAGAAAGYAACAATTTTCTGAACTCTTGTGGCAGTAATAGTATGTATTTTAGCAATAGAGATGGTCATATGCATACAATGTTTCCCTCTGTAAAGCTGAGTCAAAGTTCAGGAAATGCCACAAACTGGGAGAGCACTTAACATCTTTACAGAGATAGTTAGGAGCTTCTCTGAGGTAGGATTCTTCCATAATTGCTTTAAAGTCTGCAAAGATTGTCCTCACCCCCCCCCCCAGCACATTTATAGGTGGCCTCTAGTTTTGCTAAGGTTTGAAGAATATCAGAAAGGTCACTATAAGCTCAGTTTCAGATGAATAATGTTTGGGTTCTAGATCGACTTCATAAATGTGATGGAGATGATTTCAGTTCATCCAAATTTTGGATAATTCGGAGCCAAGAACTCAGGATTCACCTTTATCTTTCCAAAATGGTGTTATTTATGATCACATGGTCAAGACAAATGCCATGATGGGAAAACGAGCATGCATCAATAGTATTTCCACATTCACTAAAACTTATAATGGTTGATAAAAGATGAAACAAGAGACCAAAAATAGACTTTGTGTAATCATTGTAAAAATAGTGTAATTAAAACGTTGCTCCTGAAAACTTCAATTGTTTCAATAATGTGTAGCAAGCACATTTGGTTATACAAAAGCAAAAGCACAACTAAGTTATCAACTTTACACAAAGTCAAATATCTGAAAAGGGATCTTTTAAAAAAAAAAACTTTATTTGAGAAAGGAAGAGACTTATATCAGAAGGCAAAAAAAGGGAACATACAAACAGAATATATTTACAACACAAAACAAGAGATCACCTCTAAGGGTGTAAATTATAATAAATACAGTAGATTTAAAACGTAAGAGACAATTATCAATTAGAAATGTGGTTGTTTAAACCCAGTTTTCCTTTTCACTGGTTTCCAGGTAGTTTCTCTAATTTTATCTGAATTTGAAAGATTTTGAAGTTGAACTCCACTAATGTACTGGGGCTTGTCACCTGAATGACATTATAAAAATATCTTTTGTCCTTTGTGAATACACGTATTTGAAGTGATATCGTACAAAAGTCTTCTCATTTGCAAGTTTCTCCCCAAATAAAATGTAACTTAAAAGATGCACTATCCCTTTTTGACAAGGCAAAAGAAAAAGAAATTATACAGAACGGGAAAAATATACAATTTCATCTCTATATATGTAAAATATTTGAAAGTGAATGTGATTTTTCAATCCAAGATGGTGAAAGATTATTATTAAAATATGAAGCACACATAAAAAAACACCTGCATTTTGTCAATTAATAAATCTTTCCTATAAAAGATGATCTAATGTTTCAGGAAGCCTTTCATTTTATAGCAACTATTTAGTCATTTAATTTGTTTGGAGATCTTTTTAATAAAAAGGATAATGTATCTTTAGAAGTTGTAACATTTTATGAGAGATTTAATAATATTAGAGCAAAATGTAAACAACACATGCTAATAGCATATATTAGAACAATTTCTACGTTTGGCAAAACAGCTATCTCTTTTGAAACAGGATACTGCACCTTAAAATACCTTAGCTTTAGAAATATAAATATTTTTAATAGAAAAAAAAACCTGACAAGGATTCCAGGTCAATTTGGGCTTATCCATATTAAAGGGGGTCTTAATACAATGAATCTTTAACGAGCTTAACAAAAGTAAACCTATAAAACAAGGTAAACATATCAAAAGGGAATATGAAGGAAATGTTTCACTGGAAAGCTTCCTTAACAATTTCCCTACTTGCTTTGTTATTTTCTTTGACAATAAATCAATTCATAGAGTGCCTTTAAAAACAGAGCGAACACTAGCCCGTTCCCCCTGCCTTACATTCCTCAGCACATGAATCACTTGGGCTTCCTGTTTCCATAAGGCATTTCCTGTTCCCCCTCGCRGAATCGCTTTTCTGCAGGAGAACAGCAGGGACCTGACAAAGTAGCGACTTAAATAAACAGTGCCTTCCACTGCATCCAGCATTGCTCTGCCTGATTTTCCAGCAACCACAAGGACCCCAGCTTTCTGAAAATGCACACTAGCTCAACGCACTTCGCTTTCCAGCGTTTGTAAAATACTCTGCAACGACTTGCGTTTGCCTTTTGCCAAGCTGGCATTTTATACACAGTCATTAGCTTAGAATACGTCCATGAGACCTAGCRGTAAAGGTTATGCAATATTGTATGATTAATCTTTATTTAAAAAAATAAACAAGTGATTGGATATCCGGTAATAATAATAGTTCTGTGCTTTTCCTGCAATATCGTAGTATCTGACTGGAACCTAATGCTGCATTTTGCTTCTCGCCAGTATTTGCATCTGCTTCATTGGAGGATGTCTCTGTGGACAGTATCATCAAATAAGACAGAATGAAAAATAAACTAAGCAGTGCAAAAAAGAAAACAATGCATTTTTTAAACAGTGCCTTGCTTTGCATCTTTACATCCACCATGTATTTCTAGTCTTCTCTACAGTATACTTTATACACAAGCCTGGGACCACCAATATAGCAGTCAGTACCTGTCTACTGGGAAGAAAATACCCTATTGTTAACAGTGTTGAAGACTACAGTATGATACATTATATACAGATAGATGAAAGCAAAAGTCAGAGGATTCAAAATCAGAGAACAAGACTGTTTCATTAATCAGGTCTGGAAACTAATTCCAGCAATTGCTGCTCTCAAGGAGCTAGGTGACACAATTCCATTTCACAAGAACTAAGCGACGTCATGACAATCCTGGCCTAATACATATTCTATTTATTATGCAAAGATTTAGGTAGAGATGGCAACAGGTATTTCTCTCAACTAGTGGCCTTAAGGAAGAGCTTCACTATGGTTTTAAGTGTGCATACAACACCTCTGTCATTGTTAAATTCCTTGAACGATAAACTGGGATTTGCTAGTTCAGTGAATCAAAACACAATTGCTTATCAAAGCCTAGAAAATGCATGTGCTGTTCAGATAATAACCTTAATGACAAATCCTGGAGCTAAATCTTTGCCTATTACCTGTTGCATAAAAGCAGCTTGCTCCCCAGATTCCATTTGCTGGGTCTGAATATCCTCATCACTGTCGGGCGGCTCCTCTTTGACTTTCACAGCCCCCACCTGCTGTCCTATTCTGTCATCCACACCAGCACTGCTGCTCTCAGCCCTAATGCTGGCACCACTAGCAGGAGCTCCTTCCTCCTGCATTGAGGCATCTCCATGCAGCTCTTCTTCGGCTTCCTCCAGGTGACTGCCAGGCTGCTTTAGCTGTTCAATGGACTTGGAGAGCATCTGGAAGGAGGAGAAGGGAAACAGTTACTCTTTTTGCTGATGGTAAACACCAAGAATTGCTAGATTTGCACCAACAAAAATCAAGCTCCCACAATAAAAGCAGGTAGCTATGCACCTCTAACAAACTAATGTATAGGAAAAATGTTCATAAGCAAAAGGTCCCTTGTTAGCCTGCAGTAGAAAATACTATATTTGTAAAGAGTGCTATACAATAATATTAAACTAGCAATAAATCATAAAAATGAAAAATTATTACGTATCAATCACAACGAGTAATACGCTAAAATTTTGCTGTAATTAGGGAGTGTTCACACAAGCTTCTCTACCAACTAAAGCCTGAAGGCACTAAAGTCCAACAAAGAAGTGGTGACAAGGAGCGAGTGTTGATCATCCCTCCTCAGGCACAAGGAGACTCCCTGGGAAAACTACAACTTCAGTCATGCATGGCACAGGTATCCATTTCAGCAGTAGCAATATAACACAGCTACCTAGATAACAGTGTTTTTACATGGTCGATTGCTAGCATAAAGCTTTGCTCAGCTGCCACATGCCTCAATGCTGCAGTCAAATATAGTTTATACTTTCCTATTTAAGATTCAGCAAATGTCATTCAAAAAACATCACCCTCTGCCTTACTGAAAGCAACACAAATCAAACACACGCCTAAGCATCTGCAGGATGAAGTGAGTAATTATCATTTATTCACCTGCCCCCTCTGCCTTCATTTCAAGCAAAAAATTATTTGTATCATCAGGGTCAAATATACTGAGAGTGGAAAAAGCATCTTTTACCACATTCTCCCCTTCTTCTCCCTTCTGTTTGTCCCCCCAGTTAAGTCTTTCAAACTGAGTTTTAGCCAGCAGTATAGTTACTGGATGGTTTGGCTAAAGCTATTTTGGCACAAACCATGGATATTGTAGTTCTTTGCTTCATTCTGTTTGTGGAAGCATGTAGAAGAAGGCTGCCCTTGTGCAGAGCAGGTTTGTCATTCTCTACAGATGAAGAGCTAGAGCCTATAGCTGGATTCAGGAATTCACACAAAACCAGCAAGAAGAGCTGAAAGATCTGTTTGTGCAGGTCCAGGTGATGCTCTGATGCTTAAGGCTAATATCAATGGAAAAACAAATTCTACAGCAGAAGTCTACTGGCTTCAGTTACACAAAACCTTCATTTAGTGGGGGGGGTAAGGGGAGCAAAATGGCTTACTGAAAAGAAACAAGCAAAAATCCTTTCCCATTTCTCTTGTAACTGGCAAACCAAAACAAGTCTCCTTCGTGATGCAGGTGGCATTGCTCTAAGCTGAGGAATGCTTATTAGTGCAACTAATGCAAAGTGTCTCCTTTTAATAAGAAAAGTCTGGAAAATTTCTCAGATCAAACCCATAAATCTTTTCCAGTTGTTTCTTAGGGGATGATGCTGACCAAGAAGGCACTGAAGCTAACTGTATGTATTCAGATTGGGTACACTAATTTCTGTCACTTAGGTGAACATCTGTGGGTGATCCTTCTCCATTCCTCAAGTAAGGAAAAATAAGAAAGGGCTGGCTGCTTGGCTGGCTGACTAGCAAGCAAATACAAGCTGAAACATCTGTGTGACAGATAATCATATACAGCTACAAGAGTCACTGATGCTGATCCATCTGTAAAACGTTCCATATGCCAGTTCCTTGACATCAGGTGGGTTATTTTGGCAGCAGAGCCAAGAGAAAATGGGTGCATGTCCACAGCAAAGTTAAGACACATATTTAGCTCATTACTGCTCTCCCTTCTTTTATGCTTTTTCACTTTTATGTCAACCTCTTTCTCCTTCATGCTGCTATATATGGCACAKATCTCCAGTGCTGCTGAGCTTTCTGATGCAGCACATATTACGTCCTGTAGTATTTAATCTACACATGGAACACCTTCAGAGGTTTTTTGCATGYAATCAGAGGAGCAATACAAGGACATAAGGGGCTTTGGAAACTACAGTGGTATTTGTGTACATTCTGATTTGCAGCAGGCTGCTCCCACACCAAGGAAGTCAGTAGGAGATTTGCTCCAGACTTCAGTGACAGCAGGAACCAAGCAAATTAAACTYTGTAGAATGCTGTGAAATGAAAATGTATATGTATTTTCAGAACAGATTACACAAAGGGCATAAATATCATCATCTTTTATGCAGAATCTTTTTTAAAAAATTCTTTACATTGTGACCTGATGGAAGAATTGAGGATAAAGTTGAACCTCAGCAACAATCTGCTGAACTTCAAGGAGTTCAGAGGGAGGTGGAGGAGGCAAGGGGCTATGAGGCAATACAGTCATTTCCTCTTATACAATAAAGAGTGATAAAAGGGGGYTGAGGACAAGAGTAGAAGCCAAAACCAGTAAAACCACCCCTGCTGGCCAGTCTGCTAAACCACAGTTGTCTCATTTCTCCATATCAGTATCATGCATCAAACACTGTTCAAGTCCTTTCACTGTTCAGCTGGATGTTTCTGTTTAACTTGATGTTTAAATCCTTCACTTTAAATTTCAACTTCCATACATACACACACACACACACACAACACACACACATATATATATATATAGTTAAATGCAGGACTTTCTTCTGGCTTTAATGCACAATTTTGATTTTGAAAAAATAATTGCTTAATCTGAGCTCTACTAAGAGTACATTTAAAAATAATAATAAAASTGTTTTATCTAATGAATTCAAATAGAACTGTACAGATTGGTCTTCTCAAACCAGCACATATTACTTTTATAGCTATTCCAAGTAAAGGAGTCACCCAAAAAATAACTTCATGCTAATGTAACTTTTATTTTTTTCCTTTTATTTTCAGGAAATTAAACTGTAAGGGATATGCATCAGCCAAAGTAAATAGTGGCAGCAGGAGAGGAAGCTTTTACGGAAGCCAACTCTATTGTACAGCTCTAAGAGTCTCACCAAAAAAAAGATATCAAAGACAATCCTAACTAACCTACTTGGTTGTTCAGAAAAATAGAAGAAGAAATATAAATAGTTTTGCCACTGCAATTGGCCATTTTATAAATTTTTCCATTGCAGCCACTGCCTTTGTGTCCCCTCTATACTGACAAGCTCTTGTAAAACACATCATTTCCAAAGACATTTTAAATAAAATGTCTTTACAAAGAGACAAAAGACAGAGAATAGTCCTGCAACACCTACCACATATTTCTTTCCCTTACAGATTTTTTATTTTAAATATACAGCTGTTGTTTCAAAGAACTTGTTTATATGCTTATAGAACACACTTTTTCTCCTTCTTTCCCATGGCTATTAGTTTCCTTTTATTAGCTGTGTATGTTGTTAGCTGTACTGAATCATCATGGCACCTGCTCGCTGCTTTCTCTGTTACCCATGTAGTACAACAATTCTAAGGGGTTTATTTATCTTTCAAAATCATTGTCTTCCATGTGACTTAGATRTTAGTTCTCAATAAAGGAGAAAATGCTCTGTCTAATTTTTCAGGCTCCACACATTTTTTGCTATTGTTATTTTTTTGTCCAAAAAAATCCTATTATTAGAAATATTTGAAAGAAGAAATGTATTTCCCCTACCTCTCACCTTCAGAAGATGCTAGTCAGAATGGCTCAGCTGGAAAGCCAAAACCTCAGTTGTGACATGGTTAATAAAATTATGCCTATTTACTCCAAGTGAAGCCTGGATCCAAACCGTCTTCAATATTTCATTAGATAGTAATCAAAGCAATGAATGAATAATCTGGAGTTAATTGTCTCTGTAAAATGTTCCTGTTGACAACGGACATCTTCCTATTTTTTTCCATTAATAAATCAGTAGAATCCATGTTATTTTTTTATTAACAAATACTGGTCAATTAGCAACAGCATCCAAAGTAGTGATGAATTTTCATTCCCTATACATTTTTGTAATTTATTTTTTCACCACACAGTCTTGCCCAATCACCCTTTTCCCATATAAAGATACTCTAAACTTGAATGAAACTGAAAATTCAGGTACTYCTTATTTAATCTTTAAAATTCTCCATGCTGTACCCACATTTTAGTGCACACTGCAAACTGTCCCATTATTTTAATCCTTACGATTCCTATACAAAGGATTTTACCACAGAAAAATATTTGCAAATAGTTAAAACCCTATAAATATATTATTATAAGAATACATGTAGCATTCCTAYACTGATCAAATGAAATCTCAGTCTCAGTGAAGCCAGTACTAGCTTGTCATTGGCTTCAACAGAGGCAAGATTTCACTCACCATATGCAGTGATAAAAATAACATTTAAAGGCAGAGGACTCTTACTGCTCTCGTTATCAACTCTGAGGTTTTCTTGAACTCTGCTAGTGGCTTTGCACTTGCATTAGTTTCATCAAAATTCTTTTTCTTTTCTTTTTTTTTTTAGTGGCAGAATCAAAGTTTTTCAGATGCAGAGATAAATGCATAACATCAAGATCTTAAGATTTTATTATAGCAGCAGTCTTTCAGTACCCAACTGCAATAATTCTAATCGGCGTTTTCAGACAGTGCAGTTTCATTATTGAGCAGAATGAAGTTCAACAATAGTGATCAAAAGGCCTTACGAGGAAATAAGCTGTCATCTGAACAGAAGTATATACAAGCTGACAACAGCAAAGTCGATCTTCCCAAAGACAAGTGGAGTTCAGGTTAYTGCATATTCATTATTACTTTTTCCCCCAGAAAGCTAGGACAAGGGTTTCTACCTATTTTTGGATGGGATGTCAACATCTGCATTTGAGCTAGAATATTTTCAGAAAGTCAGTGTACTAGATCCCGCAAGTATAAATGTCAGACTTCAGCACAGATGTATACCGTTTCCCACATCAAAAACCCGGCATCTCACAGCTGATCAGAACCAATCCATAGGGGATCTTCTCTTTGTTGGTAAGGACAGAGGCACACCTCTTGGCAGTGACTTGTTTCTTTTCAGAATGCAATGATCCAGGGAATTCTTTACCTCTGATCTGTGTTAGATTTTTGCTTGTTACTAGCCTTATAGCAGCTCTGGCTTGCTCCTGAAGTATATTCTTTCGCTAAAGGAAAGAACTGCTTTTTTATTCAAGACATATATAAGACTGAGGGGGAGAAATTGTTGCTCTCCTCTTTTTTGTTGTTATAACAAGATTTYGCCCATATTTCCACTGAGAAAGATCTAACCCAAAAGATTTTTCATTGAGTGCTGAAATGTGCCATATCATCTTAGTTCAGGGTGAAAATTCAAATATTGGGTTCTATTGAAATCTAAAGTCCTAAAATAAWTTTTTTTCCATCAGGAAAAAAAGAAAGGAAAGAGGAACAGAAGAAAAACTGAAGATAGTAAAACTTGTTCTAAGCTCTTGATCAATTGGCATTTCACAGTCCTGTCAGCTTAAAATCACTCTTGCTGTCATTTTAACACAACCTTTTAAGAGAATGTTTGAGCACTTTTTACTATTTTTTTTTCCATGACCAAAAAGGAGTGAACTATACATTTTTGCAGACTTTCTCGTATGGCCTATGTACAGAAGAGTATCAGACAGAACAATGGAAAATAACAAAGGCATATATTCCCTGGATGCAGGCGCAAACTTCTCCTAAGAATGGTGGGTTGCTTTCCTCCCTAGTCTAGAACACCTCTTGTTTTCCAGGCTGACTTAGGCCTTTTTAGTTTCTTATCCAGTCTAGCTCTTGTGAGGTTCAATATATTCCTGGTCAAACTAAAATAAAGCAACCTAATCTCTTTGTATAATTCATGTCTGATTTATTTGACTCAAGTTTAATTTTATCATTCAGGACAACTGTATCTATCTGTCACATCACATATCCCCGAATGTTATGGTAAAATTTATGTCAATAAGCATATATCTAACAAAAACATGTAAGTTTGGTTCTTTCCCTTGTGAGGAATGCATGGACAGTAATGGATCACTTTGCAGTGAATACCCACAAACAGCACAAAGACTCAGTACTTTACTACTAAAAATTCTTTTCTCTTCAGACAGTTGAGGGCAGGTGAAATGTTTTCAAAACCTGAGGCTACAAGATGAGCATATGCCATCTTGATTAAACATATGGAATRCATACTCAAAGAAAAGCCAACTGGAGTCCTAGTTGAGTAATCAAAACACCCAAGCTGAGAGGGGTTAACATGAGAGGATCAGCCCTGAACTTTGAAGTTTTCTGGTCTTCATTTTTCCTAATTAAGACAAGATTTAATAACCAAACCACTGTACAAACTATGTACTTAAACTCTAGGTTTGTTTCTAATTTTGTTGGGAATTCCTAGTAGATTCCAAAAAATCAGTACCCCATGGAAAGTTCACCCAGTAAGCTGGCCTGATTTTTTTTTTTTTTTTCATTTTCTTATAGGTACCAGGGCTGAATGCCTACTTTTCATCTTTTTTTCTTTGTCATTGGCTCTTATGTATAGTTATGAATTCACTCTTAAATAAAACAGGAAAAAAAAAATGCATGATTAATATAGCCTTGAYRCATTCTAGGAGCTCTRGCAAACAACTTTTGGAAGGTTTTCYAATAAGTGCAGAAGAAAGTTTTTAAAGCACTTAATTACTTGCACATCTACATTTTAGAGCAGGGAACAGCATCACATTTGTTGCAGAAGCACTGGTAAATACATCTAGATTCTGCTCGTTGTGTATTAGTGGATGGTCCCTTTTGTTCTTTCTTCCACCTGCATAGGGTATTACTCTACATGGAAACAGGGGCAGAATTCAACTCTATATCTGATGTTAGAAATAGCACCTGCTCCTTTTTCTCATTTTTYGGTATTGAGTTTATACTGCCACGTRGAACATTAATGTTACTAATCAATTTAAAGACAAGGAGCCATCTTGGGAAGCTGATTAAATTTTATTTTTTTTCAGGTGATCAATGAATTTCTTACACAAAAAGACATTTAATCAGCTGACTGACTTCAAATGAGTTATATACATACTCCACATACTATTGCATAATGAGTAAGCTTAACATATGATTTGAAGGCAGCTGAATGGAATGCTTTCTGAAACTGGAAAAGGCAATTAAAAAAGTTGAATAGGAATTCAATAATCTGTATGGCATCATTCACCTGTTCARCAAGAAGCCAACTGTAATTTAAAACTGTAACATTATTTGATCTCTATTTCACTGAATTATATTTTCATTGATGTCAACATCTAAAAATTAATTTTGTATCATTTTTCTGCAAGCTGAAAATGAAGATCTATACCAATGCACACAAAATATATATAAACAAGGTACTTGTACAATAACCTGTCTACTGTCAGCTACAATATGGTACCAGTACTGTGCTCCCTTATTACTTTTCAATCTTCAAGTTTAGTGGAAAGCCCTTACTTTTGGAACTCACCTTATTCATGTGGATCTGTTGCTGGTACTGTTTCTGCTTCTCCAAAAATTGCTGATGTTGCTGCTGGATAACCAGCTGGGCCAAAGTACTCTGAGGAAGAGGAGCTGACTGGGTTCGATTTAGTGGCCTGTGACGAGGCAGTTTGTGGGCAGCTCTTATGCCAGGTGAGACTCTTTCCTTTGCTGCTAAAGGAGACTGAGGATGAAGAGGAACCGCTCCTGCAAAACAGCAATACTCACTCCAGTGTGAAGAATAATAATTTAGTAGATCTAACAGAAGAGAAATCTCTCAGYAAGAAGTAGGGGGGTATATTGCAGAGGTTTGCATCAACACTGATGCAGTGGGCCATGTATCACATGCCTAGCCACACTGGGAAGTTCAACAGCTGCAAATGAATGCAGTGAAGTAAACATTTTCTCTTTTCTGTAATCACTGAATTCTTTCATGCTAAAGGACTGGAGCAGAGATCACTAATGTGGGTAAACAAAACAAAGACACTGTACTTTCTTCTCCCACCCTTCTGCTTCTTGCAATGGCYAAGACCTGTAGAATCTATATTACCACATTCAGTTTAAAGCAAATAAAATGTCATTAAAACACCTAAAATTAATACTGTATTGAAGCCTTGATCATTACCAGTCACAAGAAGCTTCTGCTGTCTCATTTGTTCTTTCAGTAACAGATGTTGCAAAAGAGCTTGGTGGCTGCTATTTGGCTTTCCCTCCAAAGCAACGTGGGGATGAGTTGAAGYGGGAGGAATGTTCCCCCCATACTGTCCAGCCAAGGCCACTCCTTGTCTGAGCGGCTGGGTCTCTCCCTTCTGTTTTTCTTTGAATGACGATGAAGCCTGTCAAAAAAACAATGGCACTGGTAAATGCTTTTCATAGACCTAGTYTTTTATAACTCCACATAATTAGATGGTCTGATGCCATACTTTTGAATGGAAAAAAAGTTTAAAATCTCTGCCTTACCCTTTGCCTGTAAGATGAAAAGGGAGGAGGAGCATGCCGGTTAAATTTAGCACCATGAGAAACTGAGTAATGGAATCATTTGAAAAAAAAATCAATAATACAAGCCAAAGCAGAAGAAACTACTGATTACAACATTATTAGATTATTAGATAATTACACTATTAGAACATTATCAAATGACAAGACTGAGACCTATCCTTAAAATCCTGAAAGATCTTCCACAGTCTCCTGTGCAGGAAAAGAGAGGATCAGAGGAAACAGTTTACACTGAACTTGAATTCTGCAGGAATCAGTTTTTAACATAATCTTCCATCAGACAGCAAATTAATCAGTAAAACAAAATAACTACCTGCAGTAATGGTAAGCTATTACGTTTCCAGGAGCATTCCCTGACTCTCTGAAGGACAGCACAGATGAAGTTATCCTTTTTGCAAAGTAAATTTTTATGGTAAAAAATTCTGATCTACTGAATCATCAAGAGCTCTTGTACATGTGTGGCATTTTAAAATGCCCCCATAAATTGCTTAGTTATTGATTGGAGGCCCAATTTTGGGAGGCTTTGGTCTAACAGGAAAATATGTTGAGGCCTGCAGGTTACCASTAATGGAATGTCATGGTAGAAAACGTAGCTCTGATCATCTGAATTCCACATATTCTAATGAGACAAACGGCTTTTGGGGCATATGCTTACTTCATACTCTGCCATTACCCTTCTCTGAAAAACAAACACCAAAGTAAACTTTACAGTTTACGACTACTTATTCTAGTAACAGAAATAAACATTACTTGCATAAATCAACCCCTTTGTTTTTTCAAATGCCAAAAGTAATATTTGGTGCTAGCTGACCACATCAAAAGCTCTTAGGATTTGAGTGAGAAAATTAAAGATATTTTCATTTCCTTTGTTAATGTTATAAAATTTCTTTGAACCTAGTTCTATGTTTTGTGAATTAGCTAGGAAATTTTTGATGATATGGTTTGGAAAAGTAAGCATTACTTTTCATGATTAGTTCAAWTTTTCCATCCCTTAAAAACAATAATTTGCTTATAAATATCTCATGAAAGGCTTCTAGAGAACTGATTTAGAGCTTACACAATTTTCCTCGCAAAGGTCACTATCTGAGCTTAAAAGGCTGGACTGCAGCAATATATTATTGGTGAGAACATTGCATGTACTGAAAAAGCCATAAAATGACATGAAATTTGAACTATATTTAGCACTGGAATTAAACAGAACTTAACACAAACCATAGTAGRATGCATATTCTTTTATACACTGGAAAGTTTTATTTATAAAGCTAGAATTTCTATAGAAGCTACCGATTCATATTTTATGAAATCTAAATTGCTAAATTTTTTTCACAATTCATACATTGTTGTACAGAATCATCATCATCATTCTCACAGTAAAGAAGTTCTTCCTTATATTCTGATGGAGCTTCCTGTATTTCAGTTTCTGCCCATTGCCTCTTGCCCTGTCACACGGGACAACTGAAAAGAGTTTGTCCCCGTCCCCTTGACACCCTCCCTTCAGGTACTTGTACACATCGATAAGATCCCCCCTCAGYCTTCTCTTCCCCAGGCTGAAGAGGCCCAGCTCTTGCAGCCGTTCCTCATAGGGCAGGTGCTCCAGCCCTCTGATCATCTTTGTAGCCCTACGCTGGACTCTCTCCAGTAGCTCCATGTCTCTCTCATACTGGAGAGCCCAGAACTGGACACAGTACTCCAAGTACTCCAAATACCACAACTGTGTTTTCATGCATTTCATACATCAGTTTCGCTACAAATAAAGTAAGTTGATTGCTGAGGCTTGAACAAAGGCCATAGGAATGTAACCGGTCAATAAAAAAGCAAAAGTTGTTTCCATATCTGCTTATTTTATTTGTAGTGATTGACAGTACACCCCTCAAATAACAAGCCTACCTGCAGGAATACAAGATACTCCCCCTATTATGATCCATACCAGCCTAGATTGTTACTGGAATCTCACTGTAAAAATAGTTACTGGTGTTGTACTTTACCAGGTACCATCAGTCATTTACCCAAAATCATTTAATATAAAAGTTGAAATTATATGGTCTCCTCATATGCATTTCCTCACCATGTCTGAAATCAGGTATTTCTTTTGCAGATACAAATACAATGTGTCTGGCCTATACTTTGCTAAGCTCCATACTGGTATTTGTTTATTTATTATTAAGAAGGATTATTGCTTCAGGTCATGATCTTAGATTTTCAGATGTTGCCCCTGCAAAGAAAGGTGTGTTTCCTACTCTGAATGGCTTACATTCCAAATGCTAAAAAAAAAGAGAATAGGCAGACAGTAGGTTTCCTGGAAGACAGAAATGTTTTAAACTTGTCACTTACACTGATGTGAGATTGTACGGCTGGAAGTCCCAAGGTAATGTTGGGTAGAGAAGGGGATGTGTACAGACTCAGCAAGTTCACTGATTCTTCCTGTATCAAAAGACGTTGCTGTGAAACCAGATGCTGGAATAAAGCAGAAAAACAACAGATGTATAATCTCCAAGCTTTTTATCTTGGTTACTCTATCTTGGTTATCCTGCTACATTGAAAGCCTGTTATGTATCATACATTGGTTTGCGTCCCTTTGGGGTTCCAGATAAGAAAAAGTACTGTCCCTCTAAAAAAGCTATTAATATTTCCTGTCTTAAGAAAACAACTGGGGTTTGTCTGGGATAATGCCTTAGTTAGTAAATCAAATTCTATGCAAAACCAAAATCTTGAGGATGCCTAGACCATCTCTTCTCTCATCACCTACTAGAAGTTCACTACTATAAGTTCAGTGGGAATTTAGCCAATATATTAAGGACTGTGAGATAAACTGTAAAGTACAGTTTGCCTTTGAAGATTCATCCCTTAAGGTATATGAAGCTATAGATAGCCAAACCAAAGGTGTCATTGAATGTGAATGTATTAGACCTTTATTTACCATGATTATTAAAATTCTTATTGTGAAGTATGAAATGCAGGTCACAAATAGACCATGTATTTTCTAATTCTTAATTTGATATCAGGATGTTTCAGTCACATTATTTAGTTCTATTTATGTGGGAATTTAGGGTACCAGCTTAAGCAGAATTGCCACACCTTCCATTTAAAACAAATGTACTCTGTCCCTCTCTATATATGTATGCATATATAGAAATAGTGTCCCATCATTCTCTGATGGTGAGATATGCCTGCACAGATTTCCTAATTCTGTTCAACTAAAAGTCTTTAACATTTGTTTTGAATCCTTGTGACATAGTTTTCAAGGACATGGAATTCTGATATATTTTTAATCACTGTCAAGTAAAAACGGACATTCAACAAAGATCACCCATTGCCTTCCCATTTCAGATTCATTGGGAAGAAATATAAAAAGTTACATTACCACAATAGGAATCTTTTTGAAGCCTTTGCCTCTCTGCTTCAACAGTCATGTTTTTCAACATGTGGTCTAGTATAGTTGCTTGAATTACACTTTCTGTTTAACTCTTGCTTCCCTCCCAGAACTTTAACACAATAAGAGCTACAAAGGTCTTATTAGACTTAGGAACTCTGGCATGATATGGTCCCCAAGGGACCAACATCCTTGAAAAAGAATACCCTGTGTAACAGTATGACACAGTGACTGCTTTCTTCCCAAACAAAAAGCATATGGGACTCCAATAATAGACCACCTCCAAGAGGGATACTGCACACTCGGGCTTTGACTAAAGTAAATATAATAACTTGTCAAGCATGTTGTGGGGAGCTGTAGATTTTCCCCTGGACAAACCTGGAATATCAATTAACTCTGTAAAATACTTTGTGCTGATACAATGCAACCTCAGACCATCAATGAAAAGTGGTTAAGCACAAAAACACAGGATGTTATTCCAAAACATAACCTTCCCCATACAGTTTGTTTGGAGATATGACCTATCACTGAGACAATAACAGTAGAAGTCTATCTCTGTAATTTTCTCTTGGTACCTAGGGAATGTCAACAGATAGTATAGGAAACAAAGAAGCTTCACTTGTATGTTACATTAATTCCTGGCTAACAGTGCCTTGCCTTGATAACACCCACCTTTGACCATTATTAAACCAAACATGTCCAAACTACAGAGATATTATTGAGGCAGGCTACAAAAATTTAACTGAAAAAGGATGCTGTAGCAGCTGCAAGGCACCTTCTACAACATCATCACATTTGTACTGACTGCAATAGCTACACAGAGCTACTCCAAAAATACATGTTTCTTTTTTGGTTTTAAATATGCTACTGCTACCTTTTAAGATTTGAATTAGCAAATGAAACAGCAGTAGGGTTTAGAGAAGCAGCAGAACTCGTTCCCACTGCATTAAGGCCAAGCATGATTGCTATAAGAAGCAAAATCAATCGTGTTATGTAGCATGAAAGTTTAATATTAAAAATATGAATTTATTAATTACAGTATTTACTTCTAATATATAATACCTCTACTAATTGATCATTTTTGTGTGGTAAATAACTGATTTAAAAGAATCAGTAATATTTGCTTAAATGACAGATAAACTCTGTCTCTGAAAAAGACTTTAGGAGTCTACCTGCATGGATCCATCTGCATGGTCCAAAATATGTTGAGGTACAAYTACATGTCCCCAGCTGCAGCTTCTCCTTTTACACTGTTGAAAAAACCCTGAGATGATAGTGGCACGGAACTGAGATGCCAGCAGTGTTATTTGGGAGCACAAAGGCTAAGGCATGGTCCTTCACCWTGAAAACCTAGTGGTCTGCATTGGCAAATAAAGGCAACTGCCCTTCAGATACTGGGTTCACAGATCCTCCTTCCTGTTGCTTAAAATATCTTGTCAATGTAGTTGCTTTCTTTCTTAAGATAGAAATACCATAAATATASCAGTGCATAGTTGTGCACTACTACATTTAGTTATCGTACTTCTATTTTGTTACTTGGGCTGGCTGAGAAGTGGCAACAACTATTTCACATGTCCATGTCACACAYAAAGTGAGGAAGAGGAAGCGGTTTCCCTTTAATACTTTTAAACTGTGCAGCTTCAGTAAGGTTGTCATGGCTTTGAATATTCACAGTTAATTAAGTTATTTCTTAAAACTTATTTTGTTGCTAGAGTTCAATAACGAAGCAGTGCCTTTCCACAAACATTTGAAGCAGACATCCCCAGCTGTTCAGAAACATACCCACTTTGCCACTAGCCACTTGCAAAGAGCACCTCATAGAGCTGAGTAGKAGAAACAGAAGGTTACATAAAGCAAGTATGTGTTTATCTGCCTTGCATGTCATCTATGTCTCCTGTATAATCAGGTGATATTCTAGGAAACGCTGCTCTCCAAAGTGCAAATGAAAGAGAAGGCACACGACCTGAAGCCCCGTGACACCAGATGGAATCTTTCCTTTGCCTTCGATGGCTTGGCACCAGGCTGCGCACACCTAACATTAATCACGTCGCATGACCTAGGCAGGTTGTCCTCTGAACTCAAGGGACATGCTGTGCAGCGGCTCAAACCTGCTTGTATTTCTCATGCAAGTAAGATTTAGTCCCAGCACAGCAGGTGACCTGAAAGTGTATGGCACACTACCAGAGACAAATAGCTGCTGTGGTGAACCTTGATGCTGCTGGAGAAAACTARGCCTAATAAAAACAGCATTTCATTTGTACGGTGCAATTGAAAACTTGCGTTTAACTTTTAAGTTTCATATAATGAGATCAGTGTTTTAATAAAGCATACACTGAAAGTACTGGTATGGGACCTGTGATAGCAAAGTAAGTAGTATCTGCAAAAATGTAGCATTTGCAGTGCACTTCTGTTCATTCAAAAAATTGTAAACGTCTACCCACCAGACTGCCCTTTCCATTGGGTAAACCACTTAAGAGTCTAATTATTCAAATGGATATGGCAAAAATACTTTAAAAATCCGTTTCACTACCGATAACACTCTAATTCTGTCTATGCATCAGAGTGTGATCATTTACGGTATTGACTCATGTTTTTACTGGTAAATGGCTCTCTGTCATAGCAACCTGTTTTCCTCAGCAAAAAGTGTTTTATTTGCTGCCATGAAAACCACGGCTATCCACCCACTCAGATATGAGCACAACACTTACTGCAAATGTCACAACAACGATTATGAAACAACAGCAATGTGAGTCATGCAGAATTACAGCAAAACAAGTGATATTTTGGGTGATTTTAGAGCACTTATCCTATTATTAGAAACTTCTGTGCTTTGTATGTCTGATGAAAAATTGATTAGATATATAGTCTTTGAGAGCTAGCAGCAAATATTGAGCTGGAGAAGAGTATGTAGTAGTTTGGTTACTGTTAAACTACCAAATAAAATCCCATTGAAATTAAAATGTACTGAACTGGAGATTTATGGAAAAATGTTTGAGCCCACAGGACCACAGCATTAACAATCAAGTAACCAGAGACGTAAAGAAATCTCTGACTGGACCCAGAAATGGAAGTCAGTGGTTTCAGCTTCTTARTACACTTCCAGCAAGCTAAGTGACTGACTCCAGTACATGGAGCTCAACATCTAAAGGAACTTTTAGGCTCATTGGAGCATTTGTTGTATGAGGCTAAAACTTCTGTTGCTTGGTATAGCATGGCAAATGATATGCAACGAAGTGTCCTAGTAATGAAATGAATTGCTGGTTCTAGCTACAGCCTTTCAAATGTCCCCAGAGACTGCTAGTCTGACCAGACTGTACGTCTTTCTAATTGTCACTTAATGCTGTGGGCAAGTGTCCAGAAACTAAAATATGCAAAGTAACAAGCACTGAAATTCAGTTTGAGACATTATTCTCTTCCCATGTTGTAGTAGTAACTCTGATCTCCAGTTAATTCATCGTCCAATTGGATATGATTTCTGGTTTAATACAGCATTAATATCTACATATTACAACTTTATACTTCTACCAAAAACATTCACAATTTTAAAATAGACTATTTAATCCCAACAAACTAGTATCTGATCTAATCTGAATGTTGTATCTTGCTCTGCATCATTTAAATTTCTTTGCAATCACATACAGAGGGGCTATGAGGCGAGAGACCACATGTTAGCCATCAATGCAATTTTTTTTTCTTTTTGGTTACGGGCCAGAGAGAGGCTACTAATCAGTGTGCAGAGGTCACCCACCTGCCCCCTGGATCATAGTTCACACACACAATTAATTCATTATGGGGAAAAGTCACCGCTGGAGGTTGAACTGCCCATTCCAGGTTTTTTTGAGGTGAATGTCCTGCCACTGACCTGGAGAAATAGCTCCATTAGCTAAAACTCTGTTAAATCACATTTCCTTATGCAATTTTTCTAACATAAACATCATAAAGCAACAATTAATAGAAAACTTTGCCACCAAAGCAAAAATGGCTGTAAGTATAGGTACTAGATACAGAATATGTTTGAATTTCATTTTCTCTTAGAATATATTTATTGTCCTTTTACAATATTGCCACAGATAAGCCTGACTTAAGAATGCCTGTAGTAAATGAGGTTTCTCACAAATTATTTAGCACCTACATGCCTATTATTATAGGCATGCATGACAAAACAGAATAATAAATAGTTACTGTTCCTTCCGTCCTTGGATCCACCCTTAGACCTAAAGATCAACTTTATGAAAAAATTATCAAAGACTCTGGGCATGTCAGTTGTGTGGATAAGTACTGTACAGATGAGGAAACTGAGATACAGCAAAATTAAGGGCAGACGTGAAAAATGACCTAGTCTTCTAACTCCAATATTGGAATTAAGCAAAACTACTTCAGCAGGCATATGAACCTGGAAATGCCTTAATCCACATGAACTAGAGTCACCAGTGCCTAAGTCACTCCTTCTCATGTGAAAATCCTGCATTAAGAGTTCTGCGTCATGCACCTCTTCTGACTGTGCCAACAGAGAAGCCAGACGCCTCGTCCATTCTACCTACAGCAATCAGAGATCCTGAAAACAGGTTTAACACTTTACTACCTCATCCAGCAAGATGGTCAGTGAGTCCTAAGACTCTGAATATTGTTGCGATTGCTCATTTCACATTCAACTGACCTTGTCTCAGTCGTCCTTCATGACCTTTCCCCCAACTTGTTTCCTAATATTCTGCAATAAAGATACTTCCAAGCTCCCTCCATAGCTCCTTCCCACTGTTTCAGTAGCATCACTGCCATTTTCGTTTAGACTTTGATTACCAAGTCTGGCTCTTTACAGGCCAGACTCCTTTCCAAAGATATTCTGCCATTCGTCTACAGAGTCCTGGTACCCTGATAATCATAACTGCTCCAACTGAGTAATACTTGTGAGTACCATCAAACTGAAATTTGAAATCTCTCCAAATCCAGACGTCTGAGCAGTTATCTAATCAGTAAAGAGTATACACTTACTCTTACCTCAGCTTGAATGTTAGCTGGCAAAATTGAGGTTTCATTTTCTGTTATACTACCAGTCGGACCATTGCTTGGGGAACTGGGACCTGATCCGGGAGAGCTGCTACTGACTGAGGATTCTGGAAAACAAATTATGTATACATGAACTCATATAGAAAGGCAATGCATGATCTTAATGAACTAACTGTACATTGTTTATGGCATAGGTTGTTTTTTTTGGTGCAGCTGAAGAGTATTTATCAGTTACGAATATTTGTTCTCAATTTTTTGGTTTAAGTTTTACAGCAGTAACAAAGAAAGATACTCTTGTTCTTTTCCCTTCTGATCTGTCTTCTTCACAAAAGGTGAATTTGTTTTTTGGTTGTTTTTTTCCCCCCACAAGGATGGTATGATATTCAGTAGCAGGCAGAGATACAGGCATTGAACRTGTAATCAATAAAAAGAAAAGAAAGTCTTTTCTTTCTAATTGCATAGTGCCCTGCTTCTGTAAGAGATCAGAATGACAGAGATAGCCAGCTTGCAAGGGTCATGATAACATGTCATCAATTCATGAGGCCTCCTGCCATTCCCTTACTGTTTGGAAAGGGTGCTGGAGTAGTAGTCTGCTGTAAACTAACCTTTATATACATAAGTAATAACGGTAAAATACACACCACTTTCACTACRTTTTTGTCATAAATAAGAAATACAAAAATCTTTACATAGCATTTTAAAGTTTGTATGTTATCTCAGTTAAAAATTCCCAAATTCTGTCTAAGATAAAGGGAAGGMGTATGATCTAGTTGTGTGTTGTTTTATTAAACTGTTCTAATCCTATACCGATATAAATTAAAGTTTTGTACACAGAAAAGAGTAAGAAAGTTAAAGATAGAAGTGTGTGGCACTGGGAGAGAKAAAACTCCTTCATAGAATAGCTTTAAATGAAAGCGTTCAAGAAGTTAAAATAATTAATACCTAAATATGACCATAACTATTCTGAGGCTACTTCTTTGCTTCTTTCCTCTTTCTTTCTCAATCCACTTGCAAAAATATGTCTGCACTTTCACTGAAATTAGCATGAGATTTCCTAGCCGCTTATTGGACCTTTTGCTGCTTCCTGCTAGAGCTGGCTTCAATTTACTGAAGTGAATCAGTATCCAAATACACTAACTGGTCAGGGAAATTTCCTGCATTGAGTTCTCACTGGTTTCATCAGAAGAGTAGAAACACAAACTAAGTAATTTTTTTTCTCAGCTTCTGAAAARTTAGCACTTTTTACATAAATATTCATTTAATTTAGTGCTATTTTMTGTTAAAAGAAAAAAAGAAAAAAACACTTCAGCCAGAAATGTTTCATCAAAATCAAATAATTGATTAATAATTAATGTTTGATAAACCTTGATTATAAAAGGTATAAAATGTCACATAACAAATCATTATAATGGCAGTCTGTGAGACTCACTGTCACTGACACTGCCATGAGTAAACAYGTATTTCATTTATTTTGAGGTTTCTGCTCTAGCAGTGGCTGCACAAAAAGCTCCTGGGATAAGTATTTTAATTTATACCTCACTTGCAAGTGTACAAAATACAAAGAAATCCACCACAATTACGGAAGAGGAGATAAAGAATCTCAGAAGAGTTTCAGAGAACATCTGAAATAACAGATTAGTTGTAAAAAGTCCTTTGGAAAGAATTTGTAGGGAAATCATCTTACTTGGTCACTTTGATGCTTACAGTCACATCTGTGTCCCAGTTTTACATCTGACTTACTGTGGAAAGTTGTTGTGAGAATTGCATCTATGGTGACACTGAAGTGAATTTGCTTATGTTGCACTGTATCTCCACCTTGGTGGGGCCTAACTCTGATATATCAAGTGAACCCAAATATATCTCTGACAGCTTAGTAATTGCTGGTGGTATAAACATATGGTCTGACTGTAATAGCAGTTGAAGCATGAAGCTACCAAGTACTGGTGCAAATTCATAGTAAGCAATATCAGAGTCAGGCCAAACACAGTAAACACTCTTTTATTTCAAATAAATGGATAAAACCTCGGCAGCTTTCTATTCCTACACACTAAGATGACATACTTCAGGCTGCTTGGGAGCTGTGSTGAAGTGTGCAATTCTGCAAAATAATACATACGATATGAGTCACCACTCTATATATCAATACCAAACATGCAAAAGAATGCTTTGGCATCTACTGTTAATTGGTCTGTTGTCTTTTTTAGTCTACGGGCAAGAAAAATACCGAACACAAATACCAACTGAAAACAAGTACTATTGATGAAAAGAAATTTACTTTGCATTTTCCCCCTTTTAATCCCCCATATACATATTCTGTGTTTTTACATGCTAAAATTCTGTTTTAATTACTAAAAATATTATCTGCTACAATCAAAAGTTTACCATTGAATATTTAAACTTTTTCAWCATTTTCTATTTAAAAAACAGCTTAGTGAGTCCTTACATCAAAAACAGCTAGCCTTGACATTTTCAAACAAACAAATGAACAAACCAAACAGGAGGACAGGATCAAACACATGCTCCCAAAAGGGTTCTGGATTAACCTAGGGACAATTACGTAGGCCTTTTTGTGCCTGCTGCTTGCATTTACGTTCTCCACTGGAGACAGAAAGTGGGAGATGCAAGACCCAAAATTTTGACAATGCACAGAAGAAATAAACATGGGGAACAGACTATTCTCTTTTTCTTCTTTAACGTCTTTCTTTGCTGACAGGTTACCATTTGTTCCTGTACCTGCTGTTGTAAAATGCTGGTTTCCAAACTGGTTTAAGAACACRTTTTTCAAACAATGACTTTTTACTAAGCGCTAAGGAGCCACAGATTTGTACGTAATCATTTCTTTAATCCAGTTCCCTTTCCAGTAGCTGAAAAATAATGGCTAATAGCATGGTTAAGAAACAATTTCAATTCCAATATACCATTTTGAAGGTTATTTTATGTATGTCAGCTAGAAGTTGCAGCTGAGACGGAATTTTTCCATTCTTAATTACCTGTCACCTCAAAGAGTCTCTTCTTGAATGAACTGACAACAGTTCCATCCTTCCTTCTGAGCAAAGGGCTGCTTCTCCTTTCTGTCACCTTTTGTTTTAACCTCGAACGCACCTTCAAATTGGGCTCTGAAGCTGGAAACAGAAAGAAGAAAATGAATGATTACAAATCAAAGCATTACTACACCCAGACATCATCAGCTTGTAGGATCCTCCCTACAGAACTTCATCAGCTCCAAAGAGAGCTTAAAGGCAGAAATTTTCTTACCTGTCCTCCCCAGTTGTTCTGCTGCCCCTCATATGACTCTATTTTAGACCGGGGAATAGGAGCGAGAGGAAGGGGGCAGAACAGCTCCTGAGCCCAATATTGTCACTACTTTTGATCTCACCCCCATTGCGCCTTTCCCACGAAAAAAAAAAAAAAAAGTTCAGAATTAATGCCTCTATTCCCAATCTGAGTTAAATCTAGGAGACAACAGAAGACAGGAGGACACTCTATTTTGTACACTATTTCCTTGACTTCAAAAAGAAATAATGTTTTTTACTCCCATATCTATCCAATCTGGGATTCTTATTCTACTTTACAACTTTAAATGGATTCAAGTATGTGAAGCTAAGCTATGAGAAGTACATTTTAAAAATGTGTGAGAAAATGAACAGCACAAAACTTACTAAGAGTTAGTAAGGCTTGTGCCTAATATTTACTTAACTAAGCTAGTGGGCTTTTTTATATGCCTCTAAACATTTATGATTCATCACATACTCTTTTTCAAGAAGCAGACAGGCTTCTAAAGCTTCTTTAGGCTACTAAACCAAAAAAAGTCAGTGGCTATGCTGAAAAAGATGAATGGGAATTTCAGTAATGTCATTAAATTAATTTCTTTTCCACCCTAAAGAAATGGCCATTACTCACTTTTCTTCTCATCCTATTTMAACTCTAATGTTATTCAAATATCAGTAAAGAAAACTTTTTTCTTTTTTCCCTCAGAGTGCAATAGTAAGTACTATGACTATTAGCAGTTCATTTTATCATTAGTATTAATTAGAGATTAATGAAATTTTTATTCTGCATCATTTTATATCTCTTGTAGGTGAAAACTTGGATGTCAATACGGCTTGGAACTCAACCTTGTAATTGGATTATGGTCTGATGACAGAAATAGAAAGAAGCCTCCATTGGTGCCTTTTGATTTCTCTTAGAAATATAAATTATGACAAGATTTGCTGGCAGAACATTTCTTGGTCAGCAATTTTAGGCCCAGCACTTCAATGTTTTCTGAATAATATACCAAACAACTAGATTTATTACAGTGTCCAAAGAACATTTATGCAGAAAAATATACTCTGAAAAGGAAGAAGTAGGATTGATTCCCAGAAAACCTAGAATTATATTTAATGCACCTTGGGCAAGTTCCACCTCTCTTTCCTAAATGGACACAGTCTTTTCATCATGTGAAAACCAGAGATGAAGCTCTACTGCACTTTTAATTCTGTGATATTTTTAGCATAATAGAATGTTTCATGTACCCAATTATCTGTTCTTATAAGTAAACTCGCTATCAGATAGACTGCTAAGAGCTAGTGAAAAATAACCATGAAATAGAATTTGTTTATATTTGTCTTTCTGGAACTGAGACTTGGCTGAGCAATATTTCAAATCAGAGAGAGCTGGAAACTGGGATCAGTTCTCTCTCCTATGCACATGCGTAAACCCAGCCCCCTGAAGCAAGAGTTAGCACAAAACAAAATAAATCTTCACTCCACTCAACATTTTACCATTGGCTGCTTCAGCATAAGGATTCAACCCTATACTTCTAACTCCAATCCTTGCCCAGTAGGGGTAACATTTGTTTTTCTGGTGTCCCACTTGTTCCCTCAGGGACATTAAAAATGCTTATGGCAGAGCAAACGAATTGCTACCCTGCTCAGAGTGCTGCTAAATGTCCTATAACCTCAAAGCTCCTTCCATCTGCAGTCATTCACTTGTCACACACTGACTCCCTCTTGGCAAGCAGTCTCTTCTAAGCAACCTATGCCTTCAGCACATTTCAGAAAAAGAGGCACTGGCTAGCAAAACGCTGGAAATCTTTAATAACAGCAATGTTAACAAGAAATTTCTGTTTCATTGGTTATTACCATCACTAAGATCAATGGTCTCTATAGATATCACTCAAGTATGATGACATTTAGAAGAAAAGGTGGTCATCTATTGTGCTGACTCACTTTGCACTGTACCCTTAAAATTTAGGAGAAGATTTCCATGTCCGTGACAGACTAATGTGATACAAATCCTTTGCAATATTCACTGCAGGGAAGCTCCACTTCTATATGAAATGTGTTTCATGCTCAGTTACAGAGATTGCCTTTATTTTTACCACATTCCCATCACATTCTGCAACTCAATCACATTATCAGAGAAACTACTTTGATGTGAATGTCTGAATTTATGAGCCAGCTGAGAAGACAGCCCTTGCATGAAAGCTGAAGTATCATTTTTAAATAGAAATAATCAATTTTAAAATGAAAAGGCAGGGAGAAGAGTGAGTTTAAAATTATAAAATAAAAACTCCTGATAAAAGACAAAGTCATGGTATGGAGGTGTATATACCTCAAGTACTTGCGTTCTTGAATGTCTCCCATCCAATTTGAGGATGTCTGTTCCAATGAACAAAATGCAGAACTGGAAAGTGGTTTCCTGATACCTATCAGTTGCTGAGGCACTAACTTGGTGCATGACTGCAGAGGTCACTGCAGCAGCCTGCCTCACTGAAGTTGAAGCAGAATTACTGTTGACTGCAACTGGTATGGATTACATTAGCAATTTTATGTGCCTCTAAACTCCTGCACGAACGAAGTAATAACACTTCTATAACTGTCAACATTCTTCTAATATTTAAAAAGGCAAAACTAAATATTTTAAGCTTCAAGGATAGAGTTGTGGATTAAAATTATAGATGGATGGACGGATGGATAGATAGACAGACAGCTAGATAGCTACACGTACCTCCCCAAAGCTCATTACATGTGATGACTTAGAAAGGATTTTAATCCGTTGAAATTCATGAGTAAAGGGAGAAAAATTTCTTTAAATACTTCTTAAATTACATGGTTCCCCTAACATTTGCAGAGCATTTGGAAAGCCTTAGTTGCAAATGGTGAAGAGTTATTATAATTAATTTGGTTTGATATTTTATCTAGTGGTTCTTTGAATCAGTCTACAGAGGATATTACTCAAAATGACTATTTTGCATTAGCTTCTTCTGTAGGTATTTACTGCACATTAAGAACAACTTTCTTGAGTTTAATTAAAACCATTGCCAAAATTGACTATGCTAATCACCAAGGACATTCATTAGTAGTGCAGAACAGGAGTGTCGCAGAGGGAGATTGTACCAAATAACTACTGACTCTTTACCTTCGCTCACTGGCTTGCTGCCGAACAGCTTTCTCATGTAGATACAATCCCTTAAGAATCAACCTTTTAATGCTGCATCAATACCACAAGATAATTAAAAAGGCCTCCATGTAGGCTATTACTCTATGCAGTGATTCAACCATAAACCAAGATACTAAYTGAGCAAGATAATGAATACATGTGACTGACTCTGTACACCAAACATCCCACTGAAGTCAAGAACTCAACAGTAGATTAATTCTAACTGATATAGGAAGATGCAATTTTCACCTTCCTGAGGTAGTAAGCCCTTTCAGGATGACATTCCTAAAACAGTATAAGCCATCGCTCTTCACAGTAAATGCATCAGAGCAGAAGAACACAAACTGCAGAGATACCAAAAGGATTCCTCCTGGCAACAGCAGCAACGAAAGGATGCTGAACAAGCCGAGGTTTCCTGGGTTAGATTCCTAACACTTAAGTGGGCTGAATGATACCACCAAGGCGCCAGAATACCAGAGATAAGAGAAGCAACAGGAGAACATGGCTGGGAGCTTGGCAGAGGAGGAAAGCAAGGGCACACTCTTACTAGCTGGGGAAAGAGAAAATATATTATTTGAGTATGTTTTGTATGAAAAAAAACACAAAGATGCAGTGATTTTCTCCGAAGCTCATCAAAGACCATGTCACTGATTTTGACGGGAATCAGCTGATACCATCTGAGCAACTCACTCAAGTGGATTTCAGTAAAGACTAACCTGAGAATGGTCTATGTAACTCTGCAATACAATTTGGAATAATGGGATGTTACAGAAATATGGTGTGTTCAGTATCCCATCATCATTAGCTGGCTTAGCATCTCTTTTCAGTGCTGTTAACCTGAAGTGGCATTACACGTTACATGGTTGCCTACCTTAAGTGGCCAATGGCTATGAAAGATACAGACAGTATTAGTTTAAATAACAACATAAGCCACACAACAGATCAGTTACCTAACTCCTTGGAATGACCTGCAGTTATTTCTACAGAACTGTTAATTTTGGTTCTAGATGAAAAAGAAAGATAACATCTGGATGAATTTTGTCTCTTTTATGGTGGCTTCACATAGCAGGAAAGAGGTTAGTGGCGACACTGTTAAAAACAGCAAATATACAGACTTACATATATGTACATATTATTTCATCACCATCACCATCACTGGTGAAAGARAGCTACTCTCTCCTGAGTAACATGATATTGAGAAGCAAGCATGAGAGACAGGAAAATGATACAGTGAAATCATTATGTCACATACTACCTTTTGCTTAATCATTAACAATTTGCAGATACTACCATTAAAGAATACAGCCTGTGGCTAAATTGCTCCCAAATGAACTGAGTTTTTTGACAGGGCTTTGTTTCACTGTTTCTTATGAAATACACAGAGATATTTAAGAATAGATAAAAACACTTTCTASTCACAGGAAGGGGATGTATAAATGAAGGGAATGTAAAAGATAATAATGCACTACTTTCTGAAGGTTCCTGGAACACAGTACTACTTTTGTATCAGAAAAGCGTGTGCCAACTTCAAATCAGCATTTAATGAAGCCAGACAGGAAATGGGGGATGGGAGATAGTGGGTAGCGAGCAGGTCCTCATCTTGAGGCTAAAGCCATATATAGGAAACCTGAAGATCAGAAAGTGAGCTTTTGTCCAGGCTTAGAAAGGCTCTAAAGTGAAAGCATTTCCTTTTATTAGCTGGTAGGCTGTCTTAAAAAAGCTGTGGGGCAGTAGAGGTAAATGATACTAAATTTGGCTACAAGGATTTCAACAGCAGCACAGGCAACAGAGGCAAATTCTCTACATTTTCAAGATCTGCCATGTCTTGCATGAGAAAGAATTTATCCCAGTTGCCCAGACAACAATGTTATCACTGATCATTTTGAAGTGATAACATGGACTTCTCTAAAGTATTTAAGTCAACAGAAATAACTACAAAACAAAGACTTAATATTCTAGGAGTAACTTAGCTCTGATATTCCCTCTTTCTCTGTCATTTTTTTAAGCTGCAAAGAGTCACATATTAAACTGAATTGCATACATTCTATACTGTACACTGAACAAAAKTTATCTGAAGATCTTTTTCTGTTGTTTTTACTGCCTGGAATCTTACAAGCACCAATAAAGGAAATTACACAGTCAATGAATTCTTTTCTTTAAACACATGGGTTGTTATTTCTTTGCACTATTGTACTGGGGACCCACGCACAGACAGGACTCCGTGGTATTATGTGCCAGTGGCAGTCTGTTCCCTAGATAGCTTAAGGTCTAAGTACAGAACAAAAGGATGATGGATGGATACAGATCACTGGAGGTACAACAGACGATAATGAGATGGTGCTGGCCAGCATAACAGTGGTATTTTCAGCATACCAGTGGCTTAAGCTTTGTCAAGTTTCTCTGGAGCACTGTGGCAAATAAGAGTTTTCAAAAGATACTGAGTGTGGTAATAAAATAACTTTGAGTTCTCTATGGATATTTCCCTTGAAGCAGGAAGAGCATAATGTGAGAAAATATACTGTTTTAAAATTGAACAGATGAAGACATCCTCTTTTTGTTGCATTTGCTGCACAGCACAAGTGGGTTCCTGGCCCACACTGTGGGCTCCTAGTCATGATGGTGATACACATACACAATAAAGCTGGTGGTGTCAATAATGCCAAGGTTGCAGGTTCGATCCCCGTATGGGCCACTCGTTTGGGCGTTTGACTAGATGATCTCCAGAGGTCCCTTCCAAACTTACCAATTGTATGATTATATATTATGAAAAAATTATGTCAGAAGAAATCTCCTTTGGGCTAAAGTAGCTCAGCCGGAAGAGCGTTAGACTGAAGATCTAAAGGTCCCTGGTTCAAGTCCAGGCTTCAGCAAGGGTGGGGGAGGATCCTTGTTGCTCCTTCTCTGGAAATCTTCAAGGCCCACCTGGATGCAACCCTACCTAACATGCTCTAGGTGACCCTGCTTGAGCAGGCAGGTTGGACTAGATGATCTCCAGACATCCCTTCCAACCTTACTGATTTTTTGACTCTATGACAGCCCTTCTATGTAGTGTCAACACTGGAGATTAAGGAAAAGATCAAATCCTACCCTATTACTGTACCAAGAGAAACAGTCAAAAGAGGCATATCTAAGAGTCCTAAGGAGGTAGTCTGAGAGTAGTTAGCTGGGAAGAAATGCCCATCATACATCTCTCAGGAAAAAGACCAAATTTTCATTTTTCCCCCTCAGTGATGTAGGTAGTACAAAAGGCACAAGATACTCCTATTCCCCATCAAAAAGGATAAATGAGAAGAAAGTCTGGGCTTCTTCACCAAAAATACGAATTCAATCAAAGGCAGGCAGAAAGCTCTAGAGAGGCAGGGAACACAGGTCAGGAACCAATGTTCCCTCAGTTGCTTTGCGGAGAGTGGCCACCAAACTTTCCCTTGTGAGAGACCTCTGAAAGGCTCACAGTCCTTCCTCTGGCTGCATGAGGTTCTAGAAGACATGTAAATAGTCACTGCTCTGCTTGGAGTTTCTGACTTTTGCTCTGATTTTCTGCAGGAAGCCACAGACTGTTTCAGCTACCTTCACATATCTGAATATATTAAACATGGACAAGATGAGCAATGGCCTTTTGCTTTCATACATGACTTACTTCTACGGTAAACCTCCACCTTCAAATACAAGAGACAATATTGGATAGCAAATATGTGGGACAACCTCTCCCCTAGCTGATGGACTGGAAGATAGCTGCATGCAGTACAGTTCTGTAGGCTGAAGGGCTTTTAAATTCTGGTATTTTAAAATGCCTCTTTTGGAAAAGTTTTAAACTAGATTAATGAGACTGAAAGCCATTTACACCACTTCCTTGAAAATTCTTCCGGGAATTACATGGAACATCCATGTTACTGGTTCTGACCACTGGGTGGTCCCAATGAGGCAGAAGCATCAGATAAAGCCGTGTAAGATGAAGATGCTTTGTTTATCTGGCTTGCATCACCTCATGTGTTTTCAGCATATACAGAAACTGTTTCTGTACTACCATTTGCTTTAAGGAGAATGCTGTGAAACCCTTTAGTCCTTTGCTTTATTTTAGTTTTGTAAAAGACAGAATGCTTTATTTACTCAGACTAAGGTAAATATCCATTCCCTAAATAAGAAACCAGGTTTAGTGAAACACATGGTAAAATAGCTAATTAGATTAGAAGGGATCTCTCAGCCCTTCAGCTGTCTTCAGGCTAAGGAAGTAATTTTAACAAGATTAGCAGTTTTTCACTGATTGCCTAAAGAAGGTTGAAAAATGTAATATTTCCTGAAGCCACTTTAAATATCTAACTTTTCTTTTAATGCACTGCAATCAATAGGGAAACACAAAATTTCTATTTTAATACCCATGAAAATAATTATTATCTTTCTAGGAATGCCTCATTGAATTAGGTGTAGGAATCTGTAGTAGTATACTGCTTGCATTTAGCCAGAATTAGGCAACTGTAATTTCTTTTCAGAAAAAGCTAATCTACATAATATCTTTCCTATTGATATCTCATGTGTGTGTCATCTGTGAGACCAAAGAAAGAGGCAGACTCTTGATAGTATTCTTAGCATCATCTCTTTGCATGTGCACAGACTTGGCCCATGATTGTATCGGCAGAAACCACGCTACCTTGAGCAAGGCTATAGTTTCACTGAGCTCTCTGTAAATCTATAAGGAGTAGAGCCCTCATTGTGTTTCAGGTCTGCTGAAGATCGCTACGTAACATGCAATCTTAATCTCCTTCCATGTGAAATGGCAGAAAAAGTCTTGAAATATAGAAAGAAGAACAAGGATATTTTAATATTAATTCTTACCTTCCCCTTTTATCCTCAAATTCTGTTATTCTTGTGCATTTTATAGCATCTATGTGAGCTAAATCACATTTTAGTTCTAAGGAGCTGTAGAGGGGAAGGACAACAGTGAAGGTGGTAATTTAGTAGAGAGCATCCCTCATTTGAATGGTAAAACCCAAATTTAGACATGCATGACTGACACTCGTCCTGGATATGTCTTCATTGGTTATTATTGTCCCCACTTCTGGCCCTATACAACAGGTAGTTCCAGCTGGTAAGACGTAATGGAACTACAATACTATACTTTCTTCAAACATAGCAAATGTAACACTCTTTAGTCTACATTTTCCTCCAGCATCCATTGAATCATTACTTTTGCACAAGCAAAATTATTTTTTCCTGGTGAAGAAATGCCAGAGACAATCCCTTAACCCCAGCAGTTCAGGCTTTTGCAGGCCACAGATCAACCCCTTAATATATGATTTATGTTTTACAGAATAATCATGTTCATTTCGCCCCTCCCAAAATAAGCAAGAAGGAATTAGTTAACAGGGTGATTAAATCCCAGGGATTTTAATCTAGGAAAATATCCAACAGTGATAAGTCATTGATTGCAGGCAACAAATTATAATGTCATATTTCGCCAACCTTCAGAAATCCATGATTAAACATCATCATTTCTGTTCAGATTTGAGAGGACATCGGTTTCACTGTAGATGAGAGCAAGGCAGGTCTAGATTGCTGAAGCATACTGTTTAAAGCTGCCTAAAGGTAACACAGAGTAGAAGTATATGGGGACCCTGCTATAACAGTACAGGACGCCAGGAAAACTAAAACATCAAAAAGCAGTATATCTTGCTTTCCTAATAGATGAGCCAAATTCAGCTCAAAGATAGGGAGGCAGAGCTCCATTGAAGGCAATGAAAGCTAAATTTGGCCCCAAAGTTGTTTTGATTTTTAAAACATGTTTATGTAACTTCTGTAGGCAAGATTGATTTTGTGAAAGATCTTGCCATGTTAAGTGAAGTGAGAAAACCTCTCCACCCATTTAAAGCCTTAATTAGACATTGATACCGCACCTTCACAACAAAGCTGAATCAAAACAAGTTCTTTTAGAACTTGTTCTTTATACTCTGAGATGCAATTCCAGTCTTCTACAACTTAATTAGCTAAATATACAATGTAACCTTCCATCTGGTAGAGTAATTTAACAGGAATAATTGTGCACCACCATAACTCAACGAGACACTGAGGAAAACCATTGAAATGCTATTTCCTTTCCTTTGGAAGAGAATTATGTACAATTTCAGCATGCTTTGCATTTCTAATAGTTAAAGCCAACAGGGAGATATCACTCTCATTTATATTACTTTCCCATGAGAAAATCAAAAGCAAAGTACAAAGCTTATGCCGCTGTTCATGAACAGCTCTGTAATACTTACTTGGCTTTAGCCAGAACATGTTATTTGGCAGCTAAAACCTTTAATTAGAATTGTGGGTTTGAACAGATTTTTCAGTGAAACTATGTTTTGCAGGAGTTTGGAGAAGTGCAGTCTTTACTAACCAACATATTCTATTTTAGATGATCTGATACCATGTGATTTCCACTTTTCATTTCTCTGTCTGTTTCTCACTTTTTGCCATCTTTTAGATGTTCTTGCTTACTTTTCCGAAAGTTTTCAACTGTCCTTGCCCTTGATACGGCTGTCTCACAAAAATCCAACAGGAGTGTTTGCCACCAACTTCAAAGAGTCTCAGATTTTATACATGCTGTTTTGAAACTTATTTATACAGAGGGGAGAGACTTTCAAATGCCCTTTGAAACCATTCCACTTCACTGTCAATGGACATTGTGCTCTTAAAAATCTTTACATATTAGGACTGCCATGTGCTCCTTATTTAAGCTAAATTTCCTTTAGGTTCATGTGTACAAAAGGTGTTCAGTACTTACTTAATTAGTTACTTATCAAAAAAGTACGCAAGCTACTTGGCAATTTATAAAATGTTTCTGAAAACATACAAAGTTTGTGTAAGGAAAGATTTAGATATAAAGTTGGCAATATCAAAACACATGAGGTAGAACTTTGTAACTACATTTTGTCTATGTACTGGCAAGTAAAAGAAGAGTAATTGAGAAGTTAAGATAGTAGTTAGATTAAGACTGCATAATTAGTCTAAATATGGATATACCAACCATCAAGATGGTTCAGTACCTAATACAGCAGAGTAATTATTTGACAAGATATTAGATGAAGTAAACACAAGTAGTGGGATTTGTGCTAAGACTCCAGAAGAAAAAAATGATAGAAAAACTCCAGCTCATATAACCTTGAAATTAAGCAAGAAAAGTCATCCAAGAATAATAGCTTGCCTCCCTTCAATTAAAAGTAAGTGTTAAATAGAATACATTAGAGGAGCAATTTTACACTGATGAGAGGACTATGATGGTCTTTATGGGAATCATCCTAGTGATGACTCCTGTTGAATCCCGGTGCAGGCCTCAGCAGCTTCCATGATACCAAGGCAGACCAATGCAAGTGCCTTAGATACTAAACATTGTCGCTAGGCCTATCCTAGCATTCATTTTTATTTAATTTTAAGCTCTCTGTTCCCTCTCCCTCAAGCTACATTGGAGTGACACATTTGCTCTCACCCTCAGCCTAGGAAGCTATAGGACCTAATGGAACTAAGACAACTGCAGCACAGCCCAGTAGCTGCAACAGTCTTGGAGCTTCTTTACGTTTCTTTAAAGCTATTGCACTCCAGTGGGCTGAACTCTACTTTGGCCTGCTCATTACATAAATCTGGAAGAAGCTGTTAACATCAGTTTGCTTCATATTCGTTCTTTAATTACAAGTCTCTTCGCTTTATCAAAACTCGTTCTACTAATTGGGCCCTCTCAACTTATTGATAGTGAATTTAAGAAAGCTAAAAAGTCTATCTGGTAACTAGTTCCTATACTGGAAGAAAAGTCTTGAAGAAAAAGGACTGGGAATTAGGATACCTCTTTTTTTCCATTCCTGTTCTGTGACAAATACTGATGATTTCCTTTGGGCAAATCATCCAGTCCAAATTTGTCAAGACTGTTCATTAACCTGGGCAATCAAAGGCTCTGAGAGGCAGGAATGTTTAGCATCTCTAAAAAACACTATGAAATGAGAACTGTTTAATGTTTTCTCTCTTTACCTTCTTCATAACTGATAAGCGCCTCTCCCATTTATTGTGCCTGCTTATAAACTAGCAGGAAAATAATACATCTCTTTACCGAGTTTGAATATTTCATTTTGACAGACATGTAACAGAGGATTTGTGATCCTCTGAGCCATTTTTTTCATTGAAGACCAACAAAAATTTAGCTTTTCCCTAAACTGTTACTTCACAGCAGAGTGTTTTCCTAGAAAATGCAGACAGAAATGGAATTAAGTGGCATGTGAGTCATGGAAGGGAAGGAGAGAAAAATTTTCACACACAAAATGTTTTTCTTCTCAGTTTTAACTGCTCCAGTAGATTAGTGAGTCACTAAGTGCAGAAAGAATGATGGTAAGGAAATATTCTAATTAATATTTTTGAAAAAAATTACATCTGCTAAGTTTTTATTCAGAAATCTTTCACTCCTATTACACAAGAGCTATGCTGTTATTCTACTGCCTAATCAGGTTAACCTAATAAGGCTTTTACAAAGTGATCTTCATGGCTGTGCAGCACGACCTCCCTCCTCTCTTTCATCACAATATTAAGCAGCCCTTCATCTCCTCTTTTTTGTTGTATGAAATTATATAACTTCCCCCCTCCAAGCAATATCTTGCACTATTTGAAACATCCATGCCGTGTTTCCATTGAGCATTCTTCCAGTGTTTGGAAAGCGAGCTACAAACCTGCTCTCAAATAGTACCATCCTTTAGTACTATTTAGGGACTGAATGATCCCTAAACAAAATGCAAGCTGTAAGCTTACAAAGTCCATAAGCAAAGAAAGACCCAACTGGCGTAAAACCAAAATAAACAGAAATACTGATCGACATTACCATTCTATCGTGATTGTGCTAAACTCATGAAAGAAAAAGCTTATACTTGATATGCTGACATCCCCAGGAATTTCTTCCAACAAAAGCCAAAATATGAGGCAAGATGTAGAAATTCCATCTATAGGAGCATTTTAAAAAAACATACAGCTTCAGTTAGAGTTAACCTTATTGGAATTTACTGGCTTTTGCTGGTTTGCATCAACACTAGCACATAGAAAATGAAATGTTACAGAGTCAAGAAAATGCAAACATTTTGGCTTTTTGCCAGAACGTTTTCTGCATTTATTTCAACAAGGTTAAAAAAAAAAAAAAAAAAAAACTTGAGAAAACCTCCTGTCCTATGAAACCCACGTGGTTTGCTACATTTTCTTTTTCAGTTTTATAGCAGCCTTGTGAAATGCATGATATTTTCCCAGACAGATAGATACAGAATTATGGACATTGCTAATCCAAAGTCCCTAATATTAGATGATCAGGTTTTCAAAAGCACACAGCTCACATTAGAGCGCTTACAATGGTCAGTATGAATTTCAAAAATGTTCAGTAACTGGGAGGAATTTTCAAACCTCTCTGGGTAATTTAGATGCATGAGTCTCATTAAAAATTAATGAACCATGTTCTGCTCAGGCTTTTGGGTGTTTTGCAAAAAGACTCTCTCATTATAACTGATATCCATGGTGAGGTTTTGGTCATTTTTAAAATTCAGTCTTATGCTATTTAGACCAATTCTGCTCTCAACTATAGATGCATGACTTCTCCTTATGGTATATTTATCTGTCCAATGAAGCAATAGCTCCCCTTGCTCTGCTCTTTTTGAAAGTCTGTCAACGCAGAGCATCTGAATGCAGCTGTGCAAAGAGTTGCATATCCTGGCCTCTAGCCCCTAGGACAGTCCCAATCCTCCACACCGCAAAGCTGCGTGAAGCCTACTGCTGACAAGTTCTGCTACGTCTTCTAAGGAAAGCAATGATCCACATTGCTAAGGGAGGTGTGTAGTAACCACCACCACTGCATTAATATGTTAACCCTGGTGCCTGACTGTAAGCACACAAATACYGAGACATGAAGCATTTCCCCAGTTAGCTATGTACCACATTACTCTAGATGCTAGAAGAATAACAGTAGAAGCTGCGTGGAATATTTTCTTTACCATGGTCTATCTGGATTCATTTTAAAAAGATTAAAAAGGATATGCCACTTTAGGACTAATTAAGTAAAGGCTAAATAGATTACTGAAAAAGAAAGTAAGTAAGAGAGACTCAAGATTTACAATTCTTATGTGACACTTAGTATTCCCTTAGTATTGAATAACACATTAGGATATCAGAAGTGAATTATTCAGCTTTGCTTCCCATTAAATCTGATTTAACCAATTCAATCAGAATTATCTTCCAAGGGCATTATATTAAATTTGGAGAAGGTATTTCTATTTTTTATATTATTAACATGGAAAACAAAATTGAGAAGCAAACCAAAACTGTAATTAAAATCTACAATAGGTATTCCTTTCTTAAAGCTAAAAAGAACGTAAGGTTCACTTTCATATGAATTGCTGACTTCAGGCAGGTTCAGCATCACAGAGGGTTTACCAGGAGCCAGTGGCAATAAGAATTCACAGCCCAAAGGAAAGGAAAAGAGGTTCACCCCTGTGGCAAAGGTCAGATTTCTGCAGGCTTATAGCCTATCTGTATATATGAGTGTTCGTGGGACATCTTTGTCTAGTAGGGTCCCATGAGGATGACACAGGCTCCACAATGTCCCCTCTGCCTGGAGGATGGCCCTATAACCACCCAGATCAGATTAGGGTCATTTGACTTATGTTGATCTGGTTCCTGTTGCTTTTACTCTCAACCTGGTGAATAATCATTGGACCCTTTGTGGGGATGTTGCTGAAGGCTGGAATTACCACTCCAGCATGAGAGACTGAACGTGTAAACAGGATATTTAACAGAGTTGCTATTTTCACTGATGCAGAGAGCTATCAAGCACACTCCCTTGCTAACATAAAACATGCTGTTAACTTCATTTCTATTTGCTTATCAGAATCTCTGTATAAAAACAGTAATTAATGCTCAAGTCATAGAAACAGTTATGCTAATGTCTATATTACTATTTGTCTATTTATTCTGCAGACATCTTTTCAGAGAGTCATCATGTCCTTTGTTCAATTTTGTAACTGATGCATTGCATGCCCAAATATTTGGAATAATATATAGAAAACATCTGGATTTAATTATATTATAGTCTTCTTATGCAGACAATGGGAATTGAATTAAGGAATATTTTGAAACCCCCACAGAGATATAAAAGTATTAGCAGCTGCACGAGAACTTTACTGTTACAATGTTTGAAAATGTTTTGTTTTACAGATCAACAGTCTGACACATCATAAATATCAATCATAATATTTAAGATATGTAAACATGAGAGAAAAATTAAAACTTGCATTTCAAAAAATTGTAGATGAACTCACAGCATTTAGAAGATGAAGGATGTATCCTTTTGTTTAAAAAGTCAAAACGTATATTGGCACAGAAAATATATCTTGTACCATGGTATTAAGCAAAAAACCACAGAAAGGCATATTGCGACAGAATAGCCTGAACAGTCTTTTATAGAATCTTGTTATAATGCCATCATATTGTACAGAAATCACATGGAATAATTTTCCTAAAATAAATTAGCAGTTTGCTTCTCTCTCTTTTTTTTTTTTTTCATTCCTCTGAAAATATTTGGGGATATAATACGAGCTTTGAGTGTCTATCCTAAAGTATTACATGCAGACTGGATTTTCTTTCTGAATGCGTACTGGTTCCAAATGCCACTTCTTTTCAAGTCAGTACCAGTTTTGCTGTTAGTTTTCAATTTCCCAGTGGCTGAATCACATTCAAAGGCAGTTAGCACAGTCGGGGGCCAGCCCTTCTCTCTGAATGTAACTGTATCACTCAACAGCAGGCTCTTGCAGTAAGGGATCTGATGTTTTCTTTTCTTTTTCTTTTTCCCCTCTTAGTGTCTCCCCGCATTCTTGGATACCGGTCACTGCAACAAGGGCCCGAGACAACAGCCACATGGATTCCACCACCTTCCCTCTAGCACTCTTTATGGTGCAGAGAAAGGCAAGACTACAGTTCACCTGCTGTCAAGACATAAGGCCCGCTAAATCCTTTAAAACATTCTGAAATGTTCAAATAAGTATTTTCTTTTAAAATATTAAACATTCCTACGTGAAGAATTTAAAAAGCACATACAAATGCGAGTGTGCGTATGTTCGCGCCCATACGCACATAAACTTTGGCAACTGAAATCACAGAATATAATCTTAATCCTGCTTCTTCTCTTTTCACGAATTTTCCTCAAAATATCCTCAAGAACTTTGTTTAAAGGCAGCCTACAGTCTGAAGACAGATACTTTATCTACCATGGAAAACAAAGAGAGCTATTAAACCCAGAAGTAATAAAGTAATACTCAAAAAAAGAAAATAATACCATAAAAGTTTCCTGAAATGATGGTCTATTTGGAAACTAAGTTTATCAGGATTGAAGCTTGCACTAGCTGTTAGCATTGGAAAATAGTGGCTTTTGATATCATATGCTTAATCTAACCCGGAAAAGATACAGGCAGGATCTTTGAACTTTCCCTGTGAATCATCCTGAACAGGCTTTGTGGATTACAAAATATGCCTTACTGATGGACAGCTTGGTTAAAAGGTGGGAGGTAAAGGTAAAAGCTGGGTAAGGGGTGTGAATAAACTACTCTAACTCACCCGTTTTACGAAGTGGAAAATCATCCTTGGCATCCTGTGCTCCAGGTAAAGTGTATTTGTATGGTGGCGAGGCCCCACTCAGGGGTGGAGAGCTTTGATCCAGTGAGGTATGGTGGGCAGCCCTGCAGCAGACACAGAAAGGTCACAAATTAGCAGTCACTGAGGTGACCAGCAGTAACTACCTACACATGTTGTACACATGTCTCAGCTGTGTTTATGTTCTTGTTTCTCTAAGTGTGCACAAACCACAGGCTCACGTAACCAATTTCACTTTTACAGTAAGTTATGGAACTCCTCGGGATTCCCAAGAACGCGCTTTTTGTACTCACTATAGAGGTCAGATAGGATAGGAGTCAGGTTGACCCAAAGACAGGATCTGTCACCAGATGGGGGAATTGACCGTTTTAGATGGTTTCATTTTAATATAAACCAGCTGAAGCATAGCAAAAGCCATTTGAATCCTGTTTATTATGTACAAATGGAGGTACATTGATCCAGCCTATAAAAAAGTGAGGGGCTTTTCAGGGAAGAGGTGCTTATATTGAATTATTAACTAATTCAAAATACTGAGTTATTATTATCTCTTGAACAAAATACAGAATATTTATTCAGGAGTGGACAAGGAAGCTAAAACCTTGCCTTTAGGTTTAGTTGGTAGGTTTTGTGACTGTACCACTCTGCAATACATAACGTTTATGTCAGCAGAGAAGTTCCAAATTGAAGAGTTCTTTCTGAAAACTGTTAAATGAAAGAAATAATGTGGTCAGACCTTTCTGAACATGGAAACTGTAAATTGCAAAAAAATTGCATCAGTTGGCTCAGAGACAGTATTCTTTTTTTGTTTGGTGGATTTTTTTATTTGGAGGAAGGAGGGAGGAGAAGGCAGGGAAACTTTCAAACTTTGCATTTATCTAAACATCATTTTATTTGGCTTCTTGCAGAGTCTCTCCCTGTTTCTTTCCAATGCAGTGCAGTTAATCAAATAATAATATGCCTCTGTCAAAGAGAGGCACTAATGTGAGATGAAGTACTACTTTCCCTTGTGTAGTAGAAGACATCCCTCCACAGAGCTTAGCCTAGTTCTTACTCATCTAAAGACTAAGAGCTAACCTCAGACTACTAGGCCAAAAATCTTTCATGCTCCAGAGAATCTTGTACATTATTTGGAAGAAATTATTAAGTAATATATCTCCACTAGAAACAATGTAAGCATATATTAAATCATGTTACCACAATGCTGTGATTAGCTCAGAATGGAAAATCCAAGGGCAGGCCTTCAATAATTCTTTTCAAGAATTAAGAGCAAATACTAGATCAAAATCTACATGTATTTTTGTTTGTTGTATTCTAGGTCAATTTAGGGGTCACACTGAAATCCTTCAGAAATGCAGCCAGAGTACATTTTGTAGGATTGCCTTATAAAAATGTGCCTGTTGCAATATGGAAGGCAAAAAGGCATTAACTGACAGCTGTGAACTCTCAGAACGTTACTACAGCCACTACAGAACTCAATAAAACCACTTGTTTCACTGTTCTAAGTAGAGTTTTATCAAGGCATCATCAGAATACAGTTCTGAATACTGAAATCCTTCAGAGTAAGAAAAGGTAAATGACCCGCCAGCCTCCTCAGAATCCTTGCGAGTTATTTACTCTATACAAATAATTGCACTAGAAGGCAGCATATCTTCAAGAAGAAAAAAGTTCTCTGATTCAAAAATGAAGTGAATCAATCACAAAGTTATGCTAAGCGCAAAAATTGAACAGACTTGGCAAAATGGCAGGTGTACTTGGAAAACTTGTGATGACAAACTCAGGAGATGAAACAGATTTATACACATTCCTGACACCACCTTGTTCTGTATGGCTTTCAGCTCATCACCTGCCAGTGAGTACTCTTCAGTTCAACCAGAAAAATTGCATGTCTAGCTTTTTTCTAACATTCTGACTGAACTTCTACCTTGCTCTGGAGGTAGACTAGTAACATCCCTGCTGGAGAAGCATGCTGATACRCAGTTTTAGCAATAAGGCAAGGAAACAGCTTAACACTGAACATACGTGTACCAGAGCTTGGGGTGGCGGCTCATGGAATGATTCTTTCCATTTGCTGGAGAGTCTTTTGTTGCTGATTTACTCAACAGGAACTCTTGAAGTTTCTGCTTCACTTCTGTACTGGCCACTGCCCCTAAGACACGCAGAATTAAAGAGTTCTTATCTKCACTGAAAAAAAATATTTTTAAACAAAACAAAAGCCAAAGCACAAAAGAACACCCATATCTTGCTGCTGAAAGTGTTGTAAACTAAAAAAAGCATTGATGGAAATCAGTCAAAATGAGATAGCATCTGAATTAAATGTTTTTCTGTAGAAGACTTAAGTTGGCCATAACCCAGAAATACAGTGAAGTCATAAGGAATATTTCAACAGTAGATGAGGCCATTTATCCAGGGCCAGATGTATCTAAAGAATTTAAATTATTTCCTAATAATTCCCAAATACAAAAACAATGATAGAACTGAAAAGATAGTGACAAAAGGTCACTCTGAGCTAGGAGCGAAGAATGTTTTTCTTTTAGTAAAGCAAATCTGCTTTCAGAATACTGGCTCGATTATGGGTAGAATGTGACAGAAAGACTCAGTAGTGAGCCTTTTTATTCAAGCCACTTAAGAGCCTGTACCTGCARTATCTGGAAGATGAAACACAGTCTGAAACATCAGTTGTAGTTGATAATTCTACTCTTATGACACTGGAACATAAGTACAGAAGGACACAGCACATTTTGACCTCTCTTGGGGACTAGCTTGATAAAGGGGAATGAGCAGAGCATGCCAATGTCAGCTTAAAGTGCATCCCCTATGACCTGGCTCCCATAAAAACCTCTCCTCCCCGCTAGCTTCAGACCCTAACTCCTCTTCCAGAACCAGTCCTCCCTCCTGTACTCATTAAGTACATCAGCAGCAGCACATGCTGGGGCTGGACCTGCGGGTTCACCCGTGCTGCATGGATGGCTGGTACGCACTGAATGGCCATCCAGTCAGAAGGGAATCACTAAGTTTACATTGCTGCTTTTCCTTTGACGGGAGCACTAATAAGACCCAACTGCTTATACAGACACAGWTCTTCATAGCACTTTTAGGTTCATTTTGGTTTTGGGTCTTCTTCTACCTTCTCTCTTCTGGGTCAATAGGATGGTGGTTTGAAAAGTTGTTAATGTGGCAGAGAGCAAGGAACCCGGCTAGGCCAGGTTGAAAAGGACAAAGAAAAAGCCATATTGCGAAAGCTTATCTGGAAAGCATTCTGCAGACAGAGGAACATACGCATCACCTCTACTCTCATCTTCCCCTCAAAAAAAAAAAACCATCTCCCCCTCAACCAACCTGGACAGTGGAAGTTCTTTGAAAGCTCTATTTGAGAGTCRTATGTTGCCTTCACAGATTCATTATTCACCCAAGTAATGGAAGACTCTTAATCGCTAGGACCTACAACTGTCCAACTGATACATTTTTCCTCCCAAGAAGAATAGGCATAAGTATATTACTCCTATGAGCATAATGTACAGCTCTTTTCTGATTTGGTCTCTCTTAGTTAATACTTTGTGCTCATTTATCAGGGCAAGTAACAATATCTGCTTGCGGCAGCTTCAGATTGAATACCTTCACAATGTATTTCTACAATCTGATTTTTAAACTGGCCTCACTAAAGGGAATCATTTGTATCTGTCTCCCTCTAGTGAGCATCAAATTCCAACAATATCCTTTATTTCTGTCATTTTGTCTTAGACCTATACAAGAGCTAGAAATAACTATTGGTCAGGTGTCATGACAGGAACAAACATAAGGCAGTTTGAAAAAGTACAGTTTTTGTAACTAACACAAACATAATCAGATGTCTCAGTTGAAGACATTCTTAAATATTTTATTATGTTTTCAGCCTTGAACCAATGTTCAAATTACTTCATCAGCAATACAGATTGCTGTTTTGTAGTGCCTTTTGTACCGGGAAACAAACTCCTTGGAGAGAAGTGAAATGAAACCTTATTTCAAATTCCCTTCCTTTTTACAAAAAGAAGAGCTAGATTCTTGAGAGGCATATCTACAGGTCTGTCAAAATGTGCTTTCCTACAGTTTTCCATGCCTGCACGCAAAATAATAACATGTTTTTGTGGGTGCAACAGTGGCTCTGCCTTTCGGCATGCACTGCTTTGACCTCTCTAGCTGCATATTTCCTGCAGTTAATAGACTTGCTTCAGATTCCTGTTCTTTGTCCGTTTCAGCTGGGAGAAGGTAAGGGAATATATTATCTTTCTTATTAGGATTCATGGTGCAGTGGCTCTTACTTTCTCGGCCTCTTTCTTTGCCTCTGAGGGGCGGAAGCTGTTCCCTGCGATGCCTCTCCAGTTCCTGCTCTTGCCTCTGCTGCTCCAGTTTCTGCTCTTTTTCGAGGAGTTCTTGCTGTTGTTTAATGGCTAGGAGTTCCTGTTGTAACTTGCACAGAACAAAAAGACATGAGAAAGTGCAGCTTGCACTGTTTTCTAGGTCAGTGCTGGCCAAAATAAACCCCTTCAGTAACTGAATAGCGGCACTTTTACTTGTGCTTACACTTCTTTTGACCTCTTTCAGGTGGGACAGTGCATTATCACTGCTCACTAAAGTCAGCTCCAGTATTAGGTAGCAGCTTGCTGCTGTGATTTCACTTCTTTCTCTCTTGGCAAAAGACATTGAAACTGCACAACATTCTCAGTTTTTGCCAGTGTATAACCAAACTCTGGCTGCTGTGCTCAACTGCATTTGTCAGCTTCATTGAACAGAAGCTTAACACTGTAATATAACRGCAACTAGACCTTTCAGAAGGGGAAAAAATAAGAAGAAAGCCAAGATCATAAATTCCTAGTTAAAATCTATTACAGCAATACTGTCATTGTGCATGTAATCTCATAAAACATTTTCTTTTTMCATTATGGGAGACAGCTCAGGGAGAGTGAAAACACAGTATTTTCAGGGCCTACCTTCACTTTACAAATGTAAATATTATGCCCTTGTTTATTGATTTGATTTGCGGGCACAAACTCAAACAGTAGCCAAWAAAAGCAATCTTTTAATATACTCAAAAGAAAGCCATACTGAAGACTGACTGAAAATTTAGCTAAAAAGTAAGTAGTTTGATTTTCTTTAGATGCATTGGCTTCATGAAACTGAGGACTCTAATATCTTGGTTTGCTGCAAGCACCAGGTAGGTGCTACTACTTTTGCTTGAGAAGGCTTCTATCACCCAAATACAGATTAGTAATTCTTCAAATTCTACCTCTCAGTCACAGCGAATCTTTCAGGAAYACTCTCCTTTCTTGTCAGCCTACAAGTATATTTAGTTTACAGATAAGMTGAGGGATAAATGAAGAATGTTGCTACCTTTATGTGCTCCTGGAGCTGGGCTTGGTGCTGGCGGGTCAGGTTTTCATGCTGTTTCTGAAACTCTGCAATCAGCAGTTGTTTCTGAATTTGCTGCTGCTGCTGGATCAGTAGTAGTTCCTGYTGGAGCTGCTTTTCACGCATAATTGGGTCCACCATGGGAACCATCATCCTGAGATCAGTTCGCAAGTCTAACGGTGAGATAGGCTCTAATCCCACGGGAACCTCCGATTTTACATCCACTGTGTGAGAAAAACAACAAAATACATATACATATATTATCCATATCATACACAAACTTTAGACATTTCTACTAGCAATCTGAGATTTTACAATCTATCTTATCATTTTCTTTCCACTCTCTAGAAAACATATTCCCAGATTAATATTCTCCTTAATAGGTTAATGAGAACTCCAGTTTTMAAACCATGTCACAGCCTAACCAAACTAGTGAGAACTTCCTAGGCACTATTAATGCATAGCAGTGAACACTCAGGGTACTTCTGCAGTGTAGGATGAAGGCCTCGGCAYTCTTATTGGATTGCAAGAGGTTTTACCTTAAACAGAGAAACGTGGATTATCTGAGAACGGTATTACACATGAATAGCTACTGGATGTTGCATAGCTATTGCATGTTAAGGAAATAAATATACCTACATTTCTATCAAACCAACACAGCAATAACACACAGAAAATTATAAGAAAATAATTGGACAAACAAGTTAGAAGTTTTGATACAGCTTTTTAGAACATGACCATCAAGCTTGGACTGGATCAGACATAACACACTTAGAGGACTACTAAAGAAATGCAAAAGTCTTGCTAAAGAAGGATTGTTCTCATTTGCTGCAATACTGTTAACTCAACATTAAAGCAGTTCATGAAGAATCCTGTGGTTTTCTATCTCTTGATGTAAGTCCAAGGGACTAGAAAGCAGAGGAAGAGAGATATTCGATGACTTTCACTAGAGTACATGCAAAGATCAAGTTTTCATATTAACTGAAAAGACAGAGGGTGACTTTATCTGTTACAAAAAAGACCAAAACACAAACAAATAACATTTGTAAAAAGGGTAAAATACTAACAGCATAGTCTCTGACAAGCTGAGCTGCTCCAATTCCATCCACTAGAGGCCAGTGGAACACAAATACATTTACTACTATTCAGCTATTTCCATAGAAAAATACAATTATTATTAATTGGAAAGAAACATGGTGTTCTGAAATGACCAGGGGACAAGACGCTATCCATATTTCCTCCTTTTTCTCTGTTTTACCTGTCTTTGTTTTTCAAGAAACGACACAAAATGAAAAAGAAAAAAAATCTGACCAACAGGAGCAGAAAAGTTGCGGAAGTCAAAATTGCAGCAAATAGAGCTGAACTCCAATTATATGATAAAATCTATTAGCACGAAATAGACAAAAAAATTTATAAAAAGAAGGTATGAGGCTCCAAATCTCTCCAGCTGACCAAATTCTTTTCTTGTCAATATTCTGGAAACATCAAATTTTGTTGGCTTTTTTTTTTTACTCTTAGTGACTGTGGTTGTAAACCTCAAAGCATAATTTGCCTTTTTAACCTGCTATCCCAACAGAATGATTGTGCCTAACTGCTTACTTTTGTTCTGAGACTAATCACTAAATTACAAAAAATCACCTTTAACTTGCAAAAACTACGCTTGATTATAAATAATTGCCCCAGACCAAGAGAAAGGGACAGGCAAACCCCCCAGCCTTTCATCCAATTTATTCAGCAGCAATCCACATTCCATTTGTCTAGACTAAATATAGCTGCGTTTATACAAGAAATCAATAGTGCTTGCAGAGAGCAGAGCAAAGACATGAATATTTCATCAAACTCAGGGAGAAACAGCAATCAGCAAACTGACAGGTCTGTGGAGGCTGACTGCCCCTCCAGATAAGTCCTGGTACTTGGACAATGCCTCATTGCCTGCAARTCACAATCTTATCATAGGCGCTCTTCTATTTTTAACATTAATTGCATTGTAGGTGACAAAGGCTTATCGTGTTTAAAGTGGAGAGATGGATTTTCTTACATCGTCTGTGACAGGATAATAAGCCTTACTAGGAGCAATAATAGTAACTAGAGCTCTGCAAACCCTGCAGGATTCGGTTTGCAACAGTGTTTGCAAACTGAACCCTGCAGCCTGGTTTGCAGGTACCATCTATGAATCAACCCTTAGAGGTCTGCATGGAAACTGGGTCTGATTATACTTCCCACCTCTGAAGAGCATCCCACTTCTTAATTTCCAGAGTACTTCTTTGTGCCTAGGAGAGGATGTCTTCAGATTTGTCTAACAATGGAAATTTCCTTCAACAATTAGTAAGATGTTGTAAAACTCAAATCAGGTTTAGTTTGATGAGATTCAAATTTTCAAGAATTCACACACTCTAGTAACAAATCTAATGTTAGAACATTAATTTTCATCAAGTTCAGCTTCATTCATTAATGTGACAGAAAATAAACATTTAAGTATTTCTAGAAACTTGAATACACAGAAATCAGTACATAATATTTCTTGTCAATAATTATCATTAAAAAGACAATGTTTATTGACAAATAGAGACAAGCAGTTACTTATTGTCATAAACTTTTTTAACAGATTATCACCAATACTACTTAGAGCTGTTGGCACAGCAAAAACTATCTTTTGGGAGCAATCACAGTCTTAAAATGCAATAGTTAATATTTACCTTGACAATAGGCAATAGCAACCTCATCAACCAAACACAACTAACACAACTAAATGATTCCAAATAAGTAACTATAAAATCATCAGTCAAGCTGAATATTGTGCTACTGTCTGTTACACAGTGCTCATGCCACAGGGCAYTGGTATTCTTCTTATTGCTTATCAAGTGACAAGAAAGGCACAAAGAAGCCCAGTAGAGTTACATCAGTGTAAAAAATGTGTAGTGGAGCAGAGAATCAGAATCGGTGTCTTTAAGAGCTTTGACTCTTAGCTGAAGCATCTCCCTCCCCCCACGACCAACATGATTTTAATTCTGGGAAGAGTAAAGGTGATGCAAGATGTTTATTATCTGAAGYTTTTTTATGCTTTTCATCCATTCCACACTAGTACATGTGCATTCTTTTCAGGTAGAAATGGAATGTCTTAATTTGCAGTGCCTTCAACTTTAAAACTTCACATGAAGCAGTGGGATGCAGGATTTTGCCATCAGGATTCATCAAACTGTTAGCCAAAGAAGGAAATGGATGMATAATGAAAGAAAGTATTAATCAGAGTTTCATAAAGGCTAATTTCACTTTAAGAAGTCTTGATTCACAGGATTTCCTGTGTCACCAATGCAAAGAGGTTCTACACAGTACAAATCAAGAGTAGGACCCTACTCTAGATTCTCTCCCCTGTGGTCTGGAAGAGCTCCTTCCCGGCGTCTCTGGGGGCTACAGAGAAAGCTCAGGGTTTCCTCTATGAAGTTAATTAAAATTAAACTCTCTGAGTTCAAATTAGCAGAACATTAACTTAAAATGTTACTGAGAGCTCAGTGGTTCCAGGAAATATGCCAAAATTTTAGTAGAAAAATATTTAATTTTCAGCTAACAACRGGCTAAAGGCACGTGTATTTATTTTTCCTTAGAAAAGTGTATTGCCTTTATCTTGAAACATTACAACACAGATAATCTCAAAAGAACTTCCATATCAATAGTATTTCATAGACAGAACTTCCTGCACTGATTTTACCATTCTATAGGAAGACACTTGCAAAATGTTTATTGAGTATATTTGTGAGTATATTTGGAGGCTTGAAGCATATTTAAAAGGCGGTAAAAGAGTTCGTTTTAATTCTGGGGCTTTGTTTTTTAAAACTATTCCTTAAAATGGGAGTCACTGAAAAAACATCTCTTTCAATGAGAGATGGCATTTCCAACTCTGTTTCCAGTGACTAATTTCAACATCTGCACACTGGTATTTTAGAATATGCAAGTCTTCTGAATCACAACTGCCAAAAGAAAATACCAGAAAATAAAACAACCTACTTTCTTATCATGATCTCTCAAGAGGGGCAATCTTCTTTTTCACTGGCAATTATCTTTCTTGGCAGACATTTATGTCATCTTTAAAAACAGGAACTTACACGAGGGATGGTATAATTAGTTGAACAGTTGTCATTCTTTATTTGAGATGTAATGAAGAAATCTAGTGGACCTGCTTACTAGAGAATGTTTAGTACATTTATGGTTTTTATTTTAGATGAACTATGTTAATTTGCTGGGTCTGTAGGGATTCAAGTTAATTCTTTCAAAATGGAATTTCTTGTGTTGCCGGGATGGCTGAGTAAAATAGACTGGACAGAGGAACAAGGAATGGGACAGGTTAGGCTCTTTCTTCTGCTTGTTTATCCAAGGCAGTATTTTGCTTCAGAAGTGGTTAAGGTTTATGAAGTGAGCAAGGAGAACTACAAAGCTTGGAATGTTAAACTTTTAAATGAGAAAAGAGACAAGAGACAGAAGATATGTTCCTCCAACTGGTAATTTCACTATTAAGTAATAAAAGTGTATTTCTGAAAACAGACAAAAATGAGTAAAATCTAGAAGACTCGGTCTGTCAAGAAATGTCCCAAATTTACCCCAAATACCAATATAATGAAATATTACATAAAAAAAGATAGAACTCTATTCTACAAACCAGAGCCCACCTAAAGTTATTATTGAGTTGAATAGCATTTTCAACAGGTTTCATATGCTTTTGATAAAATAAAATCAAATCGGAAGTTTTGCACATTTCATACAAAAGATATAACCTCCATTTAACCTCTTCATTCAAAGAAAATGCAAAACCTGCCTTTTTCAGGATTGATCATCAGTAAATCATGACATAATCAGAGCACTAAAGAATTTCCAGAGAGGTTTTCTAAATAGTGGAAAGTGATGAAGATCCAAAAAAATATAGACAATATTTTAAATTAATTTCCATGTTAAACCTAGACTCTCTGGATTTGTCTGCCCTCAAATCTAGGACTTGAAAAGATCCACTGATATCTGAAAAGCTATCATGGTGTCTTGAGACTTATTGAGGAACGAAGGATTGAAAAATGAAATACCATAAGAGGCTGAAAGTTGTAGGAATAAGGAACAGAAGGTAGCAGGAAAACTTTGGCAAGTGAGGAAGAGACAAGGTAACTGGCAGGAGATGGGGTGGAGAAGGATTTGCCAGGCATTAAGACACCAGCAGCTAACCAGACATGAAGCACAAGGAAAGGAATTAACAATTTCTGAGCCAATTGAGGCAGAACTTTCTGTGTTGAGAAGCAGCATTACTCAAACACGGCTCACTCCGTAATCTAAGAGCAGTCCTGGCACACTGATAAAGTGGCATTACTTGACCTTACAGCCAATGTAAATAAAGAACTAGTGAAGCCATGTGTCAGTTGTGAGGATGCTGGGAAATTAAGTGAGCAACATGGTTTTGGATAGCCACGGATGAAGGGAACAAAGGCAGGAAAACTACTCATGGGGTTCAGTATACAAACTTATAGAAAAACTCCTAATTTGGAGCCCAGTCTTCAGAGAAGAGATGGTTCATAATTTTCTAACTTCGATGGAAGTTGCAACCATGGGAGACCAACATTGCAGACTCCAGGAGCTAGAAGTTGAAAGCTCAAAACTTAGTAGGGACTTCAGAAGTCCAAGTCAGCTAATCAATAAACTATGAAAGGTTAGGTTACCTCCTGTGGGATGCTTTTATCATTCCAGCTCTGGTAGCTAAAACCTTGTACCTCGATTCTCAGGTGGTATAATCTGTCATTCCTCTGCTGACATCAGTATGGGCAGAGCTGCTTTAGGCCACCTCGGAAGCCTGATACAAAACCTCTACACTAGATAGAACAGGGGTGAAAGAAGTAAGATGGCCTTGACAGCATATCATTTTAGTATTCTTAGTGGAACASAAGTATCCAAATTTAGGATCACACTTGGATTTTGTAATAATTTTTTAATAATATTTAAAGCCAACAGAAATTATTCTCTACTCCTACAATCATAGTAAAAGGATGCACCTAAATTAAATAATCTGCCACTTAGATTTCACTGAATGTTTATATTTTTTTAATTTAATTACATTTTCTCAATCATAGTCTAGATTTTGGTTGTCAATAGAAACAGGAAAAAGAGAGGACAGCATATGCAAATAGAAGAGTCTTTTCAAAGGCAACATAATGATTTTTAGTGACTGTTTAGAACCCTACGGCAATTTGTATTTTGAAAACTTTGTCACTAGGAAAGGAGAAGTACAAGAAATCAAGACACATTTCAGACCTGCAAAAATACTTTCCAGCTATTTTCTTGGATTATCCTTAAAGAGTCAGTAATTATTTAAACAGTACTATCACAGAATTAGAAATATAAATGAACTGTCAAACCTGATGAGRCACTCAATTGACTTTACAGTTTTAAGAAGTGTAATAAATTAGACTAGAAATGTATTCTTCTTTGTTCTATAAAAGGGGTTTTATCATGATTATACCTTTTCCCTATTTCTTTTAAGTGTTTGCATACATGTCATAATGAGAAGTAAAATAAATGCAAACAGCGATCTGGGCTTTGATTTACCATTCTCTTATTTCCCCAGGGCCTGAAAAGGAAGCTAAAACAACCACAAACTTCTAAAATATCAGTGAGAGGCCTTGAAATACCAACACTGAAGTTATAGCTAGCTGATTTTTTTAAGAAAATCAAAGGCCTTATTAAATTGTTTTACTAAAATCAGATTCCTTCTCTGCAAATATGCTTTTGAGTCAAACAGTCATAACAAACACAAACATAAATGCCACCTAATTTGTAATATGCAAAAAGTTTTTAAGTATTATAGTATTTGCTGTTTCTTCACTAGTGAATACATGAGCAATAGTTCCATTTATTAACCTGCCRGAGTTCATGCAAATATCAGGCCAACCACCGCTGTCAGAGGAATAAAGGCAAATGTGCCTAGTAAATCACATCAGAATGTGAAACACTTCCAGACTCCAACCTGGGATGATCTGTTATCAAGAAATCCAAGCTGAGCTATATTTGGGTTTCTGAGTTACTTTATTTATATTTCAGCTAGGAGAGCTCTCACACATGCGTTCCCTACACCCGTCAACACATAGGCAAGCTTTCACTTTTCAGAAAATGCCCTTTTCATATAAAGAATCTGAATATCCTAAATTCTAGATACTTCTGCTGCAGGCAAGATAAAAATAAGCCAAAGATAAATGTGGATATAATTAAAAATGTAGAATTTCTATGTATCTGTCAACTTTCTTCTCAGCCCCAAAGTCTATGACATATTAGCAGCAGTATTAATTAATGATAATATATTGGTGTTAATGATGCTGTTGATATACGATATCAGGTTAGTCTGTTGGACCATAATGTGCCCTCTCCATGGTATGAGTGTACCAGAAAAGTCAGGGGAGAATGCAGATAACATTCTTGAGTTGTGCATCCCCCAGGCATAGATCAGCACCACTGTAAACTAGATCATTACAGAAGATACCAAATAAAGACTGATAAAAGTGGCAATGTCACTTCTGTTTGCAGACCTAAGTGGGTACAATCTGTCTCCAGATCAACAGATGCCAGCTTATTGCTATCCTCTGGTCACTTTGTTGAAGTTTTAGTGCCTTGGTGATATAAATACATGGATGTGCACACATGCATAATTCTTCCCTTAAATGCTCACAAAAAGCATAGAGGGGCTATGATACAATGTTCAATAGCTTACTCTCTCCCCCCCTTTTTAAGTAAGAATAATGGTAGCTGCTACATACACATCAGAAAAGGCAATAAAAAAAATAAAAACTATCTTGGTGTTACCTGCATTAAAAGACAGTGTTCAAAGTCCTCCAGCTTCCTAAAGACAAATGAAAGAGTACCATGGAGTTCTCTAGAGACCTGCTACAGTCTTTAGCTGATTTCCCCATTCTGAGACAACACGAGGCTGCTTAAGTGCTACTAAATATATCTAGAACGTACCATTTTCACTTACACTTCTTTCATGCTGTTCTCCACCTGCGAATGCTGCAGGCATGTCAGTGGCAATGCTGGGTTTACATCTGCTGAGTACTTCCCAGCTTTGGTGACACCACTTGCCTAGTCCCAAGTGGATGTAGAGAAAGGAAAGAGAGGCTGAAATTTCTTCCTTAGGGCTAGGGTACCAAAGGTAAACAATTACCATGTGGGTATGCCAGCAGTTATATCCCTAAGTATCACTGACCACCAGGCTCATGGCAAATTAGACTGCGGGTAGACATCTGCTGAGCCTGTATCTGTAAGTGACTTTGCTGTTTCAGGTGTGTGACAGCTGGTGTTTCAAAGGAAACCCTTGGAAGACAAGACACAGTGTAAATCTTCCAAAGGACTGTTGGCAATTTTGTATGTTAGGGAAAAAGATGAATGACCCAAAAATATATCTTAAAAGGTGTATTTTCCAATTCCTAGCTTTTTTTYCCCCCATTTTTGCAGCTGTATATGTTCTGTTGTAGGTACTACAATATCCAGACTTGTCTTTTTTCTTCTTTTTTACTGAATAACAAAAATTGACATGCACAAGTAACTCACTAAAATCACACCCTCTCAAGAAATCATTATACCCAGGAAATCAAGAAGGACTTTCTATTATTCCAGTGCTTTTAATAAATTTTTATGGAATGTTCTGATCTGTGACAAGCATGGCACTAAAAAATGATTTCTGATCCCAACTGCAGAAAAAGGGAGAGACTAAACTGAACTTGTACATAAAGGAGGGGAAAAATCCGTCAGAAAAACAGTAACACTTTTTAAAGAATCTTTTCAATGGGAGATTAGATTAGTCAGAGACTGGCAATGCAACACTACTTACTGTACTAGCTCAGAAATAGATGCTTATTACTGCAGATATTTATTAACAAGATGTACTAGTTTGTATTATATGTTTATTCCTATTCTGCTGTCCTTCATATCTCCTTTCCTTTGACCGTAACAGTCAAGGGAGTCTATCTTCCTCTGCTCATGTAAAACACCCAGTATATTTACATTGTGGCTGAAATAAAATGAGTAAGTAATAATAGATCACTAGCTTGTGATTTTTCACAAGTCCACCCCTTGGAACAGTGATACCAAGGAGCAGAAGAGATTGTTACAGCAAGAATAAATAGAAATAAATAGATTTATAAAAATATGGGGAAGGCAGGAAAAAAAGAGGGGGAAAGAAAGGGTCAGAAGGGCGGTTAAAGCAAGGAAGACAGAGTTTGTTAGACTGCAGAGTTGAATTAGGAGTGGCAGTAGATGAAAAAGGACAATCTAACACTGGCAATACAGCAGATGGGAAAATTATGCAGCAGACAGACCACAGAGTTGGATGGATTACGATGTCAAAAGGAAAAAATGGGCTGCTCTAAAAAAAGTAAAAGGGGAGKTTCTCAGGAAGATCCATCTCAGCTTGATGAAAGGGTTGTGAAGGTTTTAAAGGTCTTGATTTAAACTATTTTTTTGCTGTAGACAGGGCATATCTTTCAGAGAACAACCCTGAGTATCATGCAGATGGCCTCATTTGCATTACTAAATTTTGTAAGACAGGCACTTCAGTAAAAGAGATTACATAAAATACCATGAAAAAAGCATTATAAATGCACAATCAAGGAAATACCAGACTTCCAGGATGATTACTTATATTTTTGTCTCATTAATGTGAAGATGTTTTTGGTTTTATAGTGCACAGATTCAAACCACAACCATTTGCAGTAAATAATCACATAAAATCTCTCTCTCTCATATTCTGCATTTGAGATTTGGGGGAGTAACCTGAAAAAAAGGAGAGACATCTCACMTGCACAGTTCTAATCTAAATATTACAGAACCCTTCTATATTATTATGAAAGGGTGGCTTGGCAAAAGCAACCACTTTAGATGTTTTCTTCTGAACTTAAGCAATATTCTTAAATCGAAGAAAATCTCAAACTTGACATCTAGTTCCTGTAATTCTGTGAAATACTTACTGATGTAATGACATACTTAATGATTGTAATTCTTGCCACTATTACACTGCTTATCTGAATTTTTCCTTTCTTAGTTTTTCTCTTTTCACCACAGTAAATGATTTAGATCCTACCGGGTCCCTTTGTTTGTTTACATTGCTTTGACTTTGTTGGTTTACATTGCTTTGACTTTGATTCTTTAAAATTATATGATGTAAATATGCTCCACTAGTTCAAAAGATTTTGGATGGCTGAAGCAACTTACCACTAACATACCATTCCATATGACAGAAATAAAAGATATTTCAATCTTTCACAATTATGAAAGCTAAACTTATTATAACATGTTATTGTTTTGTCCTCTCTAGACAAAATAGATCTCTAAAAAATTCTCAGCAATGTAAAGACATTATTTCAACCACCAGAGGGAGTCAATCTTATTTTTTTTAGGTCAATTAAAAATTAGATTGAATAGGAGAAGTCCTGAAAAGGCAAGAAATTGCTATCAAATACCCTTTTTTATATCTGCATATATGTACACACCAAATATAAAGAAAATAAATCATAATTTAGTATRGGATTCTGTACACTGATATACACTGATACAAGAAAATTACCCTAACTTTGCTTTAAGTGTTTATTAATAAATCCTAACAGCATGTTTTCCCTGTATGACTTCAGGTTAATTAGATTTTATAGAATCAAAAACAAATAATTCACATCATCAGAATCACACTTCATATTTCCCTCTAACTTAGCATTCTTTCTTTATTTGACTTCAACTCACTACCTTGCCTTTAAGTCTGTTCCAAGCAAATGCTGGCTCAGTTCAAAACTGTAAATACAGCAGGTTGTCTCCAAGTTATTTATGATTAATTCACCTTGTGAGCATGAAGGCTTATGAACTTACGATGGTGCGTATAGGAAAGAAACCAGTATTTCTATTAGCTTTGACAAACATTTGTTTTTGCAATTGTTATGCATTGGAAAAGCAAACTGTAGGAATTTTTATCATGCTGGCAGCTTTCTAAGTACTGATATTTTAGMTGGAGACATTTTCCATGATTATTATTCTACATTAATACTAAATAATTTTTCTGCATTCTGCAATTTTCCAGAAACTAATGCAATAAGACACTTCTAAAAAATGCATCTCTGTTATGTCAGAAGAAACAACAGCCATAAAACAATTTTACACAGTTCTGATGCAACTAGCAAGCGCAATTCAGAACACTGGAAATCCAAAAATTATTACCCATTTTTGTTTTTCTGCATTTCAGTACGTACATTTCTTTCTAGTGGGTTGATTGTTTCTCTCTTCATCTCAGCTCCTCTGACAAGCAATAGACCAGTCAAGCCAGAGGATATTTCTTCAATCTCAAATGAGAGATTCTTTTTGAAGAAAGATTTTCCAGAAGTTAGACTTCATATTAAGGCCTCATCCTCTGTCTGATAAAACCACTGGGAACTGTTCTTCAATTTTAAACTCAAAGTCTAGAAATTTTCAGGGTAGGCCTGGAACACCCGCATCACTCCAACTGCTCAAAATCAAGCATTCAAAATCACACTTCAAGAAGCTCTTAAGGTCCTTTGAAAATCTCAGTCTAGTCATTTAACTAAAGCCTAGTCACACTGAAACCCCAACCTCCCTCCCAACACACTTACCATTCAAAGTAGGAGTTCCCTCTCATCAGAACTAAGAAGAAAAAATCTTAGCATAGTTCAGTAAGAGGCATATTTAGTACTCTTGACTGGGCTTCTAAGTCTTGCTGGAAATGGCATTACGAACTGAGGTTTTGCAATACAAAAGGCAACAAGAAAGTAACCACTCCTGCAGTTTAAGCGTAACTGTTTTTAAATGATGAGATATAATTAGTGGTAAGTTGTGGTATTACATCAAGTGTTGCATATTAAGAATTGGGAGAAGATGTCAGAGCAATCAGTTTACAATTTGCCAAGGAAAGGCTGTAATGCCGAGTTTAAGGCAAAGCACAGAYAGAATTTGGTATCATACAAAGTCATAGAATCATAGAATCAGTARGGTTGGAAGGGACCTCTGGAGATCATCTAGTCCAACCTCCCTGCTCAGCAAGGTCACCTAGWGCATGTCAGACAGGGTTGCATCCAGGCGGGCCTTGAAGATCTCCAGAGAAGGAGACTCCACAACCTCTATGGGCAACCTGGTCCAGKGCTCCGTCACTCTCACAGGGAAGAAATTCCCCCTCACGBTCAGGTGGAACTKCCTGTGCTTCAATTTCTGCCCRTTGCCTCTTGTCCTGTCACACGGGACAACTGAAAAGAGTTTGTCCCCGTCCCCTTGACACCCTCCCTTCAGGTACTTGTACACATTGATAAGATCCCCCCTCAGYCTTCTCTTCCCCAGGCTGAAGAGGCCCAGCTCTCGCAGCCGTTCCTCATAGGGCAGGTGCTCCAGCCCTCTGGTCATCTTTGTAGCCCTACACTGGACTCTCTCCAGTAGCTCCATGTCATAAACATACTCATTTAATAATTGATGGTAATCTAACCTGAAACTTCAAATGAACTTCAAAAGGCTGGACCCTGGATTTTCAGCAGAGTGTCTTATTTGCGGCAGTAACATCCCTTACCAGGTTTTGTTCAATATATTTTTTTTTCTCAGAAATGTGCATCTGATCCTTTGGGATTTGCTTCATTTCCATAAGGAATCACATCTCTAAATTTTGGAAATTAAAGRTTTTTTCCCTCCTTTTATCACAACGATGCATTTGACAAATCAGGTGTTTAAAAGATTAAAACCTGTCTTTTAAAGTAAAGGTTCTCTTTGGGAACATTACAGTGTACAAACTCTACAATATAGTTTATTAGATAAAAGCACCACAGCAAGGCTATGAGTAAAAGACAGTGAGCCTGACTCATCCCTTACCCATATTTTAAATATTCAGTGATCATTCTGATTTTGAGTTTTCTTCTCTCTTAATCAAGGTATTTTAAAAGTTATCAGGAAGTGTTTTTCAATGGTTTAAATTTGTTACAATATTATAATGAAATTATATTAATCAAGAACAAAATGCAAATCATTGCTGAGAAGTCCAGAAAAAATACAGCTTCACTTCATATGACTTTCTATATTATGTCATGGCACAGTTGTATTTCTTAGAGTTACACTGCTAAGAAACAGATCTTTATTTTGTCTACTGAGGTTATTTATACTCATTTTTACACATTCTTTTCATTCTAGTTTTCTTCATTAATATCTGATAGCAAATAACTGAACAGATATTTATACAGTTTTAGATTTCCTCTACCCAGCCCTGGGCCTACCACTCTCTTTGTTGACTGTTAAGTTTAATTGGTAAAATGAACATTGAGACCAYCATGGTATATCAATATAGCATGTTTAACTCAATGTTATAGGAACTGAAACTGAAGAATACACTGTGTGAAGCTGACTTCCTCAGGCTTACCAAAATAAAACACCTTTTCCTAGAACTATCACAAAATCTACACAATAGGACTACTCATCGTTGTGGACAGAAGAACTCTTAAGAAAGTACAGGGATAAAGGAATCTGAATATAGCATGAATATTTAGAGAATTACCAAGAGTCAAGCTACCTGAAGCAAGGGAGGTCTGCAAATACAGGCAGTGAAGATGCCATTGATCACACTAATTCCAAGTGTGTGAAAACTGTTCCATCAATTCAGAGCTATGCACCTGATAAAACATCACAAGGCAAAACTGATACCTAATAYTATCTTTCACATCCTACACAAGTCAAAGTCCCAAAATGACAAAACGACTAGATGTTGGTTCACAAGGAGCTCATCACTTATGCAGAATAATATCCCATTTCAAAATGAAACTGAYGGTCAATAACACAGAAAAATGCTTCTCAAGAACATACTTTAAATCCTTTCTGAACGCATGTAAAATGAATGACTCACCTTCCATGCCAAGGACCACAGAAAAACAGCAGATGATCTTAAAAATGGGAACCTACCAAATGGTACTCTCCACTATCCTCTTAATTCAACCATCTCCAGAATTTGCAACTTCTTTGATAGTGCTTTACTGGCTTACTTCACCTCATCTTAGGGGCCATTCTGGTAAAGAACACAGTGGTTTCAGCCTGCGATGGAGTTACAGAGAGCACACTACTAATTACCAGGGACAGTGCCATACTGTATTTATTAGTCACCTATGAAAAGGTATGGAAATCAAATGCCATAATACTGTGCGACTCCTGGTCACAAAGCTGAGGAGCTATAGATCCTGTACTCTTTGGAATAACGAGATCAAAGTTGCTTTGTTACTGAACATTAACATATATGACTCATATCATATACAATATAATTTTGTGCAAATACATTATATTGGCAGCAGTTCATTATGGCATTAKGTGAAGATCCCACCACCACTACTGTTGCCACCCTTTCCACTGASAGCAGCAAAATATTACAGTGAACAGGTAACAGCAAAATCACTAGGAATAATCTGACATGATTATTTTGAATCATTCAACATCATTTTTGAATCATTTTATACATTTTTTTGCTGTCATAAGCTTGAAATTAAGATTACTGAAAAGTATAATTTTGACTGGAAATTACTTCTGACAATGGTATATTCAGCTTTTGAATCTTGTATACCGGCCAGTGAAGGTAACAGACATCTCCAGATCCTCAGTTTAATATCATGATAAACGAAATACTAAAATCAACRAGATGTAATGTTTGTCCTTCCTGCCATGCAAATCCCATAGTGAAACCCATTGATACTCCATGAGCTCATGACCATAATCACAGAATGGTAAGGTTGGAGGGGACCTCTGGAGATCATCTAGCCCAGCCCTCAGCATAGCCCATATGCGGACTGAATCCACAACCTTGGCATTAGCAGCAACATGCTCTAACCAACTGAGCTAAACCTGCCCTAATCAAACAGTGGCCTTCCAGAGGCCATCTGAAAAGAGGCATGAAATCTTGCAAGTCATTCTGCAATCTTGTTAAAGGTCCTAAACTTTCAGAATTGAGTCAAAATTCTGAGGCTCAACAGAAATAAATCTGCAACAGTCCAAACATCCTAAGAGAGGGACATGAGTGTGACCTGCACGAAAGAACTTAAGAGTTCAGTACTGAGAAGCAGCCATCCACACTCCACTCAGTACTCCAGAGCACTGCAGAGATACAAAATAATGTTCACAACAGTTGTTTCTATCTTTTGCCTTTCCAGGCTGGACCTGCTGATCAACTTTCTCTTGTAAAAAAAGAGGGAGACTAAGTGGAAAATTACCCATCAAGACTTCCAGTCCTTTAAATAAGCCCCTTTGCTAAAACTTACATGGAAATTTTTTCCTCTTCTATATGTTGTTCCTGAGGTGTTTCTGAGTTCAAAACACTGCTATAACAATGAGGTTATCCTGATAATGCCAGGTAGGCTCACATGGCATGAGCTTCAATGCACTGTCCCCTCAAGCTGAAAACTTCTGGCTTTTCCAATTACCCTATCTATCAAGTTAGGAGATACATTAAATCAGCTATCAAACTACCTTCTACAGCCTCCTAGAGAAATCTACTGAAATTGCCATCACAAATTCCCCCATATCATTATTACAAAGACAAAGAAAAAACTACTGTTATTTGTAAAGCAAAAGCCAATCTGATCTGTCTTTTTTTCTGAACTAAACGTTGCTCAGTTCTAAGAATTTGCACAATTCATTTCCTCTGGTCTTCCTTGACAATAGCTATTTAGAAGAGATCTATTTATTCCCCAGAACATTTCACAGTTCCTGTTTCTAGATGAGAATTGTATTAACAAAGAGTAGAAAGACACAAAAGTGTCTCAAAAAAGCAAGACTAAATTCTCTAATGTTTGCAGTGTTGTTTCCACGGGGGAGGGAGAACCCAAAACAGACTTTCAAAGATAGACATCAATGCAGAAAGCCTTGCAAGAGCTACTAATCCTTCCATGAACTTGCTGTAATGGAGAGAAGAAAGTAAAGAAGGTGTTTAAGATGAAACAAATAATTAGAAATATTTATATTAYCCTATAAGCAATTCATAAATGATTGACCTTTTCCCAAGAAACATATTTGCAGTTATTTCACAGTAAACGATTGTACCTTTCCTTCACCTGTTATTGTCACATTGGGTTACAAGCCCTACTTCCTTCCTGAAACACACTAGATTCCATGTTAAAGTAATTTCAAGCTGATATATTGTACTTTCTACACACAAAGCAGAACGCAGGAAATTCACTTCCTAGAAATACACTCAGTTCATAGATATTAGTCTACAATCACTTTTATAGAATACAAAGGACCACAGCAGAAATAGCAAAAAGAGGAAAGGAACAGCAGCATAAAATATTTAAATGGATTATGTAGTCAAACACATAGGAACATTTTGTGCTTTAAACAGATACTGTATATTTTATGCCCTTCCTATGCTCTGTATAAGCTCTTCACCATCACCACCAGGTACTACTCTGACTATGAAACCTTCACTTGGCACTTCCCATTGTGAAACTTTACTGGTAGTGGCCRTTAAACTGGTGGTATATGTTGGCATGGACATGCAGAGCTGTTTTCATCCCTTGCCTGTGGTTTCCTTTTCCACAGCAGGCTACCCAATATTCCAGGCACAGTCTGAACCAGTATAAACTTCCTGCTAAATTACTGTGGTTCCAGTCCTCAGCCTGATCGTGGGCACCAGGGACTGAACCGCAGTCTCTTGAGTACAGAAGTATCAACATGCTACTGGAGCTGCTGAGTAAAATGATTAATGAACTGAAATACCTGTATTTTCTAGCACAGTATGTTCTTAACGGTTTTATTAGGCTTTTTGGAATCTGCAGCCTACACTGCCATTAAAAAAAAAATAAGAACACAAATCCACTGAAGGTTTCTTCTCAAAATACTTTTTTGCCACAATATATATTCCATTGCTTCGCTGCATGCCATTAAAACATGTAATTTACTTGAAAGCAACACTATTTGAAAAACTGTCCTTGAAAGTGAAATCCTTGAAATTCTACATTCGTAATTATAAATATACATAATTGTTTATTTTTATACTTATATTTTAATATTTTTATTTTATTTTACGATGAAAATATATGTCCAAAATAACCCAAATGAGTTAAAAGCTACAGATGCATGGGTATCAATTTTATCATAAAACAATCAGGCTATAAAATAAGAGAACCTGAAGAAAAAGGCAACATCAGCTTGCATACGTCTGTTTTCTGAAAACTTTAACCTTCAAAATTTGTGCAGCTGATATACTGAGTTTTATCTGAAGTTTATATCTGAACTTTACGTTATATATATATGAACAGAGCTGGATTAAGAAACTGGCACTGTAAGGCCAAGAGCTGCAAAACAGAGAAGCATTTGATCATTATCAGAAGGTAGTATTTCTTCTTCTACAATGTCCTAAGTTAAAGGTTGGGATGGAAAGCTAAAGAAAAATGACCTAAGGATAATCATTGTTCCCAAATCTGAGAAGAGCTTAAAACGATGCCAGAGAAAGGTAAGCTGCTTCACACTGTGCATAAGCTCTATGTCGCTTCTCCCAGCAATTCTCATCAGCCCTCCTAAGCATGATTAAAATAACGATAGATCTGCTGTCATAACCTTCTCTCTGAAGAAAAGGAGGAGCTCCCTCTTCTTGCTGTGTGAAAAAGGGAGAGAGATTTGCTAAAGTCACTCTAAAAACTCACCTCTAAAGTCACTGTAAATACAAGTGGTGTAAAATCAGTTCATAATGACTGAGTCACATGAGATATGTTCTAGCGATGGCCCAAATTGCCTTAACAAATCAATATATATTACCAGAGCCTACAAGAACTGAGTGTGAGTACTGTGAAACAAACAGGAGCTGTATGCAGTGAGTGCAAGGAATGATTTCTTCAGGGATGAATATGAATCCTACAGCCCTCAGGTAGTAAAACATAATCCTGTATTTAATACAATTAAGCCAATTAACACCACACAAAGAATATTTTAGAGCTTGTTAGGTTGGGTAGCCCAGTACCTTGGGAACAGCCTTTCTACCACTGCAGTGACAAAACCATTCCTACATTAGGCCAACCTCTGTTCCAGCACAGCAGCACCACCTGAGCTCAGGAAATATCCCGTGATAACTGGTGTGGACAACCCCCAGCCATTTCAGTGACCATTCTGCAGCCTGTAAAAGACAGAGCCACCAATATGAAGCTAAGAGTATTTAGCTAGTTTCAGTCTCAGCGAAGCAAACCATCTGGCGAGGATTCTCAGTCATCCAACCGCAGGGCCGTTACACTGGTTTTCTGAGGCTGGCTGCCATCAGGGTTGTATACTGGGGCTGGGGACAGAAGGGTGGTCTGTGCAGGTATAACTTACCACTTCCTTTACCTAACTGCTAAACAAACCTCTGTTCCCCTACAGAAATACTGATTTCTGTGCTATACCCTCTTTTCTTGCATTCCCCACTGGATGAGCTGGCACAGCATGGAGCAGGTAGCTCAAGGTAAGGACAGAGGAGCAGGAGTCACGTTCCCCTAACTCTTGCTCTTTCTAAGTCTCTACCAGGACTTTCTTGCTTATAGTTGGCTTTATGGCAATAGCACATAGTAGATGTGCTTCCTAGAAGTGAGTTAGGGAAGAAGGGGTGGAAAAAAATGACTAGGATTTCATTATGCCAGGATGATGGAACAGGACCTCAAAATGCTGGCACCAAGACTCATAGCTCTAACGAACCACAGCACCAAAGCAGACTGCAGAGTTTGGGTAAACTAGACTGAAATAATCCAAGTCTGCCAGCTGCTTCTCTCTACTAATGTGCCAGTCTCACTATTACTATTCTGATGCGATAGACACGTTTTAAGTGACAACGGGTTTTAAGTCTCTCTTTAGCCTGAAGACATAAATGAGGACCAGAAGCAAGTAAGTATTGCTTTCACTTGAAATTCCAGCAGATTTTACTTCCATTTTGGGGACAGCTTCAGATGGTCATTAACTCTTCTGAGAGTATTAACTYGTACAACACTTCTCTTATTAGTCCAATCATTTTACATTCTTTTGTTGATCTATGATTCTAGGAGAAGTATACTAAGCCATAATAAAACAGATCACTTCTTCTGAGAGAAAAACTTAACTGGGAGAAAAGGCACTAAGGAAGTCATGTGTTTAACCCCATCTCTAGTAGAAACAGAGGTGAGCCTTTAGTCAAACACATGTACAAAGATCTGCAAAATTTTACAGTCTTTATGGAGATAAAAGGCATTTGAAAGAAAATCTGGGCCTTTTATGTTAATTCCTAACCCTTCTCCAGTCCCCTTTGACCCATGCTCTCCAAAAAGAGCTCTGCTTAGAGTCAATCTGCCAATACTTTCCAGACTACAGCAATCCCTTGAAAGTAATTCTACTCTGCATGTTCACAAAAAGATAATTGGCATATACCACATGGCCAAACTGAAGCCTCTTTTCTGCTCTCTCGCTGTCTGCAGGGACAGACCAGGAAAACAATGGTGGCATGATARATCTACTGGCAGACATCGTATTTATTCACACACAGAATGAAACCTCCCTCATATGGGCATGGTGCAATCTCTCTCTTATGCAGGCATATGTACTTGCATATATACAAAACAAAACCTGGTTTATCCCTTTCTTCATACTTGGACTGATAAACAATAATATGGTTCTCTGGAAGTCATTAAATGACTGTCTGAGCAATCATTTTGATTTTTGATGCAAACACTGCAACTTTCAATTATCAGTTAAATCTACCAATGTGATACTTCAGCATTTTTGTGAATATTGCATAATTCCCTAGTCATAAATGCTACAATGCAGAGTTGCATGCAAGCGTGCTCTAATATCAGTTTCCCAGCTGAAAACCACCATAYGATTTGCTTTTCCAATCATATTAATTAATCCTTCATTGGATTAAACGGCTGTGGTTCATTATTTGTTATGCTGTTAGCAAACAGCTGGGTCTTACTAACTTCAGTGCAGTTTGTGTGCAATTTAATATCATATCAATTACAAAATCCTTTCTAAACTTAAAAAATGTTCTGTAATCTGAATGTCCTGTTGCATGGCATATTTAATTTATAAGCGCTTTCATCTGTAGACAACATTTTCCCATCACATTTTTGTTAACAGTTTTGAAGGGAAATTACAGATAACAGAGTAGTCAGCTCCACTGTAAAGATACACAGCAGATATCAAGAGTAGTCAGCTCCACTGTAAAGATACACAGCAGATATCACTGCTCAGACAGGTATGCAAAAGACAGCAGAAGCTACGTACAATTCTGAGTTCAACCGCTCTCTGTGGATAAATGATACAATGATATCCTACTAGTGAGTATAATTATATACAACAAATAGCTGTACCACTTTTTATTTTAAGAATATACAACAAAATGAGGACAGCCACATGCAGTTATCTGTACTTCTGTTGGTGACCATTTCATTTGTGCTTCTATAAATATTGCTTATAAGCAGCTATAAAGACAAAGATTTAAAAATAGGTCATAGGCATTAGGAGCAGATTATACTGTACAGGTGGGAAGCAATGATTTCTGGCGCAAGTACAGATTGTGTCTGTGTTCAACATGTGGGGAGTCTCCATCAATAAAAATCAGCTGCCACCAGTGCTGAATGAACTCATGCTATTTCAGAGCACAGCATGAATCTCTGATAYAGAAACAGAAACATTTTAATGTGAGTAGCGGGAACAGTCCTGTGATGAGAGATCATTGCAGGTAGTGGGCTAAAGAATGCAGACAATTACACAGAAGAGAGAGATGTCCCATTCCTAGGACACACAGTTTCAGCTAGGCCATCAGAGGTGTGCAATGACCCTAGGGGTGATGGTCCCCAGATAAAACTTGTTTATGAGTTGAGAAGAGCATAGTATGGCTGTTCCTGAGAACCTTCTTTGTATTTTTTCTCATATACCTGGTGTGAGATGTGTACCACAGAAGTTCTGGCCACTCCATTTTCCACCAGAAAATTCTAATTGCTCTCACAAAAAGTACAAAATAAGAACCACTCTGGTGGTCTGCCTGTTCCCAAGATGCATCTCTTGCACACATCATTCTTCTGTCCTTGTCCTCTTGTCTTGCTTGTTCTCTTTCAAGAAAACATAAGAAAGAAGGGCAAGGCCCAAAACCAACATGAGAGCAGTCACACTCTTGCTATACTTCTGGCAGCGGACTAACAACACTTTCTTTAAATGCCAGTAAACATGCTGGAAATACTTTAATAATCTTACTACATTACAAAGTTCAATACAGATTTATTAATAAGGAAAATATGACATATTTTAAACCCCTTYCTCTCAGTGATATAGTTTTCTATCAGCTTTCCATTTGTAGCTACTAAYTTATTTGTCATTCCTTTTGCTTTCTGTCCTCTATAAGACAGAAAGAAAAGGAGAAAAGAGCCAACACCCTATCCAAACAACTCTTGCTACTTTTTAATATGTCCAGCAGGAACATTCATAGATTGATTATAGAGCAGAAACTGAAGTTCRAACTGGAACTCAAAATATAGTACAGCTTAATTCTCTTTTTGTTAGGAAGAAAATACAGAGAGAATATGCAAGACATAAGAAATTATTGCTTTGCAGAAAACCTTATCTCACGGAGAATTATTTACAGCCTAATCTGTTAATACTCAGTTAAACTCAGTTCAAGATTGCTCTGTATACCTAAAGTCCTGTATGTATTCACAGAAAGGTATCCTTAAGATCCAAAATTGCAAGAGAATAYAAAGTTTCTTCACATTGTTTTCAGGCACTGGTCAAGATGCCACAGCCATGTTCTTTGACAGGAACCTATGTAAGTTAAATGCATAAACCATAAATATTAGCAGAGATCAATTGGCAGYGTAAAATTGTTGCAGAGGCAATCTATACCATATCAAAAATGTTTCTTCATTCATACAGAACATAACTGATGTGCTTCCTCCCCAACAGATTTCTTAGACATCTCTAATAATTTAATTTAATTCCAACATACTGGCTTTTTTGCTATTGCTATTGAGTATTCAACTCTGCTGGTCTTCCTAACATTCAGTTTAATAATGTGTCAACTAGTCTACAGAATTTAAGAGATGATGTTAGTCATAATACGTAATTCAATTGTTTATAGATGCATATTTAAATAGAATAATTATTTTAACTAGATTTTAAAATGGCACTAACTTTGAACAGGCACACAAGAATAGGAAAGTTAGTTTTATGCCTGTTAGTCTACATCACATATTGAATTACAAATGCTTCTTTTTTCCAAAGGGCTCTTTGCCCTTAATTTACTCTCTTGCTCCCAGTCATATTCCCTGCACTCAGCCAGTTCCTAATTCTCAGTTCCAAACATTCACTACAATCTCAGTGTTCCAATTTATAGTGTCAGACTTTTTTTCTCTTTTCTACCCAAGGAAAGCAGAAAGAGTAACTTTGCAGAGGAGTGACAGATGTCTTATCCATACTTGGATCCGGATTCAAGAGCAGCCAAGAACTAAAACTGCTGAACTCTCAAATAAGTGCTTCAGCACATTCACTGCAGATAAAACTTTCAGCTAATCTACACCATTTTATAACTCATATCACAAAGAGACTGATTTTACCAAGGGTATCATATTGGCTAGGTGCTTACAAAAATAAATAAATAAAATGCCTTTTTCCAGTATGACTTTTCCTTAAGACACCAAATTTYGAAACTTATGCTCCTGAATATGTGCACACTTCATGCTTCTAAAGATTATCAGAACTTTTAATGTGTGTAGTGCTTATAAGCAGCTGCAGGAAAGTAGTTACGGTCTTGTCACAGGCATAACACATAACCTTGTTGCAAGCTCAACCTACTTGTAATAGATCAAGCTGCAAAACAGCATTTGGGATAAAGTTCTATGAGACTATGTACAAACCCCCACTGACTGCCAATGGCCAAGCAGGCCCGAAACTAGGCTTCTTATTTTTTTTTTCTTACATATTGCTGAAATTTTTCAGAAATACAAACAAAAGTCACCAAYTCAAGAAGATACTCAGCTTGGAAACTTTTAGTTGAAAAGGAAAAGTTTGATAAGCAGCCCATCCAGCCTTGTGTACTACAGGCAAAGAAGCCTGTCATACCCATGAATATTGAGATTAGAAATTTAGGGGGAAATTCTGACTACACTGAAGTGAATGTAAAAATCTCACACACACTTCAACAAGGATGACTTTTACTCCTAGAGGACATACTTTTAAATAATGATCTCAAGGATTTTTCAGATTTATTTCATTATCCAGGTCCCAGTCTTTCTCTGATTGAAGTCAATCGCAAAACTTTCTTTATCTTTCAGTTTAACGGTCAAATGCAGGAATTATTTCAAAATTCAGCAAGGAAAGTAATTTACTTCTGAGACAAAATTTTGTGAGTTCATTATATAAGAATATGTAATCTATGAATAAATACTTCATACAATTAAAACTTAAAATTTCTGGGGAACTTACATGTATTGAAGTAGAACCCAAAAAAGATTATCTTTTTTTCTCATTCTTTTCCTTTTTTTAAACAAAACAGGAGAACTTAGGGTTTACTGCCCTGAACAAAAAGGTTAAGTGCGAAAGCTCTGGTAAAGCTTTTTAGGTTGTTTATTCTTTCCCTGACAATATAACTTCACCGGCCTCCATTGGTTGCTTATTATAATTTATTTTCCTATATGTTCATCTTTAATTTTGTAATATTCCTGACTGGGGGGAAATGAACTATTGTGAATAAGTCTTTGGCTAAGCAGATCATCTAAAAACAAGGAAAAGAGTACAAGAATTTGGAAAGCTCAGCCTAATTGAGTGGACAATGTAATTCAAACATTACAGAGATTTCAGCATGCAACGGATGCAATTTACTGTATGCAAAACTCATGCTTCATCAAATTCAGTCAGATCTCTTTATTGGGGGAAATTAAATTTTGTAGTAAGCCAAGAATATTTCAAAAGTGTATTTGAATTTTTTTCCAAATTTGGTAATTAGCATATGGAGATATATGTGATCAATCTAGATGAAAATCTGACTTGTGTGATATCTGAAAGTTTCATGAAATATACATATTTTAGTCCTTTGGGCAAATCCTTGATATTGATGGAAAAAAATATTCCTGTGTGATATAGTGAAACACAATCTGGTATGTTTGAAATCTCACTGTGTATTTTACACAAATAAAATATTTATTTTGTAACTAATTTAGAATGTAACTACATCCTTCAAAAATCCTCAGCTGAAAAATCCAAATCCTCAATCTTATTCTTAAGTGCAATCATTTACATTAAAAAATTACAGAGTAGATGAATTTTATTGCTAATACAATTTGAGCAATTCTACATTTAGAAACACATAAAGGCTCTCTGGGGATATAGCCATTGATACATGGCATTTTAAGTTATAAAATCTTCTCACACACGATCTTCTTTCTAAGAATGAAGTGATTGGCAATACATGATGTCAAAGTTCTCCTTTCTCTAGTGAGAGTATRCTTGCCATAGATCTGTGGAATTAGCCCCCATCAGATGAAACTGGAAGGTTAGCACTATTAGCGCTCTTAATTGCAAACAAAGACATTTACAGTGGAACAGACTGCATTTTTCAACAGCTCTTGGTCTTTCATTCCTTCTCCTATTGAGAGAAAGTTCTGCACTTTTGCAAAACAGAGATCTGGTGAAAAATGGGATTTGGGGAGAATCCTCCACTCTTAAATCCAATAAAATCAATTGAAGATTTTTGTCTTAATCAGATTGAGTAAACATCTATATGACTGTGGACAAAATTTATCTGGGGGAGATTCCTATCCAAGAAGACATATGCACATGGTTATTTTTCCCTTTGTGATACTGAGCTTGGAATACATTCCAAAATTTACCTGAATCAGAATTATTTTAAATGTAACCCTATTAACCTATTTTAAAATAGAATTTCTATTTTTTTTTTCCTTTCCTGATGAAAAAAGCTAATTTTATCTTTGGCCATTCKTCCCTGGAATGAAACACTACCTTATTCAATTACTAAATACATAGAAAATTTCCTACAAACTTATCATTTGTCTGAACTAATGACAGCGATAAATATCTAGTTGCCTACAGCCAGAAGACAGGGTAGCTTCACTGACTGAAACGGAAACTTTACCAATCTGTGCCACTTTTAGTATTTYACTAGATAAAACAAAATGAACTGGAATCCAAAACCCCTGCACTTTTCTGGGACTACTAAATGGATTGTGAAATCACTAGTGCTGCTGTGTGATTTTCTAAAAGCGAGACAAATTCAAAGCATGAGTGCTATACTCTTCTATATTGCTCTTTTTCACTTTGTGTGTCAAGCTTTCTTTTGCTTTCTGAACCAAGAGTTCTTTTTATTCTTTGGACCTTCTGAAGTGTAGTAACTGAGGAAAATATACCTATGTCATTGCCTTTCATTTCTAWATTTAACATCAGCAAATGTCATTAAATAGTGAAAAATTGCTTCTGTCACGTTCTCAAGAAAGCTAGACAGTCCAACAGTTCGTGTGCTAAGTATTAGTGGCACATGAAACCCAGGGACCTAGTTCTGAGATCACTCCAGACATGAAATGGCCAGAATTCCCCAGAGTTCCACATTCTGAGATGCTTTTAAGTGGGTCTTGGAAAGTCACTGGAAGTCATATGCAGTCCTATCTCCAGCAGCCACAGGGGGAAAGGTGTTACTCCGATGGTTCTCCATGCAGACAGCCTGTGCTTTATGACTACGATACTTCACTGTCTCCTCATGTCTGCTGCCTAAGGGGAGCACGCAATTGCGCACACAAAGGGGACAGGCAGACTGACTGCTAAAATGAAGGTTGTGTAAATAATCCAAACGGGACAATGATTCCATCCCACTCACTCTCATGGGTGCTTATCCCAGCCATTTCATTCTTCAGGAATTTGACCTTGCAAGATGAAGCATCCTTACTTGATTAGATCCTATATAAAGGGAAAAGTAATAAAGTTTCATATTTCTTTACAATTGTAGGTATTTTAATGATGACAGAATCTACTAGCTACTCCTTTCATTCATATTTCTTTTTCTTTCATTGGGAGCRTAATGCTTCCTCACTCAATTGCTGTATTACAGCTTGAAGATCCCAGCTAGTCAGGAGAGGCAAGAACAATGATATTCCTCATGCTTTCTGCTAGTCTCTCTGTAAATAGGTCTAGTTGGGTCAGTCTACAGAAGGCAAATGGTATTTCCCTTCATTCTTAAAAATTTCATTCCTTTTTTTTTTTTTTACTTGCCAACTGCAGGTTCTGGATATTTGTCCAAGGACACCAGAAAGTCATTTCACAGAGATCAATAACAAGGACAATGTATTTTGATTAGCATCAACAACCAGGTTAAATTCAATCTAGTGCTCCAGAGATGAAGGTCTCAAGATTATTACCAATCCCCTGAGCTAACCATGCATTCCTCTAAAATGAACTTGATAATTCTGCCTTAAACTCATTTGCATTGCTCACTTTTCCCACTGATTTCAGCAGGGTGCTTTACATTCCAAGCACCCTCTTCTACAGAAATTCTTCCTGGATATCTCATTGACTAGACAGTATATCTGTATAAATTCAATCCAAGTCTTTGCATTAGTTATGCTCTTAACCTGGCAGAGATCCCATTGCTTTCCTTTGAGAGTGCTATATGCAGGGTACTTCTTTAAGTTCTAGTTAGCCTCCTTTCTTTCAAGCTATGTAGGCCGTTCATATCCTTTGTACTACAAATAGAACTGATACAGTTAATTGAAGGCATCCCTGCTGCTGAATTTAGCCAGCTAGTCTGGTAGTCTGAAACTTCAGAGCAAGTTCCTATAATACAGAACGAAAGGCCACTTTAATTTCCTCTGACCTGGTTATGGGCCAAAACTTTTTGATAGAAAAGGCTTTTTGATATGTGAGGAAGTAGTTTTACTCATCCAGTTATATTCCATGTTTCTAGTGTTTGCTTCTGACAGAAGGTGTACATCTTACCAGTATACAAACACCAATATTCATGTATCCTGCCAATAAACAGGAACAAGTAGGAAAAATTAAACTTTCCAAAGTAAGATTTCTAACTGAACCGCAGCAACACAAAGAAAATAAATGACAATTTAGGGAAAGTTTTAAAGATATTTAGTCACCTAAATCACACCTTGGATGCCCACGGCAAGTCTCAGTGAATGCTGGGCATCTAAGTGCTTTTGAGAATCCCAGTGCAGCASACCTGAATGCTTTTGAAATGCAGATCTTAACTAATGGAGAAACTCCAGAATTTAAATGCTATTTTGTCTCAATAAAAAGACAGCAGTTCATTTGCCTATACACCTGTAAGAAAAACCCCTATAACCTTCTGTTTCTACTGAAACTTTTCAATGGTGGTATGATTACAATTTTTTTGTGAGCAGTCAGGTTACAGTGGAAACATGCAAGTAAAACACTAATTCCAAAATTGGAGAAATGTCAACTCTTTCTTTCCTACTTATGCACTTACATGTGGCCAATATTTACATTTACCAGATTCAACTACACTATCAAATACTGTTCATTCTCTCCTGGGGAAGCAGGAAAATGGTAGTGCTAGTGAATATGCTAGAATATATTACTGATTAAATAACTTAAAAATCTGTAGAAGAGGGTTAAATTTACCTGCACAAACTTTGTACTATTTTTCTTGTAAAGCGTGCTTTCATAGTGCTTCCAAGTACTTCAATACTTCTTTGAGAACATTCAGAAACCTGTGATTTTGATAACATTGTTTCCATTTTAAATGCATTCAATTTAGAACTTACCATGCTATAATGTTTTGCTCTTAAATACTACTGAGTTTGGAAGTCTTGATCCCATTTTCTTGATTGCTTTTGCTAATTTAAAAGAAAATGTAGTGGCTGTTTTGAAGTTGGGATYGTGAATACACAGATGTTTTATGATTTTGGATTATTTTCTTTTGCTCCTATCATTTAATATGGCCATGTTTCTGATTTTTTTTTCCAAGTAATTTGATGAGAAGAGGGCAAACAAATTATAAATGACTGAGTTATTTAATTTAGAAATACACTTTTCTCTGAATGTTGATTAATTACTTCCCATATACATTTCCTAAGGATTATAGTATATACAACATCTGTAGGGGAAAGTCTGAGCAAGGTTGATGAATTTGAGCTGCTTTATTGAAACAGGCTTCAAAAAGGATTTACACTAAGCTCTATGGGGTCTTTTCCATTGCAAGCTTGCCTCTATCATAGCAAGTTGTGGAAACTTTGGAGAGAAAAGAGAAAAAAGAACCACCTGTAGCACACTGCAAGTGAGTAACAGCAGAGCGCTCTCTGTCCCTATGCCCCTTTTCTGTTGGCAGCATGCAAAGTGGGCTACCTCATTCTGTCCAGAAATGTGCAAGAGAAAGGTGCTCTAAAGCAAAGTCCTAAGTTCAGAAGCAATATAGAAACATGTCTACAAGTTCTTCTTTCCATCTGAATAACTAGATACAGGTAGTTGCATAACACCTTGAACACAAGCTGGAGGCATTTGATGTCTACTGACCTTCAGCACCAGTGTCAGCCTTGACTATCTCAGGCTGAAGGAAGAAGATCCCAGAAACCTGCCTCAGCAAAGCCAAGACACTCCTGAATATTTCCAACTGTACCAAGATGCTCCTGGGGGTTTTATGTTTTATTTAAATGAAGGCTGAATATTAGTCACATCTTTTCATGTTGTTCAACACTATCATACATTGTTGATAAACAGGATGATTACTGCACTGAAAGGCCATTTATAGAAAAGTTAGCACAGATGGGGTGAAATTATAAATATGTTGTCTGGACATCTGTGTCATTCATACAGGAAAACCTAAAATGAGTGATAATTATCCATTTTAGTGAAGCAAATAGGGAAAGCTTATTCACTGTATAAATAACATAGTATGCTTTTGGCTCCCCTCCAGTAAATTCATATAGGCAACAAACCTTTAGGCTTGCACTGGATACTCTCCAATTCTTATATAGGCAAAAAGTAGCCTTGGCTTTCTCTCACAGAGAATCTATAAGAACAGTATCAACTGGCCAGTTCATTAGCTAGTTTCCACATTTTACATAGACTCACCTATAAACTCAGTGTGCTAAAAGACAAAGTCCTTAGGTATCGCAAGTGATTTACAAAAGCCAACAAAAATCATAGCACATAGAAAAAAATCCCACTTTGGAACTTTGGAACTACCYCATATTGTCTAAATTCTAAGTTATACGTCCTTTTTCAATTCACTCTTTGTGAATCTGTATTGTTTACAAGGATGCCCATGTGTTTTTCTGCTGTTATTTACTTTCTCAAAGTATTTTCTGCCTCTGTAAAGTTACATAATACTCAAAAGATGACAGAAAGACTTCCCTAGGAGTTTTAAATTACTGTCTATCATGGGTTGATTTTGAATGCAATTCCAGTCACAAGCATTTYATTTATCCTTAATGGTGATGTGTCCTTAGAGCACAATAGTTTATTCCAGAAATGGCAATAAGAAAAACGAAAGGTGAAGTCCATTCCAAACATAACTCTCTCTCCTCTAAGACATCAGATTTCCTATGGATTCTGTGTGGTATCCATTATTTTAAAATGGCTTGTTCTCCTCTAATTGGATTCCAGATAATTATTTTTGCCAAAAAGGAAGGTTTTCTGTGTTCTTAAAATAATTAGTCCTGATTGCAAATCAAATTATCCAATTTCAAAGGCTTGTTTCCCTCTCTGAAATGCCTGTTACAGACAGACTGCAGATGACTAAGCCTTGTGTCATCCCATGGCTTTATTAGGAGAATGTTCTAAGTCCTTCACTTTCTCTGTAATCAGAACTATAATTTCTTCAGGTTATTTTAAGACCAAGCTATAGCTAAAGCAGGAAACTCAATTTTATTCTGAGCTCCAGACATGTCGACACAGCAAAGCAGGGCTCCAGTTTTAYAGGCTATCTTCTTACATAAAGCCTAACACTGGTATTAAATTTGAGTTCTCTACGAGATGCACCATGCTGACTACTATCAGATAGCTCTCTATTCGTGGAATGAAGGGTGGCACAAATGTTTGTTTTGATAATCTGTTTATAAGCTACTCTTGTAGAAACAATATAGGCTCAGTGTGGCCACTTCCTTCTGCCTCTCTCATTCATTTTTAAATGAATAAGGAAAACAATTGTGTACCCCAATGGAAGAGAAGGGAGAATATAAMAGCAATATATGCCCTGAAACTACAAAACAGCAAGCTCAGAGCATGTGTTTCCATTTAGCTCTTCAGCTTTGTTACTTGTATTTGTTTCAGTAAAATTCTAATAAATTACAGAATTAAATTCTACTGAGGCAGATTACTTACTGCTAATTATGTTAAGACACTTAGTCATGATGTAAACAGTTGCCTTAATGGCATAAGGAAAGTACAATCATCCTTCAAGGCTATGCACCTTTAAAATGTAAAAACATCTAACGAAAGCTCTAAGAACACATACAATGAAATTTGGAAAACTAACGTGTGATGAAATGTAAATTAGCAGCGACACCGCAGCCATGAGGTTTTCTTGAGGCTGTGGAAAAAATAGAACATGGTTAGTACTCCACTACTTTTCAACAGCCTAAAGTGGGCCTCACAGCTAAAATGTCATCTCACATTTGATTTTCTATTGCCAGGATATAATTAAATTAACTCTTTTTTACCAGTTTGCTGTTTAGAGCTCAGTAGAATATCATTCCTGCTGTTGTTTAACAGCTTCTCATCCTCGTCAAAAGCCTGAAGTTCCACATAAATAAACCACTGGTTTTGCTCATAACATTAACCAGTTACTTCCAAATACCACATTACTTTCTGCATTGTTCCTCTTTCTCTCCACTTCTCCTTTCTCATTTTCTCCCATTATTGAAACCTGTCTCCTAAGTCTTGTTTTACCTYGTCTTTCTTGCCTTTCACACCCCCTCTCTTTTCTGTTCTCCAGAGCCCTTCTACTCTGCTCCCCCAAGTTCATTCTAACATTGTGTACTAAAATTAAGCAAAAAGTAACTTAAGCTAACAGAAGAAACGCTTATCGCTTCAAGATTAAAATATTGTGCTGAAACAAGACTTCCCAATGAGAAACAAATATGCTTTTTTCCTGTTTTTTCGTAATAGCTTTCATACCTGTTACGTGTTATCACTGGACCAGAGAAAAAAATCCCAATCTACTATTATTATTACTAGTGTAGTGGTTATTATTACTATTGTTATTATTATTATTACTATTAATACAAAGTTGTATATTTATAAAGCTTAGGACTAGATTTCATCTCCAGTGGGAGTTACCTGAACATGAAAGGGAGGAAAAAAATGAAATGGAGCTTCCTTCTTTTCATCCTGCTTCCTCTCCCTCTGCAGAGCTCAGAAGCTATAGATATTATAAGGAATCAGGATTGTAGTTTGCATGATGAATTTGAATGGCTGTTCACACTTGAAATGTTTTCATTTTCAAAAATCAGGGACTTTTACAAAAATTAAAAATATTAAATGTAACAAAGCTAGGTATAAATGTATTTCCTAAATCACAACTGATCCCAACTCCAGCTTACAAAACTGATCTAAATCAATATGATAGCTTTATTCTAAAATCATATCATGCACCATAAACAAAGATGACCCATGTAAGAGTATGAGATATCTTTCAAAGGCCAGTAAAAGGGTCAGGAAGGTACTTTATGGATTGCAAAATTGCTTATTTGTGTGCTAAAGTTAGACTGTAGACTTACATACTGTATTGTTTCCAGGCTTCCGTATCTGAGTATCTGTTCCTATGTCAATCCTATTACAGGAATTCTTATGTCAATGTAAATATTTTAAGAATGATCAAGCACAAAAAAAGAGACAAGGCTCTTTCACAGATCACAAAATGATTTGGTTAATCAGAGGGTTTATTTTCAGTACCTCTGGCTCAAGTTTTTACTAGGTGAGCACAGAATTTAGAGAAATGAATTTAATCCAGTGACTTCACTACAAGGCTCATTTTAATTCAGAAAGTAAAGCAACTCTGAATATTGACCACAACTGAGAAAGAGAAACAGCTACCAYGGAGCAAATGCAGCCCTCTGTCCCTGATTTAAGTATCACCAAACAGTAACACACAATGCATTGAGTTTCCACTGACTCAGACCCTTCAAATGGGTATATCCCTGGCTGTAGGTAAACCAGGTCCAAGCTCAAAGCTTTAGYGCGCCGCATGAGAAGATAATAACTCAAGGTGCACGAGAAGATAGTAACTGAAGGTAATGAAAAATTGGTCAGTTCTACTTCATAAACAGAAGCAAGGACACACTATTTCAAAAGAAACAGCCAAGCAAAATCAGGACATAACTGTGTGTTTCCTTACCCCTCCTCAGTACTTTAACTACATGCAAGACTAAATGTACCGAGTGTTCCGGCTGCAGGAAAGCCAAGCCTCACTCCACACAGCTCAGGGAAAGACGCGCAGTGAGATGTCAGCTCCATAGGTTTTAGAGGAGCATTGAAGCATTCTGATTCCTCCCACTCTCTCTTACTGGAAACTAAAGCTGGAGACATGACTGCACGGTGTAACAGGAAGACCTAAAGAGAGTCTAATTTCCAGAATTAGGGACTCTGAGTAAAGATGCACAAATAACATCTACACGTTCTCTTTGTAACGCAATTATTGCCAATTAATTTACTAAAGAGCAAAATAATTCTGTCAGCACTGCACTGATGATACCTGTAACGGATCACCGTTTCTCAGGCTTCCTGACTAACAGACCCATGAACTCGGTTTAAAACACAATTAGGTTTGCATTCAGAATCAAGCGACTGATTGGAGTGAGGCTAACAGTAAATCGCTTCCTCGTACTTTGTTGGAAGCTTTTGCCATCAGACTCCTGGAAGATTGGAGCTTCCTCTTCCTCCTTTCCTCCTTCCCTTATCCATCCCTTTTCAGTTTTACCTTCTTTATGACGGCTCTGCTCAGATGGCAAGATCTCATGCTAGAGCTGCTGCTTTTCCTTCCTGTCCTAACATAGGAAACATTAAGCAACTGGAATTCTACAGGGTTCTTGTAGAAATACTCAGTGACGTTTCGGTCACTCTAAAAACACTGGAAAGGAAAGCTGAGGTAGCAGCTTTGAAATAAGCCTTTGAAATTGCCATTACGCACCTTCAAATTCACTGCAATCAAATTGCAAAGTGTTCCCCAAACAGTGCACATCATTGTAGATGCTTTCCTTCCTTGTATACAATCTCTAGGAGTTCCCTAGAATATCTACATGATTTATAACTATCTGCACAAGTAGCTTAATTCTAACAAATCTTTAGTTCCCAATTTTGCAATCTTAATAATCTTTAAGGATGGTTTTAAGGTATTTTTATTGCTATTTGTTAATTCAACAGTGAAATACCTKTAAGCACTTCAGTGATATACCCAAAGTTAATCTAAAACACTGGGAAACATGCTAATTAATAAAGAGGGATACTGTTTGTTTCCAGTATCTCTTTGAAATCAGAACAGGAAGTCAGCAAAATAATGTCTTGTGTGTTGCAGAAATGCTATTGGAAAAAAAGAACTACTAAAGACAGTTCAACAGAAACTGATGACATTTCATAGAAATGCTATTCTCTGCATTTGTTTTCTATCAGTCACTTACTTCTTGTAATTCTTACCTAAACAGGCTTTAGCAGGATCCAAAGCAATGACATGTTGGAAGAAAACCTGATGACTCTCAGGAACCATATATAATGTTTTCACAAAGCAGAGCAAAAAGTAAGTTAATTATTCTTTGCCTCTAGTAAAGCTAACTTCTCCCTGGATAAAGACAAATCATCTTTTGCCTCACAAATATATTTGGCTTTTTAAATATGAATTAAACTTTTTTTATATTAAATGACTCTATTAATAGAATGCTACTAAGACTGCAAAGTTAAGCCCTCAAATAATAAAGCCTTAAATAATTATGTAAATTATATAAAGAAATCAGGCTGAAACCTCACGCCCTTGCCTGTTTAATGTCCTTATCCAGAATTAATGGACATTTAGTATCTTAAATGCGTTATGCTCCAGTTCCCAACCATAACACAGCAACAATACACTTCATTTCACAGGAGATGTTATGTGAATACATTAATATTTGGGAAAGTTGTATAAGGTGATCTCATGAAGAAATTAATAAATTTTGCATGCTGGATATGATATAAATGAGGTGAACTTGACAACAGCTGTAGCTAGACATGGAGCAAGGAAGCTATAGAAATATTTTCATCTTTCATCTCCCCTGGATGAAGTAGTATAAGGCAGAGGTCCTGTAGGAAGAAAGCGTWATGTGGTTATGCAGCCCCTATTCCTACTGGCTTCTTACATCTTTCTCAGGTTCTCTAACTCTTTGTTGCTTCCATCCTCCCTCATCCTAGCTCCTATCATTCAGGAAATCCCACCTTTCCCACTGCATCCTGATTCCTCAATAATCTGAGTCCTTAACTGAACTCAGTCTCCTTGGTTGACCACATGGCTCCCTCAGCAGCCACAGTTTTCTCCCCCCTTCTCTCTCTTATGGTTCCAGTTGCCAACTTTCCATCAAAATCCCTACTATGCTTGGTGATGGAGGTAGAGTGGTAAGAAAGGCAGCTCAGGATAGAATAGGCTCCTGCTCTCAATCCAGGTACCTGTAATTAAATGAAGTCTGCTTTCAGCAGCCCTGTGCTGAATAACAAGAACGCCATGAAGGACAGGAACGCAACATGCTCATTGAAAATACCTTGACATTTTATTGGCAGCACAGTAGCCACACAAACTTGATCTTCAATTTAAATTTGGCCAATAAAAATAGATTTTCGTGGAGAAATTGAAAAGTTGCCTTTCAGCGAAGCTCCTGACCTAAAGCATAGAAAGAACTAGAATTTCTTTTAAGAAAGAGTGCTGAAACTTTTTAAGGACAAAATAGTTTATTTTTGTCTAGCTCCTTTCTCAAAAATGTTTGAGATGTTTCTCTCCAAAATAGTGGGAAAAAAAAAACGATCAAACCACATTTTAGCAGAGAGCAGAATGGCATCTTCATAAACCTCACAAATATTTAATAGTGTTTCCTTCAAAATCATAGAATTTAATAGCACATCACACAACTCTGAAAGCCTTAAAGACAATCTTGTTTATAAGTAAACCTCAACATTTTTGACCACTGCTACAATGACTATTCTATTCTAAGCTGGTATAAAAAATGTGGCCTTAATTCACAAGAAAAAACAGCACATGTATACTTAACTGTAATAATGAAATAGCCATTGACGATGAAAGAAAATACTTAATGGTTCTTTCATGTTAACAGATGGTTAAAAGTAAAGGGAAACAGATGTAACTTATGTGACTTGCTAATCTTTCCACATTAGCATCCTAAAATGAATTCTCTCTTGGCAGCTGAAAAGCTCAGGTAATATAGTTCCAAGTAACTCATAATTACAATCTACGCAATTTAAGGCTTCATATATATAAACTTCTCAGTCCTGTTGTTTCCTAAATATTCAAATAAATTCATCTGTAAGTTCTTTGTAAAGATGAAACCAGAAATTCATTTCTATTTCTACTACAGCTATTTCCTCAAGATATTTGTTTCTGATTTAAAGAAAGAAATTTTAAAATAGCATTTTCAAAGGTTGTAATCAGCTTAAGAAGATGAACTTCCATCTAAGTCAGTGATGCCATTGGAAAAAGCCCTTATTGATTTAATAAATGAATAGTACTAATATTGCAAAATTTACATATATTGCTACTCCTACAGGGTAAAAATAGATTTCTACATAATCTTTCCAGAAAATATTTTGCTACCATCTTTCCTGTAAAATCTTTGCTATAACATTTAGTTCTATATAACAAAACCCTAAAACAAACATCATTTGTTGAATAGTTGCTAAAGAACTCAGTATATTTATATCAGATCTTATTATAAAAGCTTCCCCACCAGAAATTTCAGCTGAAATCAAGCCAGATTGATTTCAAGGAAGGAAAACTCAGTTCTTAGAACTTCTCTTTCTGTTCAAGGAAAGAGGTAACTTCAATATTTGAGCTGAACCGTATTGAACTCAATAGGAAACACTCTGAAAACAGTTAGTATCTTGAAGCCTTGAATACTTACCACCACCCAAACTTTCCAAATATGATGAGTCAAAGATATTCTGATATTTTACTATGACAGAGGAAAGTATCAGACTTCATCATTTTACCGTAGTAATTGTAATCATTCTGAGGAAACAATTATTATAAAACAATTATCCAGTCTTTCAATTGTACTTAACTCTTTAAATACAAACAACATTTTCCTCATGGGTCTTTCTCAGAATTTGTCAACCCAAGGTACGCTACAATAATAGACTTATGGAATGAGGTATAAAAGGTTCAAGGTATAAAATATACCATTTCTGACTGATGAAAAATAATACATGGGTCTCTAAGCATTACAGCTTTAAGCATACTGCGCTTGTCTTCTTGGATCAGAACCAGAATATTCATCAGCTCGTAGGAGAAAGTCCATATGGTGCTAAATATGCATAGTACATTATTTTATTCACAACTTGATTTCTCATGAATTAATTTCCACTCTTAGAAAACTGAATAAACTATGGTCCTTGCTCCAACATGACCTCTATGCGTGTCCCAGGGCTCTTACCAATGGCATGACCGCAGCATAATAACAAAACAGGTATTATAGCTTTCATTTACTTTCTTGCTTACTTATGGCAAGGTAACTGCCAACATAATTACCTTATTTCTCAAGGAACAATGACTACAGTATAGGCAGGGGGGAGAAAGAAACATGTTAAAATATGTAGTTTTGTGCAAACTTGAGGCTTGACGCTTACTTGTGCATAGCAGCTCTGAGGCCTCAGTGGTGAGAATAAACTATTTTCTGAAAGACTGAAGTACATTAACATGTGATTTCGTTCTTTCTATAACAAGTAAGAATACTTTATTTTATGTCTTCCTTCTCCTTTATAAGTTACTAACAGTATGCAAACCTTCACACATATTTGCTTTTGGACTAAGCACAAAGTGAAATTTCAAATTAGAAGGCACTTTTTTCTGAAAGATAGGTGAATAAATGGCAGTTTAATCCCAAACTTTACCAGCATCCATCAGATATAATTTAAAATCATCAATTTTGGAATAGCAATAAATTTTTAGATTCTTTTGGACAAGCAGGGTAACTATCAGTATGAAAAACTGATCAGCTTTCCTCATTATTCAGGAGACACACCAACACAAAATGAAGTAGACTGGAATCAACACCCAGCTAATGGTCAGAGAGCTTTTCTATAAATTTTATCAAAGAAGCAAACATGTCTTATGGGATCCTGTAGCAAAGCTGAAAGTTACTATTAACAATACAACTAAGAATCGTTCCTATTTTGTGATAATAAATTATCCAAGAAATTTGAGTGAATTCTAAAAATTGCATACATAGACAAAATGCAAGCAAGACATAAGTCTCATTTTTCAAATTATAAAATATTTTTTTAAAGACTTGAGGGCTTTTTGCTCAGTAATTTTTCCCCCTTCATGAGGACAGATTTCATAACATCAAAGGAGAATCCAAGCATTCCAAAGGTGTTATGATTAAATCCACAGCTTTGCATATATTGAAAAAGAGAACAAGGGAAAAATGCCAATAAAAATAACMATTAAGAAAAAGAGTTGACTTACTCTTCTTTAACTTTGGAAAAGGTCGATATGAAACAAGGATACTGTCAGTCAAGAAGGTGAAATGAGTAAACAAAGTGATAAGGACTTTTACAGTTTAAGACAGATGCCTCTTGGCAGAAAAATACATGAAAATATTTATAGACAGCTCATTCAAAATATAACAGACATTAAACATTGAAATGTGCCACGATGCACGCCAAATAACTAGACTTTTCATCTTACTGCCATTTTCACTCATTGGAAATCTGATGGGCTGCAGATATTTGTTTATCCTTTGGTCTAAAAAGTCACAGTAAAGGTGAAAGTGCCATCTTAACATTTTCAGGAAATCAGCTTTTTTTATCCACTAGATTTAGTCACTTCTAATTTCCATAATGTTCCAATACACCAATGGTGTACTATAGGTCATTTTTCTTTTTAAAATGTATAGGGGTCTTATAACTAAACAAATCTTACACATATATAACATCCCTCAGGGCAAAGAATCTCAAGCCAGATTATAAACAGTTTCACCTTATTTCCTCAGTCATAGAAAGTGTGCATGTTTGCATGGAGGGACCACTATGTAGTTATTACAATATTCAGCATCTTAGAGCTTCTCTGCCAGCGTAAAGCAATGCAATTCAAGGAAGTTCAAGAATAGGAATCAGCAAGCTTTGCTGGATCATTTCCAAAAGAAACAGCCTGCAATTTTTTGCGGCATGTGAGACACAACCTTCTCAGCATAGAGGAAGATAGATGCACAGGTGACAGAGGAAAAGATCATGGCAAGCCCTGTGAAGAAAAAGCAATTAAGAAATACTACATTTTCTGTAGGCTGAAAGCACACAGCTCTATATGTAAAGCAAACCAGAATTATCATTTTTAATGGTCTACTCTCAAAAGACTGCACCTTTCTCTGCAACAATTCCCTCTAGCTTCTTGTTGTGCATTTGTTCCATCTGAGTGAAATGAGCAGTGCCCAGCAAATTGCCAGTATTCTGGTGTTAACAGGTAAAATTTGCAGACAGTAGAGTGCARTGAGCCAAATTACTCCAGGAGGTAGCCAGTAACTGCTCCTCAGAGAGAGGAGACAGGCAGTTACTGCTGATTTCCAAGGCTATATCCAGGACGTCTGTAAGTGATCTCAAGTCCAAGAGGGCCAGAGGTATCCAATCTATCCACTGCCAGGCCTGGCATGTGGAGCACTCCTTATTTTGAAGGGTGGCCACTGAGTGAGACAAAGCTATTCTTCCAATGTTGCCATCTGACTTAAAAGGAAATACGGTTTCGAGAGTACAGAGAAGCAGGGGTGAGAAAAAGATGTGTCAAATACAAAACCAAATCTCTACCGCTGCTGCCCTTCATCACACAGTATTTTCATTTTTTCTTCTATTATTCACATGAAATAATTCTTTCAACTATCTTATTAAAACAGAGATTTAAGAAAGACGAGCAAATTGGCAGCTAAGAGGTACAGAAAAAAAGGTAAGGAAGTATTAACTAAGCATGGTGCAAATGGCAGAAAGATTCAAGTTTTGATCTACTACCCAGTGGGTCCAACCCACCACTGGCTGGGATTCTCAGGTACAGGAGACCCTCCCTCATTTAACAGCAGCTGAGCGTTCTGATGGCAGTAAGAGCTCAAGGGTATAAAACAGCTGAGAACGAAATGGAAATGGAAATGGAAATGGAAATGGAAATGGAAATGGAAATGGAAATGATGTTCCCCATATAATTCTTAAAGCAAACACATACCAAACACTTCTACATGATTTGGTCAATATTAACTCAAACAACACTTACTACATATATTGCTTGTAATATATGCTAAATTAAATATCTGGAAAACTATCACTGCCTACTGAATTATATGTTAGACAAGGAAAGATAACAAAACTACCTACTTAACATTTTGTCATATTGCTTTCCTGACATTCAGAAAGCACATTAGTACTGGGAAAGTCATACATCTGCTGAATGATCAAGTAAGTGGTATGGCATTTGTAAAGATCCAAGCATATCTGTGCAGTTTTTCACCATTAGTCAACCACTGTCTCATTCACTTACTCACACTCACATTCTACCATTTCTTTACAAGAACTTTTGCTCTTTCAAGCCCCCTGTGTTTATCTGATGGCATGGTGTGACATGGTCTTTCTTTACTGGGTTACAGTGAAAACATCCTCTCTATAAATTTTAAACTGTAAAGCAAAATTTCCAGCGTTAGGAAGTCCCAAGGACACACTGAACTGAAGAAAGAACAAAAGCAGAACGCGTACCTGACACGACCTAACCCAGAACGGTATTGTTTCGAAAGGTTCCAGCTGAGGGCCACGGGAYGGTTACAGCCCTCCAGCGAAGAACTGACCCGCATCAGCTTCGCAGTTCATGTCCCCTGTCCCTCCTTTTCCTTCTACCACGGCCATACTAGGGACCTGCTCAGCTTAAAGCAGACCCACACCCAGCCTACCTGAGTCGTTTCATTTAAGGGGATTAGCAGTAGCCAGCACATGGCCGCTATTCTGACACCACCATGCAAGATTCACACCAGGTATTTTGCTTATCAGCAACCTAAGCTAACAGTGTTCAAAAGGCACTGACGGATAAATAGAGAAGGGTTKCTTCCCTGTCTCCAAAACCAGTAACAGTGAGTGACTCCACCACTTGAATAAAATAAAATGACTTTATAAACTTGCTACTAAATGCAGTTTTAAACTGAGTGACCAATAATGTCATTTTTTACCCTTAATYTGGACAAAACTACACAATAATCTTGGAAAAAATGTTCTATATATGTAATTTTCCCAGTAAATGAATACATATCAGAAAATATAAGCATTAGATAATATAACAGGTAAGATGATCAAAAAATCATCTGKGATTGTGTCACTCAGTCTAGCCCTGTGAATTTTATAACACAACTACATCTAATTGGACTCCATCGTGACTTCATTTATGACTCATTTTAATAAGTAGCTGAAAAGCTGTACTTGGTGCTTTAGGTAGTGTTTCACCCTCCTACCACAGTTATTTGTCTCTGCTCTCAACAGCTTTTACTGTTAGAAAAAGTTCTAAGATCTAAACTAAACTTTTCTTTTCTTTGCTTCAGGCTATTATTCCATGTTTTACCATCTTTTGAGAACAAATAATTCCCTTTCTTCATTTATATTGTTACCTTGAAGTTATTTATAGCCTGTGCCCATGTCCCTTGAGCTCTCTCTGTTATAGACTATAAATATAGCTCCCTTAATCCCTCTTCATATGTTGCAGTATTTGTATCAGATTTGTAATCTTTATTTTTTTTTTCATTTTAAACTCTTTGGATCAGAACAACACACAGTATTGCAAATGAATGTGAAGCATAAATACTTTKTTCATTTTAAATATGATCCATTTATATCACTGTAATTAAAAACACTCTAGTCAAGGCTGAAATGCATGATCTACTCTTGCTTTCATTTCTGGTGATATCTTCACAATAAGTTGTTTTGAATTTAAAATTTCTCATGTTTTGTCTGAGCTTGCAGATTAATTTTAAAAGAGCTTTAGCAAAAATGATTTTAGCCAAATAAGATGCCATGTATGTAATTTAAAAAGAAGAAGAGATATTCTTTCCCATATGTTTTTTTCAGAAACTATATCCTCTGTTAACAGCAACAGCTGAGCCAATTTTTGTTTAAATATGACTTGTTTTAATCTTATTGACATTTACAGAACAAATCAAGTTTGATGGAAACTGACTCTGCAGTTTTGCAGTTACAAGCTTTGAATTTAATTTACATGAAAACTGGTGACAAAATGGTGACCACAAAGGGCCYGTAATTCAGTACCGCTATGACCCTTTGTACCAGTTTAGGATCTGTTCCATATCTAGACTTTCAAAAAGTCCTTCACAAGGTATCTCAGAAGAGTTTGTGTAGTGTAAACTTCTTCGAGTTTTGCRTGAAGGTTACAAGAATTCTATCACTGATGAGAAACAGTTTGAAAGATAAAAAGCAGAAGGGAAATAAATATTCCTTTTGAACTTAGAAAAAAGTTGATAGTGCAATGAGGCCACAGGAATCACTGGTTTAATATAGATCTGGAATAATGGAAAAAAGATTGATTGGGTTAAAACTACAGAGGAAACAAATCTCTTCAGGATATTTCATGGAAGGCTCGGCAGAATGCCAGAGGTCCTCAAAAAGGTTTGTGATGGGGAAACAAAACAGAAAATTTCATTCATTTTTGGTACATGCAAGGTAATTTCTATTGGGAGGAATGAGTGGAAGTATATTTTACTCATGCTTTATTAATCATTACCAAAACCTTAAAAACAGATGGCTGTCATAGCAGACTGCTCAGTGATAACATGTGGTCAATATATAGCCAGATTCAAATAGGAGAACAGGAAGTACAGAAAGTAGGATAAAAGTATGTTTTCATATTCATCTATGAGGCTTTGTCACCAGGAATATTCCATTCTGAGTATCCCATCTCAGAGGGAACCATGTCAGAAACAGGAAGAAGCTAACTGGATTTAAGATGATTAAGAGCTTGGAAAGACGTCCTTCCATAAGAAGAAAGAGGCTGATTTTCATTTGAACTGCCACGCTTTTTTGCTACAGTCCTAAAATGGAACACACATTATTTATATCCACTTTAGCATTTGCCTGTCTATATTGGAAGAGGAAAATAATGTGACCATATTATAAATGAGAATTATCGACAAAACTATGGGCCTTCTGGGGAGTGCAAGTAAGGGTAAGCTAGATTTAGAGAAGAAACATTAGRCGATCTATACAGCCTTTCTCATTTGCAAAAAGTTACTACTGGCTTCTGGGTATGCCTTATAGTTATATCCATAATCACAAAGCTCAAATATCTGAAGACGTTATCTGGTAAGAAAKTGGAGTTTTCTCTTTTCTACTGACATTTGGGACAATTAGTTCTAACACCAAGTTCTGATATTTGGAGAAAGAACATTATTTCCTACATAATTGCTTATAATCAGTGTTTTCAGTTTTACATTTTGTCTCACTTGTGATTCGTGGCTGTCCCCAGTTCAGTAGTAGACTTTCACAGCAATAGACCAGCAATGAAAAAAACCCTTTGCCTCCACATCTTGTACACTCTACTTTGTGTTGTACTGCAAAAAGCAGCCATTTTTGAAAAGTTCTGATCAAAAAAAAAGYGTATTTAGTGAATATACATTAATTTATCAAATTATGTGCACAAACTTGAGACTGCATGAACAGCAACAACTGGAACAATTATAAGAGCCTTTTGACCCATTTGCTAGCACGTCAGCATCACTTATTTTTTGGTTTTGGTTTATCTAGGTACTGGTATCAAATGCTTTCATAAGTAGCAAACAGCGAGCAGCACCAAATGCGGGAAAATTTTGYTCCCACAGCTTGAATTCTATTGAATTCCAGACTATCTAGAAAGGCTAAGGGTATGCGGGAGCATTCTTAGGTTACAAAAATAAAGAATAGGAAAGTTACTGTGCAAGAATGTCTGGCAAACCATTTTCTCCATCAAGACATGATTAAAAAAAAAACGGAACAAAAATTGCATGCAAGAGCCATGTAGGCTTTCCCAGAGCAGACTGTACAYGTGGCACCTCACCAGGGCTGATATGGTTTAGAGATGCAGCTGGCTGCTGCTTCCATCATACTCATATTTGCTGCAGGTTGTTGAGGCTATTATAGATATTATTTTATATTGCCCACTTAAAGCTAAACAATGTAGGGCATTTCCCCTTCATACTAACAGATGAAATTTATCGATAATAAAAGGTAATGACTGGCAGCTTCATTGAGGCAGTATTAGCATAAATTCTGCTTAAGGAAAACGTGCTATATAGTTAATTGGAGTTTAACAAGGTGTTAATTGGGCGCGAAATTTTAGGCTCTATCCTTCAGATGTTGACAAGAGTGAGGGGTATATTTTCTAGGCACCAAAGATTTCTCAGGCAGTAGTTTTACATATATTCAAAACCAGTGTAAGCCACAGCATGTTGAAAGAAAATATTCTGCCTTCCTTCTCCCACCTCCGGCCCATTGGGCGCTGACGACGACCCCTTCCTTCCCCACGCTGGAAGAAGCGGCTGCAGCTGCACAGTAAACATGAGGTTACGCTTTAACCTGAGCCAGTTTTTCACCCCACCAGTTCCAAGTGGACACATGAATACCTGTGGCAGTAGCACAGGGGACGCGACTGCTCAGCAGAGGAACGAACGGCCAGGAATAGAGGATAAGACTGCTTGTTTTCCTTCCCTGCAATGCTAGCTGTTGTCTCTAGAGATCCCCCTCTCCCACGTCCTCAGACCTAACGTCTCTATGTTCAAATATATGCTATCCACATGCAGCAGGAATGAAAAGAAAAATGAAAGAAAGAAAAATGAGAGAGAGGGAAATGAGAAAAGTAATAAAAGTAATAGAGACTGGATTTCTGAAGTCGCTCATTCTTCTTTTGGAAGTCTATAGCATGATGCTAAAGTCTATTTGGTAGCTAATTGTTTCATGTCTTGGCCTGCATCTGAAGCTCCTAGTCATTACCATAGTATTAATATTCTCTAGAGGGAGTAACAAAAGTGGGTCCTTACGAATGACTTCCTGAAATCTTCAGGAATAAACGTGTGCTGCTGCAGTCTTCTGACTATATGTAGATGAAGAATGGCAGATAGATAGGAAGTTTATGGGATGTGTCTACTGTGTGCTACAAGTTCTGCAGGATGAGGAAAATTGCTTAGAAAGCCTGAGAACACTCATTTAAGGACACTAAACTAAATTTGGAGACTCCAAGCTTCTCAGATTTTTGACAAATTTTAGTATGGTTGTTAAATTCAAAATGTGCCCAGGCAGGGAGGGGGGAAGGGGTAAGATTTGGTGCAAAGTGCACGCATATATATCTTCTGTAACTGCATATGCATATCAGCAAGAAGAGAAAGATTTATTCTGGGTGAAATGATACATGAGAATTTTAACCTAAGGATAATTCTTATTTAGAAAGAATTACCCATTTCTAACCATTCATTTTTTTGAACAAAATAGCTATGTCAGTATTACTGTCCTTATTCATCCACAGCATCGTCATTACTTAATTTAGGTGATGCTTACTTTTGCTTAATTTACATTAGCATTCCTGGCTTATTTATTCGCCCATAGCGTTTTGTTGTTGTCGTTGGTAATTTCCTTTTTCTCCCTTTAAAGTTTTCCAGCTGCCCCATTATCACCCTATATGCTTTGGTGCCAGAGGGAAAAAAACAAACAAACAAACAAAAACAACCAACCAAACAAAAAAACAGAAAACAAGCAGGAAGCTCAGAAAAGAAGCACAAAGCTTAGAAAACTGCCCAGTAGGCCAGCCAGAATAGGCAAGCTAGGGACGGTGCAGGTGGCACAGCAATGGTAATTCCTGGTAAAAGCCCTGCAGAGATGGCCCTGCAGGCTCTCTAGGAACGCCGAGCTAGATGCAAGGGTGGGGAGATCAGGGATGGTGAGATGTAGCACAGTTTGTAGCATGTGCTCAAACAGACTCGGTGTCCCACACCTTTCCCTCTCCCAAACAAATTACTCATCCTCATACAAAAAATAGAAAAGTAGTCTGTATGAAGGAGGATGGGGGGAGAGAATCTCTAAATACTAGCTTTCAAGAACGAAGCAGCCCTAAGTTGTTAACCACTTTTGCTGATTCTAAAATATTCCGATTGCTCCACAGGTTTGTCATTATGTCTTTTGTTTCTTTTTTTACAGAAACGTTTCTCATTTCAATTAAAGTTAATTGTTTTCACCCAAAGTTTTCATTTGCTTTCACTGATAGTTAGCATGTGTACTTCCATCCCCTCTAGTTTCTACCTCCCACATAATTCATTTGCATCTACAGTTCTTTCCCCAGCCTCCCTCGCAGCAGCATTTTAACATAGGAAGTGCTTGCATTGCTAATCTTTCACTTTAACTACTCCATTTATAAAATTCTCTAATATTTTCCTCAAACCACTTTCTATTCTGTCAGTAACTCATCTCATATTACTTGAAGAAATGCAGGTGAGACTTACTATTTCCTGTGGGATTCCTTCCATTATCAATTCTTAAAAGAAACAGAAGAAMAAAATTTTGTTCTTTTTTTGAAATAGAGCCTGTAGGAAAAACAGTGACAGCAAATGATAGGATGCCCACTTTCTGACATGTGCTTGGCCTGCTCTGAGTCTGGAGCAGTTTTGAGTGTATGCATAACATGGGCTGGTGAGCATCTAGTTGACTTCCAAGGTAAAGTGTTTTCCTGAATTTAGGTCCCACTAGATTTCATCGAATGCTGAGCAAGGATTTTTAGGATCAGAATTTTGAGGCATCTAAACCACTTCTCTATCTACTGGCACACTTAAACAACATATATGTAGCTATAAAAGTAGATTTGCTCAGATAAAGATTCATACTAACAATTTGTTTTTTGCTATTTCTTACACCTCTTTATGTACCTCAAAGTACTAATTCTGTCCCTATTCATCTTAGCATAAAATCCCACAAAGTCTGAGGATTTTATTTTGGATTTCTTGGTGATAATGCCATATGTGCATTTCTGCATCTCAAATCATAATGCCAAAAACAAGACCAGTCCAGAAGTTTCACTTCCTTTGTGTCCACCAGGAAAAAAAAAAAAAAAAATAAGAAGGATAAGGTTGGGTTAAAAAAAGCATGTTTTTCAATAAAGGTGTTGATCTAGGGATCAAAGAGGTAGATAAAGATAACTAAGATTTTTTTTTTCCCCTTCAGTAAGAGGTGTTGTGAATAGCTAAATAAAAGGCCATCACCAACATATTTACAGCAGTCACACAGAAGCAGCAGAGCCCAAAAGGAGTTTTTATATAAGATTTGGAACTAACAGTCTGTGTTCCCTGCTCCCTCTCATATTGCTATTGCTGAACACCAACAGGGTGCTGGCCTTGGACACTGAGAAAGGAGAGGAAATGGATTAAGACCAGAACAATTGGGGGAAATTATTAAATTAACATTAAGCTTTCTCATCATTCCATTCCAGACTGTACAGAAATTGAATAGCTGTTATTCCTCTCTGTGGTATGCATACTTCAGCCGCATGGATCATGAGGAAGAAMAATCATCTCTGATTGTAAAAACATGATTTATAAAATAGGCATTTTAAAAGGAATCACTGTGTTCTTTTCTTGTCTCCTTTTGATGATACTCAGCTTCATTACCTGAAGGAATGTATTATCATTAGAATAAGCTATCCTGCATTTCAAGCATAGGCATCAACAAAGGGCTGGAATTCTTGGAGCTCTTGTCATGTTTGTACACTCCAGAAGTAGGAAGGAGTTTACAACCAGGAGACACAAAACAAATAAAACAGATGTGTTGGCTATGCTCAGATTATATTAAATGCCAAAGTACCTTTACAGTAATGTTAGACTGCAAATCTCACATAAAGAAAAGATTTGCTTATTGTATAATGGGAGAATTTAACAGTAGCACATGTTATTCAACCATATAAAGGCTTCTACTGCCTTTGCAAGCCTTTTTACATGAGTAACATTTTGAAGTAGAACAAATTAACTGTCCCTTGATTATATCCAGAATACGCACAGAAATAGAAACAAGTCATTTATTTAGTGGAGGAAGGAAAAAAAAATACAGAGTTCATTAGATTATTATAATCCACCAGTATTACACTGTTTTATAAATTGCAAGCTTCCTGAGCAACAATTACATTCAGAGGCTGCAGCAACACGCAGCTGAAAATTTCCTACTTCATTATTTTTGCTGCTCTTCATCAAACAATCACTAAAATCTTGCTCCTAGTTACACCCAAACAACCACAAACATGCCAGTGAACTTCCTTACGGCAGAATATGCCTTACTGCATTTTGAGTGACAGCTCTGTTTTAGGAATCGAGTTTTCCTCGTAAGCAGAAATGTTTGTAAAGCAGCATAAAGCACGGTTTGCTAAAAACGTGTCAATTTGCTATACTCTCCTGTAATGTCTAAGCAATGCATTTAGGAGTGTAATTACATAGAAAATGCTATATTTATGTAATGAAACCAGAAGGGTCCATGTTGAGGAGCTGTGTGCCTATGTGACATGTTCACACTGAACATGGAGCTTGACAGTGCCAGACCCTAAAAATAGACTGTGGATATCCGTGTTCTCCTCAGCAGCCTGAATCCCCTGCTCTCCCCGGTGCAGGGCATTGCTTTGGCAGCCCACTCCCTCCTCCAGAGAAATGAGTGTTGCCCTGAGGTACCTCTTTTCAGTAGAAGTGGARGAGATAAAGAGGATGTTGCATCTGCAGCAAGCACACATTTTAAACAATATCATTGCCCCCTTAGCAGGCAGTTGTCATGTTGTTTTGGCAGCAGGAAGGAATCTGTGGTTTTTCTTGAATGTTGCTCTTCTTTATTTAAACTACCAGAAATAACACAAAAATGACAGAATGCTCCGTCTATAAATAATCATTCCGGTGTACAGTTATATTAGGAGGTAACTCAGATGGCATGATAACGCCTAAGAGGCTAATCTTAGACCTGTAATGCTATAAGATGAAAATAACTAGGCTAAGAATAACTGACCCAGAGGAGTCAGCCTGTTAAAGAGATCCACGGAACAGGGCATTTTAGATGTTCATGTTTTTCACAATAATATCTGTCAGTTACTCTCCCTAGATTGTTTTGCATCATATACATTGTATAAAAATAAAAGAATAGTTGCTGGAAGAAGTTAAAATGCAATGACACCTGAAACCTTCCCCATTATCTACCTACCAAAACCTGAAATTCATATGTATATGGTACATATATACACATACATACACAAGGAGAGATGAATGATTGCAGACTATCTAGCTGAATTTTCTGCTTTCTCACAGCTTTTGTTATCTTTGCAGACTGTGCAAAAGAAAGGGGCCATGCAGTTGATGTAGAAATAGAAGTCTGATTAAAGTTCTGGCAATAGCAACAGTTATTCCTCATACTCAACACAAATCTTAATGAAATAAATGGATTCTGTACTCAGGCTTACATGAAGAAAGACTTTGGTTGAAATCACGTGCCTTTGAGTGCAGTGCAAACCAATATGTATAACAAAGACGAACAGCTAAAACAATATATGGCTAAAGTAAAAAACTTTTTTCCAAGTAGGTGATTTAGTTCAATATACCAAAGAGAGGAGAGCTACTGTTTAGTGCTGATACTAGCGAACCGTCTGCAGATTTATTGCCTGAGATAGCACACAAATGTTTTTTTGGTATCCATATAAAATTGTATATTACCTAATTCAAATCAACAAATCGTTCAAGTTTTTCATGAACATCAGAACCTTTAAATAACTTGCTTTCTGCAGCCTCTCCACAGGAACAGTTGAGCAGGTGAAGGTTTTGTACGGCCAGGGGAAAAAAAAATAATAAAATCAAATTTATAGGTGCAAGAACTTGCCCTGAAGGCAACATAAATGCACTTACATAAATGTGTATGCATGGGCATCCAGACATGTAATAGATACAATGTATGAGATAAATTTTACCAGATTAGGGTTTACTGAGGAAAGATGGCTCATAGGACCTGTGGTCCCACATACAACATGGTGCATGTAGCACTGATTCTGCCATTTATACCCAAGTGACATAACTTGAATTTCTTGATCAGTGCAGAGAATACTGTGACTACAGTCGTGAAATTGCAAGTATTTTGCAGCTTGTATGTAGACTGAATCAATCAAATTAATCATTCTAAATCATTATATTCTCTTTAGATTACTTTTGCCCTACAGATTTATGTGCCTGACCGGTGTTATTTTCCTTATTTTACAGAGGGGCAAAGTGACATAAGCAGGATTACATAACTTGCTCAGGTCACCTGTCAAATCAGTGACAAACTAAGGCTTTAAAYGCAAGATCTCTTTGAACTCTTGATTTTTCAACACAACAGCTTTGGGCCAGAAGTAGAGGATATGCCTTATCCAATAAAAGTTCAGGTGGAATTTAGGAAGGCCAATGGAAGCGTATATGTCAAAATATGGCAAATGAAGCAAACACAGCAACTTTATCCTTTGGCAAAACAGCATAGCGTGTTTAATCACCAGAGGTTAATAAACTTGTCTTTACTTCTTGAAGTCACATATCTGTGGACTCCATGGCTGGGTAGGTTGTTTCCTCTCATTTTTACTACTGAAATCTATTTGATGAGTTCAGCTCTGCGTCAGTTATTTGCTACATTTTGACACATGTTCTGGCCCAGGACTATGCTGGACCAAATATTAAAGAGGTTCCTTTACCACAGTATAAATAACAAACTGTAAGGGGTACTGAAAGCTAGGGTACTTTGTGGCACCGGACACACATGGAATTAGAGAGTCTTTGGGTAAAATTAAAGCAACAGCACAGCTAAATAGTACCATCGGAAGATAATAAGAGGCTTTAGACACTATTTTTTTTTTAATCTTGAAAATAAAACAAGTGTGATACCAAATAAGAATGTATCAGCATCATTTTCTAAAATAAAGACGCATAGTACTTGCTGCTGCATTTTAGAGCAATAGTACCATATGGGAGAATCTAGTTCAGCTCTCTGCAGTAAGGTGTAGGTGTTTGTAAATTATACAGCTTCTTGAGTTGGTGCCGATCTAGATTGCTCCATTCATAATTAGACTTTTGATTGGTACCTATCCAGATCATCTCATTCATAGTATGATTTACAAGCAGGGATGGAGGCAGACAGGCAAAGCAATAATTGAGTGAATACCAGAAGAACTGCTTCACATGACAGGAGTATTTCCTGTGCCTGCTATTGTCAGAAATTCCTCAGACTGTCTGCTTTGCAAATATGTATCCACTGGTCACCGAATCTGTCTTCTTTTGGGCTGACTCCAGCGCACATAAAATTAGAGCTGAAGAATACATGCCCATTGCATCTGAAAACTAGCAAACTTAAAAATCTATTAAGTGAGTGCTTACGTTGTGCTTAGTTCAGGACTTCAGAAATATCAAGATGGCAACCTGTAAATGTTCAGAGGCTTTCTTTCTAAATATATGTAACTTTTTAATCTGAGCAAAAGCTACATTTATGTAAATAAAGGTAACTTTAACCTAAGGACATTGCAATTAGCAAAATTCAAATGACTGATTTAGCTACTCTTAACACTAGAGCACATCATCAGCCCCTGGGAAATTCCTTTTTCCCTTATACACAACATAGAAGGAGACAACACATACCAAATTATCAGGTCTGATCCTKTGGGACTCTGAAATCAAGAGAGCTGAAGGTAACTGATGGCAACACCAGAATCTATGGTTTCATGTGACATGAATTAAACTGCAGACTAAGTACAGTGTCAACTACTTGCTGTCTAGTTGTGTACTTCAAAGGCCAACAGAAACACTGAAGGATATTAGGCATTCTACAGAGCATATATATTTAAACTTCTCTTACGTGGATAATGATCCTGACTCTCAATTAAAAAAGAAGAAAAAGAACAACTCTATTCTTCTGTACTACAGAATGTTATATAGGCATTTATATCAGATAAAAATTTAATGTTATGTGACATCCTAGTCTCCAGTTAAGAAAAGTAGTGCTACAAACTTACAGAAAACTCTCTCCTTTTCTTGTTTTCCAATTGAGAAAATTGCCATTAGTCAAGCAACATTAGTTGGARGTTACAAGGTAGCATAGAGAGCTAACAAAATAGATTTTCACTTATGGAGAGCTAAGTCCAATTTGATGTATTATTTAAAAAATAGGGGAGGACAGAAAAGTAGTCAGTGTTATCTCTCTGACTAATGCAAAAGCAATGGACACCTGCTGACCTGTTCAGGAAAAAACAAAGAAAAACAGTAATTCYTGAGCAACAGGTCAACAGTAGATGGTTTTGCAGAACTATAAAGACACTTTCAGAGAACCTTCTGCTTTTATGCGTTGTCTTAGCTATGGYTTAGTTGTTCACATTTGTCTTTCACCTGATTCCCATCCTTGAGAAGGGAACTGTAACTGGTGATCAAGATCTATTCTAAAAAGGTAAAGAAATGGTAAATTATTTGAGAGGTCAAAAAAAAAAATCCTCAAATGAAACAAACCAACCCAGCACCTTTCTAATGGAGAAGGAAAACTGCCAATTCCAAACATTACCTGTTGGGAGCCTTTTTTCCCTGAGGGTTTCTCATTATTTGAAGCTGCAAGGAATAGTTTTTCACTCTCTCATTCCTTCCTTCAGTCTATAATTATTATGAGGTAGCCTTGGCTTTCTATACTGGAAAACACTAATCATAAGGTTAAGGCACATCTTGATAGGAAAGGTATTGCCAYTTGACTCAATCTCTCACAACAATTTATTTTAATAGCTGAAACCACAGTTCCGCTCTACAGTTGTATGTAAGAAAAATCAAACATAAGTACAGCATAAGTTCTATACAGCAGRAAAAGAAACACACCTGTTTTTAAAMAGAARGAACAACAACCGACCGAGCAAACAAACATGGGCTCAACAGGTGTACCAAAAGAGGCAATACTCTAAGAGATCTGCGATCTACAAACATAACCATGCTTAACAAGTGGGAAGTACTTTTTTAGTTTCTCTAAATTGACATTTTAATTGAATGGCTACAGTTCTGGCTTTATTCACCCTCAGTACCWCCTGTGCAGGTCTCAAACACAGCTAACAAAGAAACTAGAAAATACAAGAGAGCTTCAAATACATGAAGAAATGTCCAATGTTTTATCAGAGCAGCTTTGAAATACCTTCATTAAAAATACATCCAATTTACATTTCAGTGAGTCATTACATCTGAGTACCACTGCCAAGTTCCCAAATGTTTTTAAAGTAAAGAAATAAGCYATACATATTAAAGACACTGACTTGCTTTAACATTTTTTAGAGCAACACCATTATGAAAATGGGAAAGGATTAATATAAAACATCCCTTTGTATGTAAACTTAAGAAAAGGAAACTCACCAGAAGACCAAATCCTGTTTACAAAATTACATACAGAYAGAGCTGCCTATGATGGGCTCTAACTGCAGCCTACTGAAAAGGTCTGGTCTGATGAAGCCTCTCTCTGTGAATAACCCTGTACCACAAGCCCCATTTTGCAATCACAGACCAAAACAAATAAAACAAGAAAGGAATTGCAAAGTGTACTTAAGCTGTTCTTGCTAGAAAGCAGCAGACTGAAGAAGACAGACCCCCCTCCCTTCCCAACAAAAGCAGCAGCTGATATCTGAAATAACAAGGTAGACAGAATTACTTAACAACAACTTATAAAAAAGCTCATGAAAACAAACTCAGCTCTTCAAAGGAGGGGCTTGGGATGTTTGTTTTTTGTTTTTGTTTTTTTTTCAGTTGTGGCAGGTTGTATTTTCTGAGCAGGTCACCCCAGAGCAGAGCAGCGTGCGGTGCTGGGCTCTTACCTGAGCTGATCATACTGTGCATTCTTTGCTGAGCCAAGAGCTGCTCCCGTCCAGAAACCCCATCTGAGGAAAAACACGATTCACTCTCGTAAATTGTCTGCAGCATATTCCAACCAGGCTGTACTTCAGCTACACGAGAGATTCATCACTGCACTCGTACAGGGGTGTCAGGCGCGACCCTCTGTAGTCCTACCTCCTCCAGCGAGGGTTGTAAGATAAAACACTTCAGTAATTAGCAACGTGTAAGCATCTGTACAAATAGCTACTAGGAAATGAAAAAAAAAATGTAAAATCCACTTTACACAGCCCCAGTCTGCCGCAAAAGAATAGGAAGTACCCGGCGGACTCTGCCCCCCTGAGTTCGAACAGTTGTGCTCTGGAAGCCAACAGCAGGTGGAAGAAGAAATGAAGAAATATCTTTGTGCTTCAGGCTTTCTTGGACGGGGGGGAGGGCGGAGGAGGGGGGAGAACAGAGCCTCCTAAAAAAATGAAACCAAAGCAGCACCGTGCGCGGGGACGAGGAGCCCCCGGGGGTTCAGGCGGCGGCGCCCCC